>NC_086452.1:272223179-272543179 GCF_028390025.1 Pseudophryne corroboree
ACCAGTTTTCAACCAATGATGTACAGGATGACTGCTCAGAGGTTTCGATAGCAAGTGACTATTGTCACTACGAAAAAGGCAGTATTGAAGACATAGGTAAATTGCAGTACCAAACTTTTTTGTTTTTACATGCATTTAATGAATTAATTCAAGCTTACTTGAGTAATCTTATACACTTGTTTTTTTTTTTTGTTTTTTTTTTTTGCATGCACAGGGATAATAGATAGCAGTTAAAGAATTTGAGAAAATAATGCACAAAACACTGCATAGATGTTTTTTTAAAAATTAAACAATAATATACTTTTTCAGGGGCATTGATGAAATGTGCACAGGAAAATACAAACAAGTAGTTGTTACATTTTATTTCATAGAGGCACATAAATATAATCTGGTTGGTTCATGAGAAGATTTATACCTGAATGACATTTTATTGAAGTACAGTACTTGCAGTATAAGACAAATAAGTTATGCATTCCTTAGTCTACACAACATAATTTTGTATGCAATTGCTTAAACAGATAAGGCTTTTGTTTTGTTATGCTATTGACATAAACATACTCGTATATTATTTGCAATACTTGGTACTAAAAACAGGGGTAAAAAACAGGAAAAATACTTTTCATTATTAAGACCATAGTTTTATGTTGTCTTTATTTTGTAACTATAATAGTAATAATAATAATAATAATAATAATAATTAATGCAATTATTTAGCTATTTGTTTCCATGGGCTTTGACTTTAAGAACAACTGACCCTTCAAATATCTGAAGAGTTGGTGCCTTTCTAAATGTAGAACATAGGGGCTGTAAAATATGACAACAGCATGACAAAAAGCACAAATTCTAAACATTTTACTGTATAATGTGCTGGGGCAAACGCAGGACTTTCAAGGGAAGATTTCACAAGTATGGAAACTCCCATCCCACTGTAAATATATATATGTACACATATTTAAATATATATATATATATATATATATCATATAAGACAAGCCGCACACATCAACAAAGAAACAACTTCAGGAGTGCCAGGCTTATAATATGTTTTAATAGGTAAAGCCAAAAGCCAGCAACATCCAATACAATAATAAAAAATACCTAATATTGCTGCATATAAATATACTTGCAGTGCATATCAAAAAAGAGTCAGAGAACGGAGACTGGTAAATACATATCCTTAACCAACAGCATGGTAATTAATGGAAGTACTTATACAGCAGTGTCAGGGTGGTAAGCCAAAAATGAGTCATCCTTATAAAAGCAGAGTACGGCTCAACGGCCGTTTTGGTGCATCCGTTGCACCTTAGTCATGAGCATGCTCCACTATTGCCAGTGTCCCTCTGTATGTACAGAACACAAACGAATTAAGCCCAATGAAATTGGACTCACCTGTTCCCGATGTAGGCCGATAATTTTGTCTTGTGGTTCTCTTTGTCAACTTATCTTGCAGTAAATAGATTTCTGGTTGCAACCTGTAAAACGAAATATGGATTATTTTTTATGTGATACTTCAGATTTTATTTGTAAATTGAATGCACTTGGCACTTTACCAGAATCTGGTTTGTTGGTAACCCTCAATATTACCAGCTTATACACCAACATAGAACACAATTAAGGATTAGACTCGGTCCGTACACTTGTCTCCGACAGTCCACACTACAAGGGTCCAAATATAGATTTTTTGCTTCTATTGTTAAATGATTTTACAAAAAAATTATTTTCTCTTTGAGAACTCATACTATTTGCAGCTGAGGGGGACAGTGATGGGGTCCAATGTGGCCCCATCGTATGTGAACCTCTTCATGCATATGTATGAGAAGCAACACATTATGGCACATCCTTTTTTCTCACAATTTATATATTTCTATTTGAGATATTTAGATGACCTCTTTTTGGTGTGGACTGGTGGAGCTGACCGTCTGACTGAGTTCATTGATGTCCTCAGTTCACTTGATACCACATCAGGTTCACTCTTTCCTTTAGTGAGACTACCATAAACTATTTAGTATGTGTTTTTTTTGAGAGCCGGTACCTGGTCCACTAAAATCTACAGGAAAGAAACGGATAGAAATACCATACTTATGGCGGACAGTTTTCATTCTGAACCCTTGAAACGTGGTTTACCATTATCTCAACTGCTAAGAGTTGTGCGTGTTACCTCAGATGAGGAAGAATTTACACATGCACTGCAAGAAATGGGGGATAGATTTATAGAGAGAGGATATGCTGTTAATGAGATTCAAGAGGCTATTACTCATTGCCTCAATTTACCACGTGAACGGACTTTGCAGATCCGTGAACGAGATACTAAGAACAGCAGAATGATGTTCTCCACCGCTTACTCTGTTTCCTCTAGACACATTTGAAAAATCTTTTTGAAGCATTGGCATATAATACAGTCGGACCTTATTGCCAAGAAAATCCGATGTTCAGCTATAAGAGGAGTCAGAACATAAAGGACATTGTGGCCAAGTCAGATATTGGGTCTATTAAGAACACTTCTTGGTTGCAACCCAAGAATGGAGTTCATAAGTGTCATGGATGTGTAAATTGTAAATTTTTGTGTCTGGGAAACAAGTTTGTGGATCCAGTAAAGAGAATTGCATATGACATTAAACATCATTAGGACTGTGATAGTCGATTCGTTATATATGCGATCATATTCCCTTGTCAAAAAGTCTATGTGGGAAAGACCATCCGTTCACTTAAAGAACGAATATCTATGCATCGTTCTTCAATTAAAAAGGCTATGGTCAAAGTGGATACTAATACTCCCCCAGTGGCAAGACATTTTCAAATGTATAAGCATACCCTCAGAGAATTTCGTTGTATGCCTATAGACCACATTCCGCCGCTCAGAAGAGGTGGTGATCGCAATAAATTACTTCTCCAAAGAGAATGTACTGTATGTGGATATATCTCCTAAATGCTGTTAGTCCTAATGGTCTCAATGAAGCCCAGTCTCTTGTTTCCTATAGGAACATTATGTTTGGGCCTGATGATGGTATTGTTGTGTTATATTGATGTATGTATTACGGTTTCTCTCTGTCCTTCTGTTTTCCATGCTATGATGTTCCTCATGTTTACGTTTAAGCCACTTTTTCTAAAATATGTTATGTTGCCAGTTGCCCCTCAGTCTGTATGTGACACATTTCCCCTATATGTATCTATATATTACATTTTCAAACCTGAAATGTATCCCATTAAGCATTATATTTATGTATGTTTTTAGCACGTATGAGCAAATCATGCCGCCGTGCGCTTTGAATTTAATCACTGCGGTACATAATTTGGGAGAGTTTACTCTGGCCACCTAGGTAACGAGGCTCCCACTTCCGGACTGATTATGTCAGTTACGTTGTGGTGAAGCTTGCAACGGTGGAATGCAGGGTTGCTCAGGTTACAAGTAACAACTTCCTGCCTGTTGCCATGGTGTGACCACGTACTTCCAGTAACGCGGACCCGCGGCTACAGGTGTTATACATCGGGAACAGGTGAGTCCAATTTGATTGGGCTTAATTCGTTTGTGTTCTGTACATACAGAGGGGCACTGGCAATAGTGGAGCATGCTCATGACTAAGGTGCAACGGATGCACCGAAATGGCCGTTGAGCCGTACTCTGCTTTTATGAGGATGACTGTTTTTTTGCTTACCACCCTGACACTGCTGGATAAGTTAATTACCATGCTGTTGGTTAAGGATATGTATTTACCAGTCTCCGTTCTTTGACTCTTTTTTGATATGCACTGCAAGTATATTTATATGCAGCAATAAAAGTATTATTTATTATTGTATTGGATGTTGCTGGCTTTTGGCTTTACCCCTATATATATATATATATATATATATATATATATATAGACAGACAGACAGACAGAGGTGGTGATCCGGCACAGCCACATAATGAAATGATAACCTGGGTGCCCTCACAAAAAGGGAATAGATAGGTGCATAACACGTTATTGTTTCGTTGTATATTCCTATGGTTACGGGCTATATGTCACGTGTCTTCTGACGCTGCCTTATGGCGCTTCATGACGTCACATGCTATTGCCGACCGCCGGGTGTGCAGTCCCGCTGCGGCGTTCGGCGCCACACGAGGTGATATGGGTATTTAAGGTAAGATGTTTGTATTATATGTTGTTGCCTGATGAAAATGCCACCTTGAATAAAAGGCATTGAAACGTTGTAATTCATCTACTATCAGTGTGAAAATCCTTGGAGTGTCGCACCACCTGCACGCTATATATATACCCTCCAACATGACCCGCCCCACTAGGTACAAAATGCTCTGTTTCTGGAATTTCCTCTTAATTTATTATTGCCATCACCTGTGGAGAAACAGCTTTCTTATCATTTAACTAGTTCAACACAGGTGATGGAAATCATAAATTAAGAGGGAAGTCCAGAAACAGAGCATTTTGTACCTAGTGGGGCGGGTCATGTTGGAGAGTCTGTATATATATATATATATATATATATATATAGATTTTTTTTTTTTTTTGAGAGAGAGAGCTAGGCATGGATAGAGAGATAAGGGGCATGGGGAGAGTGCAAGAGGCATGGGGAGTGAGAGGGGCATGGACAGGCAGAGAGGGGGCATGGGGAGAGAGAGAGAGACGTAATGGGGATAGGGAGGGGCATGGAGAGAGAGGTGGAGAAAGAGGCATGGGGGAGAGAGAGATACAGGCATGGGGAGCGAGAGAGAGATGTCAGAAGCATAATGACACTGGGCAGAAGAGCTTGCACTCCGAGAGGTTCATTGGAGGGCAGTTACTTGGAGGCTGGAGGTCTCTGGAGGAGGCCACATCATGTCTCTGGCCAGGCTCCCTAGAATGGGCAGCAGCTGGTGTAGCGGGCTCCCAGCAGTCCTGGAAGACTTAAGTGGCTGTGCAGGGGTAAGCGGGAGGAGCCCATTTGCCTGATGGTTCTTTATATATATATGAGCTGTGCGACTGAGTGATGTGTGGGTGGGGGGGTTCAGATGGGGGGGGGTTTAATAAATGGGTTATATACATGTATACACGCACAGTATATATAAACAATGTATATATACACACACACACACACACACACACACACAGTATGTATGTATATACTATCTATCTATATATATATATATATATATATATATATATGTGTATATATATATACACACACACTTTATATTTTCACTGTGGGAGTATATATAGACCACTTATTAAAGATGCCCCCCTCTCTGAACCCCCGTTCCCCCCTTCCCCCCGTAGCCGCACCCGCACACACTCATCACTCAGGCACACAGTTGCTGTGGCTATCGGGCTATCACAGAAGGGGAAAAGTGAGTTCTTCTCACCAGACACTCCCCCCGCACGCGCGCCCTCCCGTCCACCGGCACCCCTGGCAATTCTAACCCACACTGTCCTCCTGACCTGCTGCCAGAGTCAGTGCCTCACGAAAGCCCCATTGGGAGCTGCCGCGGTTACCGTGCGCTGCAGCTCTCCCTACATTTAATCAGCTCATCAAAGTATAAATATAAGGAGGCTGCGGCAGCGTTGCAGATACTGCCTGCAGCTTCAGTTCCTCCGTCTAGGAAAAATTTTGATAATCCTCGGTGTGATGGTTTCATAATACCAATCCGATCAAATGAAGTAATGTCCGGTTGTAATCACATGAAAAGTAAAAATCATGTGATAGTGTAATACTGCAGATAAAATTAGTTACACCAATCGGTGATTGAAGGAAAGGAAGACTGTGCAAATAGTCCCAATCAGATTCCAGGACCCTCTTTTCTCTAAATCGACACCCGAAATGGTGATAAATTAAAGCTAAGCTGATTCTTTCATGTATGCTTACTTGCAGGGGCGGATTGGGATAGAAAACCAGCTCAGGGAAATTTCTGGATGCGGCCCTATTGGAGGTGGAGTCTGTCACGCAGGGTAGAAAACTCACTCCTCATAGGGCATGTTTCTGTTGAATGCAGTTGCAGCCTTCCTTGGGTCTTTTACAGAAATTGTGTCTGCTACTTTCTGCTAATGCAGCTCCCTAGTGTATATCCGTGCATACTGTATAAATAACAAGGACTGAGATGCCCGGTGCCATCATTCTTTGTGCATCATTAGATGCCACCGTCGGTCACACCACTGACACTTTCACTGGTCCTATGCTAGGTGCAGATCATGCACCTGAGTATGGCCTCCCATGTGAGCAGTGTCTCAATACGTAACCACTATTAGCAACATGCCCGTATCACTCCTATAACACTATGTTACAATTGCATCTGATTAGACAACCGCCTATAACCACCTAGGAACGCTGGGATGTGTGGTGCTGGGTACAGGGGGAAGTGTGTATCGTGCTGGGTACAGAGGGCAGTGTGTGAGGTGCTGGGCAAAGGGGGCAGTGTGTGAGAGGCTGGTGAGAGGCTGTGTATGTGTGTGTGTGTATGTGTATGGGGGTCTGTGTGTCAGTGTGTGAGTGTGGGGTTGGACAGAGCTAGGGTAGTGAGTAACAGAGGGGCTGCCTCCCAGCAGCAAAGCCGGTCAGCCCACCTCCTGCTTACCGTGGTCCTGCTTCCTTGCGCTGGTGTCCAGGTGAGGATCTGATGTCAGCAGCAGGTAGAGAACCATCATATCTGCAGACTCCGCAGTCCGCCCTCCACGGCAGATACTTGCTGGAGCCACGGCTATGAGAAGTTGCTGGATGCCACCACTATGCAAATATCCCAGCCGCAGCCAGCTCAGTGAGAGGCAGCCAGCTCAGTGAGAGGCCGCCGGCCTTGATATGTGTGCTGCCTAGCCTCTCACTACGCTGGCTGCAGCTGGGATATTTGCATAGTGGTGGCATCCAGCAACTTCTCATAGCCACGGCTCCAGCGAGTCCATTGGCAGCAGTACATAGATGTATTGGCCCGGCATTGTGGGGGAGGTGGGAGAGGGAGAGCACAACCACCATGGAGAGGACAGAGCTCAGCCCACCGGCAAACTGTCCCGGCATCCTGGCGTGCCAATCCGCCCCTGCTCAGGGGCAAACGCAGGATTTAGTAATGGCGGTTTCCGTGGGTATGTGTGTGCATATAAAAAATAAAAATGTATGTATATATATATATATATATATATATATATATATATATACACACTGCTCAAAAAAATAAAGGGAACACTAAAATAACACATCCTAGATCTGAATGAATGAAATATTCTTATTAAATACTTTGTTCTTTACATAGTTGAATGTGCTGACAACAAAATCACACAAAAATTATCAATCGAAATCAAATTTATTAACCCATGGAGGTCTGGATTTGGAGTCACACTCAAAATGAAAATGGAAAAACACACTACAGGCTGATCCAACTTTGATATAATGTTCTTAAAACAAGTCAAAATGAGGCTCAGTAGTGTGTGTGGCCTCCACGTGCCTGTATGACCTCCCTACAACACCTGGGCATGCTCCTGATGAGGATCTCCTCCCAGACCTGGACTAAAGCATCCGCCAACTCCTGGACAGTCTGTGGTGCAACGTGGCGTTGGTGGATGGAGCGAGACATGATGTCCCAGATGTGCTCAGTTGGATTCAGGTCTGGGGAATGGGCAGGCCAGTCCATAGCATCAATGCCTTCGTCTTGTAGGAACTGCTGACACACTTCAGCCACATGAGGTCTAGCATTGTCTTGCATTAGGAGGAACCCAGGGCCAACCGCACCAGCATATGGTCTCACAAGGGGTCTGAGGATCTCATCTCGGTACCTAATGGCAGTCAGGCTACCTCTGGTGAGCACATGGAGGACTGTGTGGCCCCCATAGAAATGCCACCCCACACCATTACTTACCCACAGCCAAACCAGTCATGCTGGAGGATGTTGCAGGCAACAAAACGTTCTCCTTGGCGTCTCCAGACTCTGTCATGTCTGTCACATGTGCTCAGTGAGAACCTGCTTTCATCTGTGAAGAGCACAGTGTGCCAGTAGCGAATTTGCCAGTCTTGGTGTTTTCTGGCAAATGCCAAACGTCCTGCACGGTGTTGGGTTGTAAGCACAACCCCCATCTGTGGACTTCGGGCCCTCATACCACCCTCATGGAGTCTGTTTCTGATTGTTTTAGTAGACCCATGCACATCTGTGGCTTGCTGGAGGTCATTTTGCAGGGCTCTGGCAGTGCTCCTCCTGTTCCTCCTTGCACAAAGGCAGAGGTAGCGGTCCTGCTGCTGGGTTGTTGCCCTCCTACGGCCTCCTCCACGTCTCCTGATTTACTGGCCTGTCTCCTGGTAGTGCCTCCATGCTCTGGACACTATGCTGACAGACACAGCAAACCTTGCCACAGCTCGCATTGATGTGCCATCCTGGATGAGCTGCACTATCTGAGCCACTTGTGTGGGTTGTAGACTCCGTCTCATGCTACCACTAGAGTGAAAGCACCGCCAGCTTTCAAAAGTGACCAAAACATCATCCAGAAAGCATAGGAGCTGAGAAGTGGTCTGTGGTCACCACCTGCAGAACAACTCCTTTATTGGGGGTGTCTTGCTAATTGCCTATAATTTCCACCTGTTGTCTATTCCATTTGCACAACAGCATGTAAAATTGATTGTCAATCAGTATTGCTTCCTAAATGGACAGTTTGATTTCACAGAAGTGTGATTGACTTGGAGTTATATTGTGTTGTTTAAGTGTTCCCTATTTTTTTGAGCAGTATATATATATATATATATATATATATATATATATATATAGTGCCTTCAGATGTAACTTTAAAGTAAATTGCAATAGTGATGGCAATCACGGTCATACAAGAAACGTGATATTAAATGCTTCTACGTCTTGTTTTTATTAAGCTGTTGTCAGGTATCCAAACATTGAAAAGGTCTTAGGTAAAGTGGAGAGAGACTGCGCTCACTAAGACAGGAAGATGGTGCTGCTAGGCTTGGAGGTGTCCGACCTCTGGATATGTGTTAATAAGGGGTAAGGTCAGTGCACTCTTAGGAGGGAAATAGGAATGTGGAGAGAGAGGATAGAGGTAGAAGGAGAAAAATTGAGAATGATGTAGGAAGAGAACAGCAAAGGGATAATCTGAATGTCTGTCTGGAAACAATAAGGACCATGTGTGGCAATGTTAAGTATATCGTCTTTTATTTGGTGGTAATGATACCGCTATCAGGTGTGTCCTGCAGACCACCCTTTACGGTGTACCCTCCTTAATGGTACACTCTACCTCTAAAATTCTCTGGTGAGAGTATATTGCGCTCTCCGGTACATCTGGCAGAGTACCCTTCTGTCGGTATTCCGTCCTTAATCTCCTAATGTTCAGAGGTCCCTTAGAGGGTAAATGTCAGGTGTGCCCTAAGGGTATACCTTTACCATAGGTGTTTTGAATCCTATGTAACTCTGAATCTAAATCAGCATCAGTAGTTGTGAGGTGTATGACTAGTTGCGGCGTCCCGCCTGTCAAACCTCTGTGTGTGCACCGCTAGAGGAAACGGGGGTACGGGCTTGGTTCTCATACTTACCGCCGGGGGTGCGTTCCGCGTGCCTGTGCCGGCTCAGCTTCCGTTCCTGAGTCCTCCGGTGTCCTTTCTTGTCCAGTCCGTCTCGTCTCGGTCCCCGTGTTCAGTCAGAGACCGCCGCGTTCCTCCTTCTGCGGGTCCCGTCTGTGACTTCCTGCTTTGCCGCTCACGTGATGTGTCACGTGAGCGGAGTGCTCATTCAGCCCTTGTTGTACGGAGATCCCTCTCTCCAGCCGGGGAGGGGTGTCTGTAAAGTTCAATGTGTAGTGAGACAAGTCTTCCAATGCGTTTCAGCAATCTGCCTTTTTCTAGGATTACATGCCTTAAGTCCTTGGGTCATTATATGCTTGCTTGATTGCGGTGATTGGTTACCATTCGTTTTCATTTGTACACGCCCCCTTATACTATTGGATGATAATGATTCATCTGCTGTCACTCATGTTAATATGAAAAAGCGTCCTGCTTCTCCCTATATGTAAAGTCTGGTTCTACTGGGAAACTATATTGTGATGTCTTACTGTAAATGGGTAATGCAACATAAAGGAAGGAGATGTGAAAATGAATGTAATAAAATTGTTAGTGGTACAAGCAATGAAATGGATTAGGAGGATAGAGGAAGTGGAGGGGGTTAAAATTGAGGGAAGGATGACCATGAAAGATGGAAAATTTAATAAAATATTCTACAGAATGAATTTAATGGGACTCTCAATGAACTATAAATGAAGGTGCCAATGAAATACAGTGTGAGTAAATTATGAATGCAAAATAGGATATAAGTAAAAAAGAAATAAATGAAAGGTAAATAATGAATAAAATATACAATAAAATAAAAAAAAAAGAATACAAATAAGAATAAAGATAATAATAGGAAGCTGCGAGGGAGCAGAAGATAAGGGGTGTGGATATAATGTAATGTATGTTATGTTCAATTGTATCCTCCATGTCCTCACTATGTATGTGTATGTATGGGTCCTTTGATGTATGTTCACACTGAGGGGTAAGGTTGAGGTCAGCAAGGAGGTGGAGGTGTGATCTAATCTGGTATTATATCTTAAGACTTAAGTATGCACTTACGAAAAAAATGAACAAATTTGACACTTACATGGATATACAGGCCTTCACTAGGAAAATAACTCTCAAAATGTTTTTTGCCCAAACACATCTACAACACATATCAACCGACAATACACCAGAATTCAAACACACTGATTACAAACCCCAATCCACATTCTATCCACAACATATCAAGGGACACATCATAAACACATTCGAACAATTAGTGGTTAACGATCTGGACAAGATCAGTGACACACGATTCAAACAGCAGGATTTCACCAAGGGCGAGGTACAGGCCTAGGAACAATTGAAGAATAGGAACACACTACTTGTTAAACCGGCAGATAAGGGGGGAGGGATTGGGTTACCTGACAAAAGTGACTACATCCAAGAATCCAGGCGTCTTTTGGGAGACACACAGACATACAGCAAACTAAAAGGTGATCCCACAAAGGAATATAAACAGGAATTACAGACATTACTCAATGAAGGCTTATCCCTGGGAATGTTAAACAAAAAAGAATTCGATTTTCTTAATCCAACCAATCCGGTAATACCTGTTTTTTTTTTTACTATCTACCAAAAATCCACAAGAACACAGAACATCCGCCAGGGAAACCCATCATTACAGGCATTAACTCACTCACCTCAAACCTATCCAGATACATTGATTTTTTTTCTTCAACAACATGTGACCAAACAAAACTCATACCTGTTAGGTGCCGCGGTCCGTGGCGCCGCTCGGTCTGTTTCCGAGCGACGGCCGCTGCACCTTCCTCCCTGCCCGCCCGGCGCCTAGCAACTGGGGACGCCGTGCGCGCTGAGCCGCCGGGTCCCTAGCAACGCTAGGACGCCGTGCGCGCTGAGCCGCCGGGTCCCTAGCAACGCTAGGACGCCGTGCGCGCCGAGCCGCCGGGTCCATAGCAACGGGGACGCCACAGGCGGGCGACTTAATACGCCCTTCAAACGCGGCTGCCATGGGCCCAAGAAACCATAGTCTCGCAAGAGTGAATTGACAGCACAGGTAAAACAACGGAGGTAGGGTGCCAGGGGCTATTCCCATTCCGTTTCCGTTTCCCCCAGCATTACGTCCTGCTGCTCAGGTCTCACCGTATAAGACCTCCCCTGTCCTGAGCATCAGGATCATAACAATACCTTAGAGACACTACACACACACTGCAACTACTACAAGACATAACATGGACAGAAGACATGATATTAGTGACGAGCAACGTGACATCTCTCTCGCACAGTCATAGAACACACACATGGCACTGAAAGCACCAAACATTTTATTTCACAAGATGATACACTTCAACAAACACAAACAGATTTCATCATAAAGGCCATCACATTCATATTAGAACACAACTACACCTGGTTTGATAAAGACTACTACAAACAACGGACAGGGACAGCGATGGGGACCAGGTTCGCCCCGAGCTATGCAAACCTGTTCATGAGTAAGTGGGAGGAAGACAACACCTGGCAGGGGCATGGTTTCAGGGTGAACCTGGTCCTCTGGCGACGGTACATTGACTACATACTATTCATTTGGAAATGGACCGAACATGACCTACAGGCATTTATTTCATACATCAATGACAATGACCGGAATTTACATTTCACTACGAATTACAGTAAGGATAAGGTTGAATTTCTTGACTTAGACATTCATATTGTCTACAGTAGGATAGAAACACGGACATATTACAAAAAAGTGGATGTCAACAGCTACATCTTATCAACCAGTAGCCACCATCCCAACTGGCTGAAAAGCATCCCTACAGGACAATTCACCAGACTGAGAAGGAACTGCATACAGCTGGATTACTATAAAGAACAGGGACAAGATCTAACACAGAAATTTCTGGACAAGAAATATGAAAAAGAGATTATGGATAAGGCATATAAAAAATTGGAAGATACTAATAGACAACAGTTACTGAAATACAAAGAGAAAAATACCACACAACATGGTAACAACATATTTTTTGTAACACAATACAACACCGCAGCCGGAAAAATAGTATACAGAAACACTGGGCTATCCTGATGCAAGATGAAACACTAGCCAAGATCCTACCCTCACAACCCAAAATAGTATACAGGAAAGCCCCGGACCTGAGAGAGATTGGTACACAACCATATACCACCATCCAAGACTCAGCAGACAAAAATAGACGGTACCACAAAGAGACAGGGTTTTCATCACTGCGGCACATGTATAGGGTGCAGAACCACCAATTCAAGATCAACTAAAAGCGCAACAGACTTCACATCCATGAATACAGGACAGACATACAACGTCAGAGAAGAACGGTCATGGCACACAAAGGGAGAAATCTATCTCATTATATGCTTGTGCGGACTCCAATATGTTGGACGCACAATCAGAACATTAAAAGTCAGAATATCGGAACACATACAGAACATAAAAAAAGGTGTCCCAACATTTCAGAGATAAACACACACAGGATCCGACACAATTGAAATTCATGGCCATACAACAGGTGATAACCAACTGACGGGGAGGGGATTTTCTGAAAAGAATAAACAGGGAAGAACTCAGATGGATTTTCACTCTCAAAACCCTCACACCGAGAGGTCTGAACATAGAATACAACATCACCTCAGTAATGTAATTAACATTCAAATCAATGTTAATACATCAAACCCAATTTACTCGTATGACTGATAATCCTCCTTATCCATTTCATTGCTTGTACCACTAACAATTTTATTACGTTCATTTTCACATCTCCTTCCTTTATGTTGCATTACCTATTTACAGTAAGACATCACAATATAGTTTCCCAGTAGAACCAGACATTACATATAGGGAGAAGCAGGACGCTTTTTCATATTAACATGAGTGACAGCGGATGAATCATTATCATCCAATAGTATAAGGGGGCATGTACAAATGAAAACGAATGGTAACCAATCACCGCAATCAAGCAAGCATATAATGACCCAAGGACTTAAGGCATGTAATCCTAGAAAAAGGCAGATTGCTGAAACGCGTTGGAAGACTTGTCTCACTACACATTGAACTTTATAGACACCTATCCCCGGCTGGAGAGAGGGATCTCCATACAACAAGGACTGAACGAGCACTCAGCTCACGTGACACATCACGTGAGCGACAAAGAAGGAATTCACAGACGGGACCCGCAGAAGGAGGAACGCGGCGGTCTCTGACCGAACACGGGGACCGAGACAAGACGGACTGGACAAGAAAGGACACCGGAAGACTCGGGAACGGAAGCTGAGCTGGCACAGGCACGCGGAACACCCCAGAATTTTAGAGTTAGAGTGTACCATTCAGGAGGGTACACCGTAAAAGGGTGGTTTGCTGGACACACCTGATAGCGGTATCATTACCACCAAATAAAAGACGATATACTTAATATTGCCATACACGGTCCTTATTGTTTCCAGACAGACACTCAGATTATCCCTTTGCGGTTCTCTTCCTACATCATTCTCAATTTTTCTCCTTCTACCTCTATCCTCTCTCTCCACTTTCCTATTTCCCTCCTAAGAGTGCACTGACCTTACCCCTTATTGAAAAGGTCTTACCTTAAATGTGAAAGTATGTGAAAATATGTAAATATATTTAAGGTAAGACCTTTTATAATGTTTGGATTCCTGACAACAGTTTTTAATAAAACCAAAACGTAGAAGCATTTAATATCATGTTTCCTGTATGAGTGTGAGTGCAGCCGCCATTGCAGTCTACTATATATATATATATATATATATATATATATCTCTGCTGCAGCAGCTACAGAACGCGGACGCGATCGCGGCTTTTACTGAGACGGAGACACTGATGTCTCCGTCTCAAAAATAAAAAAAGTCTCATCAGGGGGGGTTTCCAGGTACTCGGAAACTTCCCCTGCGTGCACCACTGCTGCTTACTTGTAAAAAATGGATATGAAGCACATAAATGACTCATTTAACTTCTATTAGGTCCTCGCTGGATAATGATAGGAACTGATGTCTTTCATTTCATATGAATATAACCTGAAAGGGACCATATTAGAATATAAATGTATTTATTTAAAAATGGCTTATGCACAAAATTGGACAGGACAACCATACCATAAAGATGACATATAGAATCCACTGAAAGATGTAACCCAAGTATCAATACACAGCGGGTTCAGAAATAAAGGCCCTCATTCCGAGTTGATCGGTCGCAAGGCGAATTTAGCAGAGTTACACACGCTAAGCCGCCGCCTACTGGGAGTGAATCTTAGCTTCTTAAAATTGCGACCGATGTATTCGCAATATTGCGATTACTAACTACTTAGCAGTTTCAGAGTAGCTCCAGACTTACTCTGCCTGTGCGATCAGTTCAGTGCTTGTCGTTCCTGGTTGACGTCACAAACACACCCAGCGTTCGCCCAGGCACTCCCACCGTTTCTCCGGCCACTCCTGCGTTTTTTCCGGAAACGGTAGCGTTTTCAGCCACACGCCCCTGAAACGCCGTGTTTCCGCCCAGTAACACCCATTTCCTGTCAATCACATTACGATCGCCGGAGCGAAGAAAAAGCCGTGAGTAAAAATACTTTCTTCATAGTAAAGTTACTTGGCGCAGTCGCAGTGCGAACTTTGCGCATGCGTACTAAGCGGATTTTCACTGCGATGCGATGAAAAAGAACGAGCGAACAACTCGGAATGAGGGCCAAAGTACACAACACTGTTTTCGTAACTTTGTTGTCTGTGGAACATTCTTGGTTTGCTTTTTTCTTTTAAGAATTTAGCACCTAGGGAGATGGATACTCCAGCTGTTGAACATGTACTGACAGTACTTTTTCCTCAGGTTATGGACCATGAGGGCAAGTAATCACTCTCACAGGCTTCTGTGCCCAGTATTTTAAAGCTATGCTGAGTGAGGTTCCTCCGCTACTACTAGTCAGGAACCTGCATTTCCCATTATAACAGATAATGGGGGTCATTCCGAGTTGATCGTAGCTGTGCTAAATTTAGCACAGCTACGATCATCTTCCCTGACATGTGGGGGGACGCCCAGCACAGGGCTAGTCCACCCCGCATGTCAGTCCGGCCATTTCCCCCCGCACAAAAACAAAAGCATCGCACAGCGGCGATGCCTTTGTATTTGAGGAGTAACTCCCGGCCAGCGCAGCTCCTGTGGCTGGCCGGGAGTTAATTGTCGCTTCCGCTTGCCGCAGCGGCTGCACGAGACGTCATGCAGCCGCTGCGACCCGCCCCCCTAAACGGCTGCTTAATGCCGCCGTTGAGCCCCCTCCCGCCCAGCGACCGCCTCTGTCAGAGGTGATCGTTAGGCAATGAAAGCTGCCATGCACCGGCGCACTGCGGCGCCGGCGCATGTGCAGTTCCGACCCGATCGCTGCGCTGAGATAAACTGCAGCGAGCGATCGGGTCGGAATGACCCCCAATATGCAGTTAGCTAACCAGCATGTAGCTCCTGGGCCATCTACCCCTGCTAGTATTTCTCCATGTGTGGCCCAGATTACTACCATTGTTACATAAACACATCTGCCATAGTGCCATTGTGGATGTGATCTTTCACTTTGTCAGCAATTGGTGCAGCTGCTGCTTCTTTTCTGCAAATGCTCAACAGAGATTGTGCAGCTTGATGCACCTCTCAGATGACACAGCTCTATGTCTCGTCTGGTTGGGTTGCAGCTTCGGCTATGGAACAAGACACTAATGTTTCAGTTCCCTCAGATTTTAGGACCTCCTCTGTGTAGAGGAATCTCTATCAGAGTAAATGTAGAATCACTGCTAAATTCAGATAAGTCTTTACTTTATAGTGAGCATTCTGAGTAAACCCCTAGGTTTCAAAGACTGTCACTGACCTAGGTTGGGGGTGTTGTGAACTCGGGGGTTCTTCCGATGGTAGGGAAGAGGAACCACAGTTGGGTTGGAACAGGGATGGCCTGATATAGGTCTTCCTCATACAGGACTCTGACAGTAAGGCTTGATGAAAATATTGAAGAACTTTATTGCAGGTAGGGAGCAGCACAATGTCACATAGCAGAGAAGGAACGTATGGGGAAATGTCCAGGCCTATAGAAGAACTTGTAAGCAATGTTAAAGATACTAGTAAATGAAGTACTTGTGAGTGATGGTAAAAGATACTGGTGACTGAAGAACTTGTGAGTGATGTTTTTTAAAGACACTGATGATTTGAAGAACTTGTGAATGGTGTTTAAAGACACTGATGATTTGTAGAACTTGAGAGCGGTGATTAAAGACACTGATGATTTGTAAAACTTGTGAGCGGTGGTTAAAGACACTGATGATTTGTAGAACTTGAGAGTGGTGGTTAAAGACACTGTTGATTTGTATAACTTGAGAGCGGTGATTAAAGACACTGATGATTTGTAGAACTTGAGAGCGGTGGTTAAAGACACTGACGATTTGTATAACTTGAGAGCGGTGTTTAAAGACACTGATAACTTTTGGAACTTGAGAGCGGTGTTCAAAGACACTGGTAACTTGCAAAACTTGAGAGCGGTGTTTAAAGACACTGATAACTTGTGGAACTTGAGAGCGGTGTTTAAAGACACTGGTAACTTGCAAAACTTGAGAGCAGTGTTTAAAGACACTGATGACTTGTAGAACTTGAGAGCGGCGTTTAGCCCGCAGCCCACGCTGACTCCAAGAAGCACTAGTGACTGGACCGCAGAGGAACACACCAGCCGCTGGGAACGCTGGAAACTGTGCAGCAACTGGCACCTGAAAATGCCGGAGACACTGGGGTACAACTGCAGAGAGATTCGCCGGGAACAAGAGCACTGGCATCCACTTTAGGGGAAAAGACGATACTCAGGCGCCGAGGCTCTGCCCGGCGTCTGACTTTGAATCTCCCGCCTCCGCTGGATTGGTGGGACAGTCTGATGACGTCACCTGCTCCCCACCCACGTGATGCCGGGTGCCATGTGTTAGGGTCTCCTGCTCTGTGCTGCCACGTCGTCATGGCAACCGGGAGACAAGTGCTAGCGGAGTAACCTGAGCGTAGCTGATACTCCGGTTCGGGTCTTTTGCTGTGCAGTGGTTACAGGCTCTGTGCACGGTAGGGGATCCGGTGCTGGTTTTTGTGCTCACAGTCTGTGAGGTCTGAGTGGGGCGTGGACAGCACCTGCTATATAAACCCTCTTCTCAGGTTAGGCAGATGCTGCTCAATCTTTGTTGGTTAGTCAGTTCCTGAAAGCTAGCTAGTACTGTGTAAACTTTGTATTTGTTTGTTGCTTACTGCAAATAGGCCTTGGGATTTGGTATTACACTCTGCCAATCCAGACCTAGCAGTAAGACTGGAGTCAGTCGTTTAACCTGCTGGGGTTCTTTTGCTACTCTGTGAACCTAGCAAGTTTGCGGCTGTATTCTCAGACTTGCCTGCCAAAATCCTTTCTCACTGTGCAAGGTGTTCAGGTGTCAGTTTAGTGGCAGTAAGCTGAACCAGTGCACTGCAAGTGAGGACTAGGATTGTGGAGACTCTCCTTGTGTCTATTATTCCATCTCTGACCAAGGAGTTTACTGCCACACCCGTTGGTAACCCTTTAGGGTTTTGCTGTTGCCCTTAGCAACAGCATTTCGGGTTCTCTACGTATTAAATCACAACATCTCGCTTCTTTCCATCTGAGCATTCCTAATACTAGGGAGACACCCAGTTTCTTAGCCTTTGGGCTTCTCTGTTCACTTTGTGTTTATTTTGTTACCCTATCACCTTCTATGTATGTAATGTCATATTCCCCAGTCTGTCTGTGAGTTCATTTGTTTTGCATCCCTCTCCGTTCAGACACCAGTACATTCCTGCTTGCACTGGTGTGCATAACACCATGGCGGCGCCCCTGCCATGTGGAACCGCCGGGAGCTGCGCCAGCCAGACGCCGGAGCCCGTGGACCACCGAAGGCGGAGGCCGCAACACAGACCAGCAGGAACGCAGGGGTAAGCGCGGTGAACGCCGCCTCTGGCGTGTGACAGTACCCCCTCCTCCAGGAGTGGCCCCCAGACACTTTCCAGGTTTTGTTGGATGTCTGGAATGGAAAATCCGCACCAGTCGGGGAGCCATAACTTCAGTAGCCTTGATCCAGCTCCTCTCCTCGGGGCCAAAACCTTTCTACTCCACCAATACTGTAGATTCTTGTGAAGGTAACGAGAGTCAAGAATAGCTTTGATTTCAAAGTCTGTTCCAGCTTCAGTCTCTGCAGAGGTTGGCCTCGGGGACTTTGAATGGAACCGGTTTAAAATAAGGGGGCAAAGGAGAGAGACATGGAAGGAATTTGGTATCCGGAGGTGGGAAGGCAATCCCAATTTGCAGACAACCGGGTTCCGGACTTGTAACACGGGGTAAAGACCAATAAACCTCAGAGCGAACTTCATAGTGGGCACCATTAACCGAAGATTGCGGGTAAAGAGCCATACCCTGTCACCAACCTTGTATTGGGGAGCTGCTCGTCGCTTCCTATCCGCAAAGAACTTAAAGCGGCCGGAGACTCTCTTGAGGTTAGCATGAACTCGACTCCAAATTTGACTGAAGTGCCGGAGAGTAGAGGCTGCAGCAGGAACATTCTCCGAAGGACAAATGGGTAATTCTGGAACTTGAGGATGGAATCCATAATTAATGAAAAATGGGGACTCACCAGTCGAAGAGTGGTACAGATGATTATGGGCAAACTCGGCCCATGGCAACAGTTCCACCCAATCATCTTGCGAGGGAGAGATAAACACGGAGAAAAGTCTCTAAATCTTGATTGACGCGTTCAGCTTGCCCATTGGTTTGTGGATGGCAAGCGGATGAAAACTTGAGTTTTATTTGTAAGGCCGTACAGAGAGCTCTCCAGAATCTTGCAGTGAATTGTACCCCCCGATCAGAGACGATTTCCTGAGGTAACCCGTGCAGGCGGAAATGTTTTCGGATAAATAACAAGGCCAACTTGGGAGCTGATGGTAACCCGGTCAAAGGTACAAAATGCGCCATCTTAGAGAAACGGTCAATACATAGTATCTGAGGTTGAAAAAAGACAATTGTCCATCGAGTTCAACCTATTTGTGGTCTCCTATGCATGATGATTTGACTAAAATTTCTGACTGATGCTGCTGACAGCCGTTGCATTTTATCCCTATTTATAGTAACTATAATGCATGACTATGCACCATACCCCTGGATATCCTTATCCACTAGGAATTTATCTAACCCATTCTTAAAGGTGTTGACAGATTCCGCCATTACAACTCCCTCGGGCAGGGAATTCCAAACACGTATTGTCCTTACCGTGAAAAAGCCTTTACACCGTATTGTGCGGAATCTCCTCTCCTCTAACCTGAGCGAGTCTCCACGAGTTCTCTGTGTTGATCTAACCAAAAACAGGTCCTGCGCAAGCTCTGTGTATTGTCACCTTGTATATTTGTAGATGTTGATCATATCCCCTCTTAGTCTCCGCTTTTCCAATGTAAACATGCCTAGTCTTTCAAGCCTTTCCTTGTATTCCATCGTCTCCATTCCCTTAATTAGTTTGGTCGCCCTCCTCTGTACCTTTTCAAGCTCCAGGATATCCTTTTTGTAGTACGGTGCCCAGAATTGTACACAGTATTCAAGGTGTGGCCTCACTAGTGATTTATATAACGGGAGTATAATACTCTCGTCCCTAGCATCAATACCCCGTTTTATGCATGCTAATATCTTATTAGCCTTCTTTGCTGCAGTCCTACTTTGGGTACTACTGCTTAGCTTGCTATCTATGAGGACAAAAAAAACTGTGTTCCCTAATGCACACCGAGTGAATAATATTTCTACATAATAATAGTCAGATAATACGGAGATCTTAGTTGCGTATATCTGCAGATATAGGGTTAAGCCCCCAGGCCGATCGACAAGGCTTCTCCGTCACTGGGGGTCCCTAACACTAGGTATCGGCCAGGGGTGCAGGACCCCACAATGTCGGCACAGGTCGGCCACCCCAGGTCAGCACACAGGTGAGAATTAATAAGGGTTAATAAGAAGCACAGAAGTGCTATGTAAGTGGTGTGATTAAAATAATGTATACAAAGTGATAGGAAAAATAATAAGTGTTAATAAAGTGTTAGGGTATGCCGACCTGAAGCAGCCCAGCCATACCGACACAGGGGCCACCGCACCCCACACCCACCCCATAAATAATTACAAATATATCTGGGTTAAATTCCCAGTGTAAGGCCACATGGTAATGGCACCTACAGCATCTGAGAGCCAGCTTACCTGGGGATACCCCCGGCTTCCCCCATGGCACTTCTGGAGTCAGCAATCCCTCCTAATGCTGACCCATTTATGCCTCTCTATATACAATACACAAAGTGGAAAGCTGCTCAATCAGATTGTAATGTCACTCAGGTGCTAAAAGGGGAGGGGTAATTCTGTGTAGGAAAAAAAAAACTGTGTTCCCTAATGCACACCGAGTGAATAATATTTCTACATAATAATAGTCAGATAATACGGAGATCTTAGTTGCGTATATCTGCAGATATAGGGTTAAGCCCCCAGGCCGATAGACAAGGCTTCTCCGTCACTGGGGGTCCCTAACACTAGGTATGGGCCGGGGGTGCAGGACCCCACGATGTCGGCACAGGTCGGCCACCCCAGGTCAGCACACAGGTGAGAATGAATAAGGGTTAATAAGAAGCACAGAAGTGCTATGTAAGTGGTGTGATTAAAATAATGTATACAAAGTGATAGGAAAAATAATAAGTGTTAATAAAGTGTTAGGGTGTGCCGACCTGAAGCAGCCCAGCCATACCGACACAGGGGCCACCGCACCCCACACCCACCCCATAAATAATTACAAATATATCTGGGTTAAATTCCCAGTGTAAGGCCACATGGTAATGGCACCTACAGCATCTGAGAGCCAGCTTACCTGGGGATACCCCCGGCTTCCCCCATGGCACTTCTGGAGTCAGCAATCCCTCCTAATGCTGACCCATTTATGCCTCTCTATATACAATACACAAAGTGGAAAGCTGCTCAATCAGATTGTAATGTCACTCAGGTGCTAAAAGGGGAGGGGTAATTCTGTGTAGGAAAAAAAAAACTGTGTTCCCTAATGCACACTGAGTGAATAATATTTCTACATAATAATAGTCAGATAATACGGAGATCTTAGTTGCGTATATCTGCAGATATAGGGTTAAGCCCCCAGGCCGATCGACAAGGCTTCTCCGTCACTGGGGGTCCCTAACACTAGGTATGGGCCGGGGGTGCAGGACCCCACGATGTCGGCACAGGTCGGCCACCCCAGGTCAGCACACAGGTGAGAATTAATAAGGGTTAATAAGAAGCACAGAAGTGCTATGTAAGTGGTGTGATTAAAATAATGTATACAAAGTGATAGGAAAAATAATAAGTGTTAATAAAGTGTTAGGGTGTGCCGACCTGAAGCAGCCCAGCCATACCGACACAGGGGCCACCGCACCCCACACCCACCCCATAAATAATTACAAATATATCTGGGTTAAATTCCCAGTGTAAGGCCACATGGTAATGGCACCTACAGCATCTGAGAGCCAGCTTACCTGGGGATACCCCCGGCTTCCCCCATGGCACTTCTGGAGTCAGCAATCCCTCCTAATGCTGACCCATTTATGTCTCTCTATATACAATACACAAAGTGGAAAGCTGCTCAATCAGATTGTAATGTCACTCAGGTGCTAAAAGGGGAGGGGTAATTCTGTGTAGGAAAAAAAACTGTGTTCCCTAATGCACACCGAGTGAATAATATTTCTACATAATAATAGTCTATATCTATGAGGACACCTAAGTCCTTTTCCAGTACAGAATCCCCTAATTTTACCCCATTTAGTAGGTAGATGTTATTTTTGTTCTTGTTACCACAGTGCATTACCTTACACTTGTCTGTGTTGAAGCGCATTCTCCATTTGGCTGCCCATGCTTCTAATTTAACTAAGTCGTTCTGAAGAGACTCTGCATCCTCCTCTGTATTTATAGCCTTACACAATTTGGTATCATCTGCAAAAATTGACACCATGCTCTCTAGACTTTCTGTTAGGTCGTTAATGAAAATATTGAACAATAGCGGTCCTAATACTGAGCCTTGCGGCACACCACTTAGCACTTCATTCCAAGTTGAAAAAGATCCATTAAGCACAACGCGCTGCTCCCTATTATCTAACCAGTTTTTGACCCAAGTGCATATTGTGCTTCCTAGCCCTGATTCTTGTAGCTTGTAGATAAGTCTCATGTGTGGTACAGTATCGAACGCTTTGGCAAAGTCTAAAAAAATTACATCCACGTCTTTACCCTGATCTAGGTTTGCGCTTACTGTTTCAAAAAAGCCAAGTAAGTTGGTTTGACAGGATCTGTCCTTCATAAACCCATGTTGATTCCTTTTAATGACCTTATTGACTTCAAGGAACTTCTGAATACTAATTACCCAGACAGTATTGTGAACCTTGGAGAGGGGCAATTCGGTGACAAAGTCCATAGAGATATGGGTCCAAGGCCTCTTAGGAAGGGACAGTGGATGCAACAACCCTGCAGGAGGCAGATGAAGAATTTTGCGCTGAGCACACTGAAGACATGAGTTGACATAATCTTGAATATCCTTCTTCATAGTGTCCCACCAGTAAGATCTTCGTTGAAACTCCCACATCATTTGAACTCCAGGATGACCGGAAAACTTGGAAATATGAGCCCACTGCAACAACCTTGGTCGAAATTTAGCTGACACAGACATTCTCCCAGGAGGAGGACCCAGAGCGGTGGGAGCCGTGGACATAGAAACTGGACTGAGAATCAAAGCCTTCTCAACAGAATTCTCCTCATCCGAAGCCATTAAGGAACGGGATAAAGCATCAGCCTTGGTGTTAAAAGTCCCAGCCCGGTACTTAATAACAAACGAGAACCGAGTAAAGAAGAGCGCCCATCTAGCTTGACGGGGATTCAAGCACTGGGCCGTCTTGAGGTACAGCAAATTCTTGTGATCAGTGAAAATTGTAATTAGGTGTTTAGCACCTTCCAAAAGATATCTCCATTCCTCCAAGGCAGATTTTATTGCCAAAAGCTCTTTGTCTCCAATGGTGCAATTCCGCTCAGCAGGAGAGAACTTGCGAGAATGGAAACCACATGGATGTAACTTCCCGTCTGGAGCGTACTGCGAAAGCACGGCACCTATGCCTACCGTGGAAGCATCAACCTCCAAAAAGAATGGTTTTGAAAAATTTGGTTGTTGAAGTACTGGAGCGTACATAAAGGCTGCCTTCAACTGAGCAAACGCTGCTACAGCTTCAGAGGACCAATGACTTGGGTCAGAACCCGTCTTGGTTAGGGCAGTGATAGGTGCCACAATGGTAGAGAATCCCTTTATGAACTTCCGGTAGTAATGTGCAAAACCCAGAAATCGTTGTACCGCTTTCAAGGAAAGAAGCTGAGTCCAGTCCCGAATGGCAGTGAGATTCTCTGGATCCATACGAAGCTCCGTGCCCAAAATGATGTAACCAAGAAATGGAATAGAAGGGACCTCAAAGGTACATTTAGAAATCTTGCCATAAAGATGATTCTCTCGCAATCGAAGAACTACCTCTTTTACCTGTATTCTGTGCTCTGTGAGATTCTTAGAAAATATCAGAATGTCATCCAAATATACCACTACACTTAGGTATAGCATATCCCGAAAGACTTCATTAATGAATCCCTGGAAGACGGCTGGGGCGTTGCTGATGCCAAACGGCATTACCAGATACTCGTAATGCCCGTCCCTGGTCTTCCATTCATCCCCCTGTCGGATACGTATCAAATTATAAGCTCCCCTTAAATCGAGCTTGGCGAAAACTCGGGCTCCGCGAACTCTATCAAAAAGCTCCGTGATGAGCGGCAAAGGATACTTATTCTTAATGGTGACATCATTTAGACTACGATAGTCAATACATGGTCTCAGCCCTCCGTCCTTCTTCACAAAAAAGAAACCCGCCCCCGCCGGGGAGGTAGAGGGGCGGATGAATCCTTTCTGCAGATTAGACTTGATATAGTCCGACATAGCTTGGGTCTCGGGTAGTGATAAGGGATAAGTGCGACCCCGAGGTGGCATTTTCCCCGGAATGAGCTCAATGGGGCAGTCCCAGGGTCTATGCGGTGGTAACTGATTGGCCGCCTGTTCAGAGAACACGTCTGAAAACTCCCGATAGGCCTCCGGAATGAGCCCTTCATCTGACTTGGAAGATACACGGAGCGGGTAGACAGGAGTGAGACAATTTGAATGACAAAATGGACTCTGAGATGTTATTTGTGTCGAACTCCAGTCGACGTGAGGGTTGTGAAGCTTAAGCCAAGGAAGGCCAAGAACCAGATCGTGGGGCATCTCCCGAATCACTAGGAACTCCAGGTGTTCTTGATGCAGAGCTCCCACTTGCAGCTTGATTGGTACTGTACAACTTGAAATCAGACCGTTAGAAATTTGGGTACCATTGATAGCAGTCAACGTAATAGGTCGTTCGACCAACCGTAACTGAAAACCCAGATTCTGGGCACAGGAAAGGGAAATAAAATTCCCTGCAGCCCCTGAGTCCAGCAGAGCCTTAACGGGTTTGGCTATTGACTCAGAAAACAGAGACACGGAGAGTAAACAGTCCACTGTCGGAGAAGGTTTAGAAGAAACCCCTAGCTCGACTCCTCCGGAACAAGCTAAGACTGCCCGTTTCCCGGGCGAGACTTGCAAAACTTGAGAAAATGATCCGCGGCTCCACAGTAGAGGCAGAGTCTACCCTTACGACGATGCTGACGTTCTACTGAGGACAACCGAGATCGATTAATCTGCATGGGTTCATCAGGACTCGGAATAACCGTTTGCTTAGACGGAAGAGATCGGACCCTTGATCGGTCTGACCGACTACGTTCGCCACCTCGTTCCTGCACGCGAAGATCCACCTTTACACAGAGCGAGATCAACTGTTCTAAGGAATCTGGCAAATCTCTAGTGATCAACTCATCCTTTAGACGATCGGAGAGCCCGTTCCAAAAGGCAGCCCGGAGGGCATCATTATTCCAGCGCAGTTCTGAGGCTATGGTCTGAAAATTAATCACATACTGTCCCACTGAACGAGAGCCTTGTCGGACATGGAGCAAGTCTGCAGAGGCAGCGGTCGTCCTGCTGGGCTCATCAAAGATCCTCTGGAATGACGTAATGAAATTGGTGTAACTAGAAACCAATGGATCAGATCGCTCCCATAACGGAGACACCCAATCCAACGCTGAACCCTCGAGCAAAAAAATAATGTATGCCACCTTGGACCAATCAGTAGGGAAGTTATGTGAAAGGAGTTCAAAATGTACCTCGCACTGATTGAGAAAACCACGGCAATTCTTTGGATTCCCATTATAGCGAGAAGGAGTAGGGAGCTGAAGGCGTGACCTGGTTCCAGAGAAGGATGGAACATTACTTGAGACAACCACTGGAGCGGGTACTGGCCCTGTGCTGCTACCTGACTTTGAACTCGGGAAACCAAGTCCTGGATGGTACTTGCCTCTGGGCTCCGATCCTCTGGGTCCATGAGGCCTGAATATACTTTCACTGACCTAGGTTGGGGGTGTCGTGAACTCGGGGTTCTTCCGATGGTAGGGAAGAGGAACCACAGTTGGGTCGGAACAGGGATGGTCTGATATATGTCTTCCTCATACAGGACTCTGACAGTAAGGCTTGATGAAAATATTGAAGAACTTTATTGCAGGAAGGGAGCAGCACAATGTCACATAGCCGAGAAGGAACGTATGGGGAAATGTCCAGGCCTATAGAAGAACTTGTAAGCAATGTTAAAGATACTAGTAAATGAAGTACTTGTGATTGATGGTAAAAGATACTGGTGACTGAAGAACTTGTGAGTGATGTTTTTTAAAGACATTGATGATTTGAAGAACTTGTGAACGGTGTTTAAAGACACTGATGATTTGTAGAACTTGAGAGCGGTGATTAAAGACACTGATGATTTGTAAAACTTGTGAGCGATGGTTAAAGACACTGATGATTTGTAGAACTTGAGAGCGGTGGTTAAAGACACTGATGATTTGTATAACTTGAGAGCGGTGTTTAAAGACACTGATGACTTGTAGAACTTGAGAGCGGCGTTTAGCCTGCAGCCCACGCTGACTCCAAGAAGCACTGGTGACTGGACCGCAGAGGAACACACCAGCCGCTGGGAACGCTGGAAACTGTGCAGCAACTGGCACCTGGAAATGCCGGAGACACTAGGGTACAACAGCAGAGAGATTCGCCGGGAACAAACGCACTGGCATCCACTTCAGGGGAAAAGACGATACTCAGGCGCCGAGGCTCTGCCCGGCATCTGACTTTGAATCTCCCACCTCCGCTGGATTGGCGGAACAGTCTGATGACGTCACCTGCTCCCCGCCCACGTGATGCCGGGTGTCATGGCGGCGCCCATGCCCCGGGGAACCGCCGGGAGCTGCGCAAGCCAGACGCCGGAGCCCGTGGACCACCGAAGGCCGCAACACAGACCAGCAGGCACGCAGGGATAAGCGTGGTGAATGCCGCCTCTGGCGTGTGACAGAGACCCAGTTAAGCAATAATTTTATCCATTACCTGTTGCAGATCAGGTCAAGTGGGAGTCCTATCAAAGTTGCTGTTCACATTGCTCATCTTGATAGGTCTTCTATCCGCCCTATTCCCCATATGGCTTCCTTGAGGGATATCAGCAGGTAGGCATCTGGATAGTTTCCTCAAGATAATCTGTACTAATGAAGTTGTAATTACACGCCCAATCTGCATGTCTTCTTGGATAATTGCTGCTGGGTAGATGCACTAGGGGATGGCCTCTGTTCTGGTACAACAGAAAAGGAGTTATTGTCTCTAGTGCAGCTTTTTAAGGCAGGCACATACTTAAACTGAGAGGCAGTTATCAACTCAGGTTCCTTGACCTTTCAGGTTCTTTTCTGATGGGCTGACATGGGTTTTAAGAAGACTTTAGAGTCTCTCCCTTAGCAGGAGAGGCCCTCTTTGGTCCAGAGTTGGAGGATTATCCCTATGGTGGCAGCATCCAAGATGACTTTCCTTCCTGGTGAGGTCCGGAGGTAGTTCTTTTATCTAGATTTAATCTCCCTGGAGTCGGGTTGTTTGAGAATGCAGCCCAAAGCAAGGGTAACTCCAATTAATTGTAAATAAGTGTGTGAGACCATTCTCCATTCAACGTAGGTCGGCAGCATTGATCCATCAGACAGCTGACAGGCCTGCCACATGATGGGGAGGGCCTCAGTCTGGGAGAAACACAGTGTGGGATGCCGCCTTTTGTTGTTTGTTGTTGATTTTATGACATCCTTGGACATCAAGGATACGTATTTACACATCCTCATCTGAGTCAGCCACCAGTGTTCACGAAGGTCATGATGGTCATGACAATACACCTTCATCAAGGAGCAGCAGAATATTGCCTTATCTGGATGGCCTTCTTCTAGCCCAGTCTCATGATGTCCTGGGGGACCACATTCATTACATGGGTGGATCCTAAATTAGTAAAAATCTACATTAGCACCTTCTCAGGAGATGCTGCATTTGGGAGCTCTGATGGATTCCAAGGTTCAGCGGGTCTTTCTTCTGGCAAACAAGGATCAGGTCCTTCAATTCAAGGTTTGCTCATTCTTTGGTCGTTGTCAGGTGCCGGTTCACTCCTGTATGCAGATCCTAGGTTCCTTGGTCGCAAACATTTGACATGATAGAGCAGAGGTTCTCAAACTCGGTCCTCGTGGGCCCACACAGTGCATGTTTTGCAGGTCTCCTCACAGAATCGCAAGTGAAATAATTAGCTCCACCTGTGGACCTTTTAAAATGTGTCAGTGAGTAATTAATACACCTGTGCACCTGCTGGGTTACCTGCAAAACATGCACTGTGTGGGCCCACGAGGACCGAGTTTGAGAACCTCTGTGATAGAGTATGTTCAGTTTTACTAGTATCCTCTTCAAATGGAATTTCTGGCCAGGTGGACCAAGTCCCATCTGTACCTCAGGGCACAAATATCATTCTCTCGCAGGAGGTTTGTCACTCCATCTTATGGTGGCTACGCCCTGCCCACCTGAACAGGGGCTGAACCTTTTGGATCCAGGACTTGGACCTGCTCACCACAGACACAAGAATTTTGGAGTGGCAACTGGTGACTTGTCAACAGATATTCCAGGGCCAGTGGAAAGTTTAGAAAATCTGACCATCTATAATTGTCCTAGAACTCTGGGCAGTATATAGAGCTATTTGCTTGGCTCAGCCTCTCCACTAGGGGTGTCCAGTCAAGGTGCAATTACACAACGCGACAACTGTGGCCTACATAAGCCATCAGGGTGGCACTTGCATTTGTGGTGCCACAAAGGAGGTCAGTCTGGGCAGAAGCATCACCTTCTGGCTTTGTTAGCAATTTTCATACCTAGTGTGCATAATTGGGAAGCGTACTTCCTAACCCTCCATCATATTCACTCAGGTGAGTGGACTATGTATCCAGGTGCCTTCCAGTTACTGGTGAACTTTTGGGGTCTTCCAAACATAGATACGATGGCTTCTTGGCACAACAACAGCAGTTGCCAAGGTACTTTTTCTGCACCAAGGATCCCAGTGGTCTCCCAGTGACTGCTCTGGCAGTGTCAAGGAGTTTCCACTCGTCTAAGTTATTCCACCAGTCTCAATGATCTAGCAGATATGCCACAGGTTAAAATTGGAGGGTGGCACGGTGATCCTGGTGGTTCCAGATTGGCCATGGCAAGTGTAGTATGTCGATCTTCTGGGCCTCTCCATTGACATTAGTCTGCCTCTCTGGATGGATCTTCTGCCTTATGGTCCATGCTTCCATCCAGATCTGACATGTCATATTTTGATGTGGTGGCTAGTAAGATGTCAATCCTGAGAACAGAGGGTATTTCCAGGAGAGTCCTCCATACCATGCTTAATGCCTGGAATCTTTCTTTGGCAGGAATTAATCACCTCATTGGCTGACCTACAGAGGTTTCAATCCCTGGTCCTTTTGGCTCCCTAGGGTCCTTCCTTTTCTTCAGGCAGGTCTGGATTTAGGCCTCCGGCTCTCTTTTTTGAGGTCCCCACTCTGTTTGTACAGTGGCATCCTACACATGCAGCCAGTTTGTTCCTCCAGTGGCTCCATGGAACCTCTCCGGGCTCTCCATGTGGCTCTTTTTGAGCCTTTGGCTAGGGTGGCAATTCATTGTCTTACCTGGAAGACTATCTTCCTACTTGCCATTGCTTCAGGCTAGCGGGTGTTCAATCTGAGCGTCTTGTCTTGTCACTCTCCCTATCCGATCTTCCATTCAGTTTGGGCCACACTGAGGAGTCACTTGGGCTTCTTACTCAAAGTTGTATCTCAAATCCACATCAACCAATAGATTGTAGTACCAGCTTTCAGTGTTTCGGACTCTTTCCTGGAGCAAGCCTCTCTGGATGTGGTGAGGATGCTCTGGATTTACATTAACAGGACCAAAGATCTCCATAGACCTGGGGCTGGCAAACTTCTAAACAGACATTGGCCAAATGGCTCCGCTTGACTATCCGCCATGCCTACTCGGTGGCAGATCATCTTGCCCTTGCTCATTCCACCTGGTCAGTGGTGACTTCTTGGGCAGCTCAACGTGGCACTTTTCCAGAGCAACTTTGTAAGGCTGCCACGGGTCTTCTGCCCATAGATTCATATGTTTCTATGTCTTTGATACCTTTTCGTAGTGCAGCTCAGTAGTATCCCCTTCGATAGAGGGACAGCTTTAGGCTATCCCAAGGTCATCCCTGTCCCCCCTAGTTGAGGAAGTAGTAAGCAGGATTTATGGTATTAGCTTGTTAAATCCTTTTCTTCGACCCCATAGGGGGCACAGGGATGACACGCCTGCGGGTGTAAGTTTCTGTGATACTGGTTCTCTATGCACCTTGCCTCTGTGTTTCTGTGTGAGAGCAGGTCTTTCTTTTACCTCTCTTTTTCCTCCTTGCCATGGGTTTTCTAAATTAACTAGCTGGCCTGGGGGCAGGGGAGAGGGGAGAGGGAGCCCTGGGCTGCTTGGTGATTAAAATTAACTTTTTGGTGCCCAGACACTCTTCTCCAAGCTTTACTCAAGGTCATTCATGTGGCCCCTATGATGTTGAAGAAAGGGATTTAACAAGGTAAGGTCATGAATAATATTATTTTCCCTAATGCCCTTAGTGGACACTTATATAAAATTATTATCATCCTCAGTACATCAATAATTATGCACTCCACACACTGTAGAAAACAACAATGGCACCTCCACACTACAGCAATCAGCATTACAGCATTGTCCCCTGTGTTACAAAAATGGTGGATCAACAGCAATGACCCCTCTACATTTCTCAATGACCCCTCCCCATTTCACGCCTGATTTTCCTGCATACCTGTCACTCTCACAAAGTAATACGTGACAGATCCAATTCAAGTGTACAGTAACAATACTACAAAATCAATACTAATATGTAGTACTTTTGCTCTACTTTATTACAATGTGTTAAATATTTTTTTAATATATATCATGCACTGGTATGTAACTCTCGCTTATGAATGATGACACTATGCTTTTAGGGGCCCTAAGTCTTAAGTGCCCCTGGCCATCCAATGCCTTGAACCAGCTCTGACTGTATTCTTCTTCTTATTATTATTATCCTTTATTATTTGTTTGCAGCACTTAACAAAGTACTGTACATGTCATAAACAAATGAGCAAAACAAAAAAACAGTGACTTGCAACTGTTTAGTGCGTATGACACTTCTAAAAAGTGCTTCTCCTATGAAATACTTGTTTAAGGCACATAATGCTTGCCATTAAAGGTACAAGATGAGACGTTGAGTTGTTTCAACAATCTGACGCCCCTCCATCTATCAAGTAATGCTACTAAAAACACTAGTATGTGAACGCTTGAACCAGCAAGGTTTGGCTTTAATATATGGCTATTTAAGGCAGATGGCACAAATGAGGATCAATTCCAGGACCACACCCAGATGACATTAATAGCATGTGACCTCAGGAATAAAAGGCAGAGATGAAAGCAAATCCAATTGCAGTAGATACAGTACCAGACAAACATAGAGAGATGCAGTCACCAAACAGCAGAGGCGTAACTAAGGTCTTTGGTGCCCAGGACAAGATGAAAAACAGTGTCTCTCCTCCCCCCCCCCACACACACACCTTCGAAACTATGTGCGTGCAAAATGGGCGTGTTCACATGCCAGAAGGGGCATGGCCACTGAAAATGGGTAGTGTCAGCATTACACGCTACCCATTTCTCATCACTCTAGGAACATTCCTTTCCATTCCATATGCACTTTACCTATATGATGGTTTCTCACAAGGGGGCCCTCTGAAGAAATGTATCCTCCATGGGAAGATGACATCTTCAGTCAGTGTTCACTATTCATGTAGGATATCACATCATCTGGAAGATGTCTGTTTTTGTAGGAATATCACCAAGATGACCTTGGTAATATTCCTACACAAACCAGCATCTTTCAGACTACAACAACAGCGGTTCAACCAAACTCATGACCCCTGCATCCCTCAGCACACCATCATCTCCCCCCTTGCATCTCTCAGCTACACCATCTACCCCTTGCATCTATCAGCCACTCCATCTCTCCCTTGCATTGAATCTCAGCCATATCATCTCCCCCCTGGGTCTCTCAGCTAAACCATCATCTCCTCCCTGCATCTCTCAGCAACACCATCTCCCCCTGTATCTCTCAACCACACCATCTTCTCCTCCCTGAGTGTCTCAGCCAAACCATCTCCCCCTGCATCTTTCAGCCACACTATCATCTCCCCCAGGTGTCTCTCAGCCACACCATCATCTCCCGGCATCTCTCAGCCATGCCATCTCACACTGCATCTTTCAGCCACAAAATAATCTCCACCCTGCATTGTCTCTCAGCCTCTCCCCTTCACTCTGTATCTGTCTCCCACTCTTCACTCTGTGTAAAACAGCCTCCCCCCTATATTCTGTGTCTCTATGTGATATTCTTTCATATCCTCAAATTGCAAGCTGTAAACTTCTCCTCCCTCTGTTCGACTTTCGTATGGGAATATGTATCTCAGAAGGGAAAACAGAGAGGGACCAATAGTGTATTACAGTTTTATTGAGAATAAGATAAAACACAATTCTGGCAGCGTACCTCAGGTGAAGGTGTATAATGCACACCAATTCTCATTTGTGGTTTCGGATTTATTCTGGTACCTCCCGGGAACAGGAATCCACCATCAGAGTCCAAGGCTGGATAGTCTGTCAGGTAAGTGTTCCTCACCAACGCATTTCGGCTCCCTGGAACGGATCCACCAATGGAGTCACAGGAAGGAGTATAAATTTCATTATGGATACTACAGCCCAATACACCTTGATAAAGGCTTTTCAGGAACAAACAGCCGCTGAGTAAGTTTGTCAGGAGGTGATTCCAATTGATGGGCATGAATGATTTCTGCCAAACCTCGGGTGAGTGCCAGGTGGAGACAGGAACTAGGCACAATGGATTCGTCCTGACTATCGTCCAGCTGGATAAGTGAGCTCCTGGACAAGGCATCCGCTTTAACATTTCTGGATCCAGGTCTAAAGGAGATGGAGTAGTTAAAGTGGGTATAGAATAGTGCCCAGCGTGCCTGTCTAGCATTCAGTCTATTAGCTGCTCCAATGTATGACAGGTTCTTATGGTCTGTAAGCACAGAGATCTGGTGCTTGACCCCTTCCAGCCAGTGTCTCCTATCTTCAAATGCCCACATCATAGTTTCTCTTGGCAGAAGAAAACTTTCACGAAAAAAAAAGCACACGGGTGGAGTTTGCAGTCAGTTGGATCATTCTGAGACAGGACTGCTCCTGCACTGACCTCAGAAGCGTCTACTTCAACCACAAAAGGAAGGTCCAAGTCAGGACGATGAAGTACCGAAGCGCTGATAAAAGCCTTCTTGAGATCTTAGAATGAGCGAACAGCCTTGACAGACCAATGGGCAGTATCTGCATCCTTCTTTTTAAGTTCAACAGTGGGTGCAACAATGGGGGTGAAGGACCCAATGAACCTACTATAATAATTTGTGAAGCTGAAGAACCATTGGATAGCCTTCAGTGTAGTCAACTGAATCCAGTCTAGGATGGCCTTAGCCTTCTCTGGTTCCATAGCAAACCCGTGAGGGGAAATTACATATCCTAGGAATGTGACTTAATGCATGTGGAATTCACATTTTTTGGCCATGGAAAAAGGGTGATTCTCCCTGAGTCTCCGTAGAACTTGCCTGATGGGACTCTGATGTTCACTCATAGATTTCAAAAAAATGAGGCTATCTAGGTACACCACAACGAGCTTTCCCAGGAAGTCCCTGGAGAATGTCATTAATAAGGTCTTGATAGACTGCAGGGGCATTTGCCAGACCGAACGGCATCACCAAATACTCAGTGCCCAGTATGGGTGCGGAATGCCGTCTTCCACTCGTCACCGCTCTTAGTCCAGACTAGGTTGTATGCACATCGGAGGTCAATTTTTGAGAAGATGAAGGCCTGTCAGAGCTGGTCAAAGAGAACGAAGATGAGGGGCAAAGGATACTAATTTTTTACTGTGAGTTTGTTCAGGTTCCGGTAATCGATGCAGGGTCTGAGGGAGCCATCTTTCTTCTGAACAAAAAAGAACCGTGCACCCACTGGAGATTTAGATGGCTTAATAAAACCATTGACTAGAGCATCCTTGATGTGTTCTACCATAGCCCGGTCCCAGGTATGGAAAGAGTATACAACCGACCTTTAGGCAGCTTAGCTCTGGGAACCAACTGGATGGCACAATCATAATGTCGGTGTGGAGGCAGGGAACTGACTATCTGCTTTGAGAAAACATCCTGAAAGTCCAACTATGGAGATGGCAGCTGACTAATTAATTTGGCCGAATTGGGCTGTACAACTCTGACTGGTAGGGACAAACAGTAGAGATGGCAAGTTGGTCACCACTGAATAATATCTCCCGTGCTCCAGTTCACAAGAGAATTGTGTGTTCTTCAGTCAAAGGAGCCAGAGGACTATGGGAGCCAGTGGACATTGGAGTAACAGAAAAGAAATTTCCTTCATATGTAATAGGCTCACAGATAACTGAAACGTAACTACCGCTGGAGATATGAGTTCCATCCAGGCCACAGATGGGTATTTCTCCCTCCAGCGGAATAGTGGACAAACTAGACTGGCGGAAGAACGATAGGTCCATATAATTTCCCGCAGCTCCGTTATCTAAGAAGGTGGAAACCAAGAGGGAGGCCTTGGGAAATTGGACCATAGCTGGCAGCAGGATGGAATTGTCAGAGGAGATGGAAGCATGACCCAGGTGTAATTCCTCCTGAACACCTAGGTCCTGTGTTTTCCTGACATGAGAGGACAGGTCTTCAAATTGTGTCCCTTGCAACTACAATGAAAGCAGAGAACCTGTGCCCATCTGCGGCTTCTCTCCTGAGGCGGTAGGCGAAAGGTACAATTTGCATGGGTTCCTCCAAGTCGTGACTTGGAGCCCACGCAGCCGATGATTGAGGAGACCGAACGGGCAGGTTCGTTCCCAGAGACGACCATCAATTCTGATGGCTGTGGAGATGAGCTCATCCAATGTTCTTCGTGCGGACTGTTGAACCAGGATATCTTTGATCACCTCAGACAAGCCTAGGTGGTATTGGCTTCATAGAACTGGATTATTCCATCCCAAATCTACGGCCTATCTGCGGAACTCAGAGGAATAATCTTCTGCGGCTCGTTGGCCTTGGGATAAGGATCGCAGTTTAGAGTCGGCCAATGCCTCCCGGTCTGGATCTTCATACAGGAGGCCAAGTGCAGAGAAAAACACCTCAACGGACTGTAATCTGGCATGAGCCGGCTGCAGGCTAAAGGCCCATGTCTAAGGGTCCCCCTGAAGCAGGGAGATAATCCCGACACACTGCATTTCTGACCCTGAGGAGAGAAGCCAGAGTCGGAAATATAACTTACAACTCTCCCTAAAGTTCAAGAACTGCTCCCGATTACCAGAGAAGCAATCTGGGAGATTGATCTTGGGTTCTCGAATGGATGACGGAGTGACAGATGCTTGGATGTCTTCTACACAAAGGGACAGCTCTTGAACCTTTTGGGTAAGTGCAGATATCTGGGCTGCGCTGGATTTTGTGCCTGTTCCATTCTAAATGCCTACGTGATCTCTTCTAATGGGACTGGTTATAATGTTATGGTTGCCAGTAAGCAGATGACTGAAGAAGTTACCTGCATGGAGAGAGACACGGGCAAGGTAATACTAAAATAAGAAGTGGTGACTATATTGTCACAAAAGCACCTGGACACAAATAATAAACACTCAGAGTCCAAACCAGGAGAGACGGCTGAACGCCGATGATGCGGCTGATAGTCACTCAGAATTCAAAGCAGGAGAGATGGCTGAACGCCGATGATGCGGCTGAACGTCGGTGATGATAAATGAAACGTAGAGTGATTATTGAGCTGTGGAAGTGGTTAGTGAGTCTATATTACAACGAGGGAGCCAACATAATAGTTTGTAATCAAACAGTGTGGTAGTTCTTCTGAAATTGCAGCTAGTGAGCCAATCTAGTAGTAAGTTTACAGAAGGTGCAGCGATTGCGCCGATGTTGCTTCTAATGAGCCGAAATTGTAGTCTGTTAGTTGAAGGTGTGGCAATTGTGCCAATTTTGTGGCTAGTGAGCTAGTATTGTAGTTTGTTTGCTAAAGGTGCAGTAAATGTTGCGGCTAATGCCAATAGTTGAAGGTGCGGCGATTGCACCGATGTTGTGGCTAGTGAGCCAATATTGTAGTTTGTTAGTTAAAGGTGTGGCGATTGCGCCGATGTTGTGGCTAGTGAGCAGAGATTGTAGTTCATTTGCTGAAGGCGAGGCGATTGTGCCGATGTTGCAGCTAGTAAGCCAATATTGTAGTTTGTTTGCTGAAGGTGCGACCGGTGGCCGGAAATGCAGGATCCAGACGGCTGCCAGGTACACAATCTGGAGGAAATGAGGTGGAGCTCACGGTAGGTGTAGTATAAGGTTTCACCAACATTCAGATGAAAAAGGTGGCACTCCAGCAGAGCTGACCACTGGAAGAAATAAACAATAATCTCATTGGAACTTGCAGGCTAAAATTCCTCTGGAAAGTCTGACCTTAGAGACAGTATAACCAGCACTGAGTACAGAGCTGGTAGTAATTTAAAGAAGGCAGGGCACAATCAGACAGCTCCTGGAGAGTAATTCTAAATCAAAGGCATGTGTGTGCCTGCTCTGTAGACAGACAGCTAATTACTTGGTGAACACATGATGTGAACACACAGGGAGGCAGGAAAGACCAGCTAAGCTGTAGGAAAACAGAACATTGTTTGAAGCCATAACCCATGGCAACAAATAACCGGGACCTGCCAGCAAAGTTATCCACTACTTCCGGATCCTAACATTTTCACATAGTTGTGCTGCACTGACTCCGCAGGCCATACCACACCCACTGTGTCTTACCCTCCAACGTGACCCGCCCCACTAGGTACAAAATGCTGTTTCTGGACTTCCCTCTTAATTTATTATTGCCATCACCTGTGAAGAAACATCTTTCTTATCATTTAACTAGTTCAACACAGATGATGGAAATCATAAATTAGGAGGAAAGTCCAGGAACAGAGCATTTTGTACCTAGTGGGGCGGGTCATGTTGGAGGGTCTGCTGTGTTCATATATAAGCATTGTCAGTTGTGAAAAAAGTAAAAAACAAATGTAAATTGAGGTTTTTTTAAGTTTGTACAACCTGTGTGCACAATGCCCCATTATGCTGTACCCCAATGCGCTATGTTCACTTAATGTACACATAGAAAAGCGGTCTGACTCCATGCAGTGTGAGCTGAGCTGCCAATGAAAATATGGGTAAGAATCAGTTTAGAGAAGTGCAGGAGCAGCAAACCAATATTATCGCTGCAGCTGCCACCAGCAGTCATGACGATACTAGTCCTTCAACGTCATCTACTAAAGCTGATGCCCAAGGGCATAGAGGGTTTAAGCCAGGGCATCTGAAATTAAAAATATATTTTACAATGGTAAAGAAAAAAAAAACCTTTCTGATGAGAATCTACTCGCACATAGCCGCGTTAGCTATGTGGGAGTCTGACATTTCTCACACTCACAGAGAAGCCTCTTTCACCTTCTTCCACTATTTCTGCACCATCTGCACATGTGGGGAGCAGTACAAGTAAAGATGGTGATGAGGAAGTGGAACAGGATGAAGGGGATATGTGTGTACTGCTACTATCTGACACTGAGAGGAGCATCCAATTACAGGTGAAGATACATAGGGCGATTTTTCCCGTATTTATTTACAGGCTATACAATTTGGTCAAAAAACAATTCTTTCTATGGCGCTGCACAATGGAGCAGCACAAGACAGTAAAAAATAGGCCACCAAACCTATAAACATATAAATGAAAAGAAACAATGCAGTCTCACTTGCACTCCAAATTGTCCAACAGACTGGATGGTCCTCAGTATGGTAGTAAAAATGTATGATCCAATGATTATATCATGGAATAAAAACAAAAAGACATACAATAGTGTAATACTGCTATCCACTCAATTCCACCGCTGGTGTTAGAAAGAGAGGGTGAATGTGAACATAGGGCCTAATGCAGACCTAATCGCTTGCTAGGATTTTTTTGCACTGCTGCGAGCAGATAGTCACTGCCCATAGGGGAGTATATTTTTGCTTTGCAAGTGTGCGATCGCATGTGCAGCTGGGCGGTACAAAAAGTATTTGTGCAGTTTCTGAGTTGCCCAGAACTTACTCAGCCCTTGCGTTCACTTCAGAAAACTGTCATTTGACACCCACAAACACCTTCTTTCTGTCAATCTCCTTGCGATCGGCTGTGCGATGGATTCTTCATTAAACCCATTGCACAGCAATGATCCGCTTTGTAAACGTGTGATTTGCCTGCGCATTGCGGTGCATACGCTTGCACAGTTCTGACCTGATCACAGCGCAGCGAAAAAACCTAGCATTTGATCAGATCTGAATGACCCCCATAGTCCCAATCCAAAAACTGAGATCATCTTCCTTTCAGTGGACACACAGAGAAGTGTACATTCCACACCAGTGGCCTAATTGAGTGGATTGAAGTATTACACTATTGTATGTCTTTTTGTTTTTATTCCATGATATCATCATTGGATCATAAACTGTTACTACAATACTGATGACCATCCAGTCTGTTGGACAATTTGGAGTGCAAGTGAGACTGTATTGTTTCTTTTCATTTATCCAATTTGGTCACCTGTAAAAACATACAATGGGGTAAATTTACTAAGGTGGGAGATTTTTAGAACTGGTGATGTTGCCCATGGCAACCAATCAGATTCTACTTACCATTTATCTAGCTGCTTCTAGCAGATAATAGATATAATCTGATTGGTTGCTATGGGCAACATCACCAGTTCTAAAAATCTCCCACCTTAGTAAATTTACCCCATTGTCTCCAAAAAACACACTGGTTCAGTGAAACCTGTGTGTCTTCAGCAGAACCAGCCCCATTTCTGGGGATTTGGTTTCGCCTGCCAGAGGCTCCTGATAAACTGCGGCTCGTACGGACTTATTGCATCTAATTGGATACCCACCTGAGGATGAGCATGTTGATGATGTTTTTGTGCAAGTCAGCCACCAGTGGCTGCAGTTCTTGCCTGTGATAAAATGAAAGCCATTGTGATTTCTGGACATAAGACCAAAAAAAGCTACCTGTTGGGTGTGAAATTATTTTACCCAAATCCTGACAACATTTTTGAATGCATCTTATCCATTGGTGAGCCCAAAGTTAGTAGTGGTAGGAACATTAGCCATCTAGGCACCTTCTCCATGTAACATCATATTGTTATGCACACCAGTGCCTGCAGGAATGTACTGGTGTCTGAACTGTTATGCACACCAGTGCCTGCAGGAATGTACTGGTGTTTGAACTGTTATGCACACCAGTGCCTGCAGGAATGTACTGGTGTCTGAACGGATAGGGATGCAAAACAAATGAACTCACAGACAGACTGGGGAATATGACATTACGTACACAGAAGGTGATAGGGTAACAAAATAAACACAAAGTGAACAGAGAAGCCCAGAGGCTAAGAAACTGGGTGTCTCCCTAGTATTAGTAATGCTCAGATGGAAAAAGCAAGATGTTGTGTTTTAATACGTAGAGAACCCGAAATGCTGTTGCTAAGGGCAACAGCAAAACCCTAAAGGGTTACCAACGGGTGTGGCAGTAAACTCCTTGGTCAGAGATGGAATGATAGACACAAGGAGAGTCTCCACAATCCTAATCCTCACTTGCAGTGCACAGGTTCAGCTTACTGCCACTAAACTGACACCTGAACACCTTGCACAGTGAGACAGGATTTAGGCAGGCAAATCTGAGAATACAGCCGCAAACTTGCTAAGTTCACAGAGTAGCAAAAGAACCCCAGCAAGTTAAACGACTGACTCCAGTCTTACTGCTAGGTCTGGATTGGCAGAGTGTAGTACCAAATCCCCAGGCCTATTTGCAGTAAGCAACAACAAATACAAAGCTACACAGTACTGGCTAACTTTCAGGAACTGACTAACCAACAAAGATTCAGCAGCATCTGCTTAACCTGAGAAGAGGCCTTATATAGCAGGTGCTGTCCACGCCCCACTCAGACCTCACAGACTGTGAGCACAAAAACCAGCACCGGATCCCCTGCCGTGCACAGAGCCTGTAACCACTGCACAGCAAAAGACCCGAACCGGAGTATCAGCTGCGCTCAGGTTACTCTGCTAGCACTTGTCTCCCGGTTGCCTTGACGACGTGGCAGCACAGGGCAGGAGACCCTAACAGTACCCCCCCTCTGACGAGGGGTCAAAGAACCCCTACCACTGGGTTTATCGGGGAACTGCGAGAAGAAAGAGCGTATCAGTCTGGGGGCATGAAGATCACAACTGCGCACCCACGACCGCTCCTCCGGGCCATACCCCTTCCAGTGCACCAAAAATGACAGCCGACCCCGAACCATCTTGGAGTCAAGAATCCTTTCAACAACAAACTCCATCTGGCCACGTATCAGAAGAGGGGAAGGTCTTCCACTGGAAGAAGGATTACTAATCGCCTGTTTTAAAAGGGAACAATGAAATGTTTTATTGATACCCAAAGAACGGGGTAGATCTAACTGAAATGCCACCGGATTGATAACCCTGGTGATCTTATAAGGGCCGATGAACCGGGGGCCTAACTTATGAGATGGCTGTCTCAACTTCAAATTCTTGGTAGACAACCAGACGAAGTCTCCTAATTTGAAGCTGCAGGGTCTTTTCCGCTTATCAAAAACCCTTTTGGTCACTAATGACACAGACACAAGGGCTTTCTTCACTTTCCTCCAAATACCTCTAAGGACCGAAACCACAGAGGAACCACCAGGCGTGGAGTCCAGGGGGTCAAAAGAATTGGCCTTAGGATGATGCCCATACACACAAAGGAAGGGAGAGATCCCTGTAGCAGAGTGAGCCGCGTTGTTATAGGCAAACTCCGCCATGGACAGATGAGCAACCCAGTCAGTCTGACACTTGGAGACATAACACCTGAGGAACTGCTCCAAGGACTGGTTCACCCTTTCAGTCTGCCCATTAGACTGCGGATGGTAGCCTGACGACAAGCTGACAGAAATCTGGAGATCGGAACAAAATGCCCTCCAGAATTTGGCCACAAACTGGGATCCGCGGTCAGAGACCACATCAAGTGGCAACCCGTGGAGATGCACAACATGCAGCATAAATAATTCAGACATGCGTCTGGCCGATGGCAGCCCAACCAGTGGAACGAAGTGCGCCATCTTCGAAAACCTGTCAACGACAACCCAGATGGCTGTCATCCCCGAGGATTTGGGCAAGTCCACCACAAAATCCATTGAAATGTGGGTCCATGGCTTAGATGGGATAGAGAGTGGATGTAATGGGCCAACAGGAACCCCTCTAGGAGTCTTATTTCGGGCACAGATGTCACATGCCCGAACCCACTGATCCACATCCTTAGCCACCGAGGGCCACCACACCACCCTAGATAGCAACTCCCGAGTTCTGGCAATACCCGGGTGACCTGCCGACTTCTTGGCATGGAATTCCAGGAACACTCGCTGTCTTAACCTTGGAGGCACAAACAAAAGACCTACCGGAAGGTCTGGAGGAGCCTGCTCCTGTGCTCTAAGGACTAATGATAAGAGGTCCTGGGTAATGCCCACTTTAATACATGATGGGGACACAATGGGCAACGGCTCCTCGGTGGTCTCCTGGATTGGAGCAAAACTCCGCGAGAGCGCATCAGCCTTGATGTTTTTTGACCCAGGGCGATATGTTATCAAAAAATTAAAGCGAGCAAAAGACAAAGCCCATCGTGCCTGCCTCGCATTGAGACGCTTCGCTGACTCTAAATATGCCAGATTCTTATGGTCGGTGAGAATTGAGACCACAAACTTAGCCCCCTCAAGCCAGTGTCTCCACTCCTCGAGTGCATCCTTAATAGCTAACAATTCCCGGTTACCCACGTCATAATTCATCTCGGCAGGCGAAAATTTACGGGAAAAGTAAGCACAGGGATGAAGGCGATTATCAGACACTCCCATCTGAGAGAGCACTGCCCCAATACCCATCTCAGAGGCATCCACCTCCACCACAAAAGGACGCTCTGGATCTGGGTGTCGCAGCACCTTGGCCGATACAAATGCCCTTTTGAGACGGGCAAAAGCTGCTTTAGCCTCACAAGACCAGTGAGCAACATCCGCCCCTTTCTTAGTGAGTGCCACCAAGGGCGCCACTATAGACGAAAATCCAGCGATAAATCGTCTATAAAAATTCGCAAAGCCCAGGAAACGCTGAAGCGCCTTCAAACTAGTGGGCTGCACCCAATCCAGGACTGCCTGTACCTTGGAACCCTCCATTTGGAAACCTTCTGGGGAGATAATATATCCTAGAAATGCGATTTGCTGAACTTCAAATTCGCACTTCTCCAGCTTCGCCCCAAGCCGGTGGTCTCTGAGTTTCTGGAGGACTAAGCGTACATGCTTCCGATGTTCCTCCAGGGAATGGGAGAAGATTAGGATGTCATCTAAGTATACAACTAAGAATCTATCCAAATATTCCCTGAGTACATCATTCATGAAATCCTGGAAGACTGCCGGGGCATTACAGAGCCCAAAAGGCATCACCAAATATTCATAATGCCCTGAGTGGGTATTAAAGGCAGTCTTCCATTCATCCCCCTCTCTTATTCGGATTAGATTGTACGCACCGCGTAGGTCAATCTTAGAAAAAATGGTGGCAGTACGAAGCTGGTCAAACAAGACCGAAATGAGAGGCAGTGGGTATGAGTTTTTAATCGTGATACGGTTCAATTCCCTGAAGTCGATGCAGGGTCGCAACGAACCGTCCTTTTTACCCACGAAGAAGAACCCCGACCCAACTGGAGACTGTGAAGGTCTGATAAATCCCTTAGCCAAGTTCTCCTGAATGTACTCTGCCATAGCCTGAGTCTCGGGACGTGACAGGGAGTACAACCTGCTCTTGGGAAGCTTAGCATTTGGCAACAAATCAATGGCACAGTCATAGGGGCGATGGGGAGGTAGTACCTCTGCAACTTTTTTGGAGAACACGTCCGCAAAATCTGCATAACACCCTGGCAATCCTGGCAAACTTAGCTGCGAGAGCCTGACTGGAAGGCTCAAGCAACTCCTGAAACAATCAGTACCCCAACTAAGAATCTCCCCAGAGACCCAGTCAAATTGAGGATTGTGGGCCCTTAACCAGGGTAACCCCAACACCAATGGGGGAAAAGTACAGACAGTCACATAAAATGACAATTTTTCAGAGTGTGTGGCTCCAATAAACAAAGAAATCTGGCTAGTGCAAGAGGTAATTTTACCTTGGGATAATGGTTCCCCGTTTAACCCACAAATCTCAATTTCCGATGCCAAGGGTACTAAGGGAACAGAGTGTTTCAGGGCGAATTGGCGGTCCATAAAAACCCCGTCGGCCCCACTGTCCACAAAGGCCTCAGTCTTGACAGTTTGACCGAGGATCTTCAAGGTCACCGGAATGATAAAAGTCTTCTTGGGAAATTCTGACTTCTGGCCTGACAGGATATTTCCCATCACCCTCAGGCCCTGAAGTTTTCCGGCTTTTCTGGGCATGATACTACCACATGACCTTTATTCCCACAGTACAAACACAACCCCTGCTGTCTCCTCCGCGTCTTCTCACGCGAGGAGAGGCGGGTAGCCCCAATCTGCATAGGCTCCTCGGAAAATTCCTCAGAGTCTGAGGTTCCCTTGGGAAAGAAGGAAACCTCGGTCTCCCTTTCAAGCCTACGCTCTCTCAGCCGTCTATCCACCCGGATGGATAACTGCATGAGCTGATCCAAGCTATCAGGCAAGGGATATTGTACCAGTTGGTCTTTTATCTGGTTAGAAAGACCTCTTCGGTACTGGTGTCTCAGGGCTGGGTCATTCCACTGGGTATCATGGGCCAACCTCCGAAACTCCGTACAGTAAACCTCAACTGGCCTTCGACCTTGCTTAAGGATCGAAATCTTAGCCTCGGCTGAGGCCGTCTTGTCAGGGTCATCATACAACATGCCCAGGGCCGTAAAAAAAGCATCAACACTTTTAAGCGACGGACAGTCAGGCTGCAACCCATATGCCCAGACCTGTGGGTCTCCTTGTAGCAAGGAAATCACTATGCCTACCCGCTGAATCTCCGACCCAGAAGACTGAGGCCTAAGCCGGAAGTATAGCTTGCAGCTCTCCTTGAAACAAAAGAACTGCGAGCGATCTCCAGAAAACGATCCGGGAGATTTACTTTCGGCTCCTTAACCCCTGAAGGTGCTGCTGCTGCGGGAGCTCCGCCAGCGGCCTGGGAGGTGTGCATTTTAATGGACAAATCATTAAATTGTCGAGTCAGGACCTGCACCTGATCGACCACCTGTTGCAACGTATTTTGAGGGGTATGCTCCATATTCCCACAAAATTTCAACAGGAGTATTAGGCTGCTGAATATGTTATGCACACCAGTGCCTGCAGGAATGTACTGGTGTCTGAACTGTTATGCACACCAGTGCCTGCAGGAATGTACTGGTGTTTGAACTGTTATGCACACCAGTGCCTGCAGGAATGTACTGGTGTCTGAACGGATAGGGATGCAAAACAAATGAACTCACAGACAGACTGGGGAATATGACATTACGTACACAGAAGGTGATAGGGTAACAAAATAAACACAAAGTGAACAGAGAAGCCCAGAGGCTAAGAAACTGGGTGTCTCCCTAGTATTAGTAATGCTCAGATGGAAAAAGCAAGATGTTGTGTTTTAATACGTAGAGAACCCGAAATGCTGTTGCTAAGGGCAACAGCAAAACCCTAAAGGGTTACCAACGGGTGTGGCAGTAAACTCCTTGGTCAGAGATGGAATGATAGACACAAGGAGAGTCTCCATAATCCTAATCCTCACTTGCAGTGCACAGGTTCAGCTTACTGCCACTAAACTGACACCTGAACACCTTGCACAGTGAGACAGGATTTAGGCAGGCAAATCTGAGAATACAGCCGCAAACTTGCTAAGTTCACAGAGTAGCAAAAGAACCCCAGCAAGTTAAACGACTGACTCCAGTCTTACTGCTAGGTCTGGATTGGCAGAGTGTAGTACCAAATCCCCAGGCCTATTTGCAGTAAGCAACAACAAATACAAAGCTACACAGTACTGGCTAACTTTCAGGAACTGACTAACCAACAAAGATTCAGCAGCATCTGCTTAACCTGAGAAGAGGCCTTATATAGCAGGTGCTGTCCACGCCCCACTCAGACCTCACAGACTGTGAGCACAAAAACCAGCACCGGATCCCCTGCCGTGCACAGAACCTGTAACCACTGCACAGCAAAAGACCCGAACCAGAGTATCAGCTGCGCTCAGGTTACTCTGCTAGCACTTGTCTCCCGGTTGCCTTGACGACGTGGCAGCACAGGGCAGGAGACCCTAACACATATGCAGTGAGTTCATGAAGTTTATTTTACAAGATTATAATGTAATTAACACCCTCATCATTGACCTCATTAGTTATTGGAGGTAGTCATTCCAAAAAATTGTTTTGAGAGGGCCAAAACAAACCAAGCACTTCAGCCACAAAAATGACAGGCTCGTTGCTGAAGTGGTTGATTTGTTAACTGTGCATGTCCTTTTTAATATTCCTTATAAGGGTCGATGGAATAGCCAAAGGGCAATTCCATCTTGTACCACTTTTCTTTTCTGTCACTGCTGTCTGGCAATGTTTCATAGATGAGTTATAAACTGTGTATGTGTGCCACTTCTCTATAGCTTAGTAACCAGCCAGCTCGCTGCAGCGTTTGGCCTAAACTGTATGAAAACAATATCATGAGCTGTGATGTGGTCAAAATTAACTGGAAATGACTGGAAATTAAGGTTATTGAGGTTAATAATATTGTAGGAACAAAAAAGTCCAACATTATGTGAGTTTAGCTTTCTTTTGTCATTTTCAAAAATAATAATAATTATCCTTTATTAATTTTGTGCAACAAGGGTTCTGCAGCGCCCAATTACAGAGTACATAAACAAACTAATCAAAACAAGAAAATAGTGACTTACAGTTGAAGACAATATAGGACAAGTACAGAGTAAATAAACATAGCTACAGTGGCAGATGACATAAGTATCAGGGTGGCAGAAATACACGGGATAGGTGCCAGTGAAGAAGGTTTAAGTAAGAGAAGGATAAGCACATGAGGGGTTCAGGGCCCTGCTTGTGAGAGCTTACATTCTAAAAGAGAGGGGCACACAGACAGGGGTGGCACAGATGGGGTAGACAGTGAGTGAGGAACAGAGGGTTAGAATGAGATTAGGCTGGGTTTGGTGAAGTGGGTCTTCAGAGCCCATTTGAAGTCTTGTAGCGAGGAGGAGAGTCTGAGTGGGAAAGGTAGAGAATTTCAGAGAATGGGAGCAGCATGTGAGAAATCTTGAAGGTAGGAGTGGGAGGAAGTAATCAGTAGGCTGGAGAAGTGGCATGCATTAGCGGAGTGAAGAGGATGGGTGGGAGTGTAGAGGGAGATAAGGACAGAGATGTAAACGGGAGAGGAGAGAGTGAGGGCTTTGTAAGCGAGTGTGAGAAGTTTGAATTGGATTCTGGAAGGGAAGGGAAGTCATTGCAGGGCTTCTAGGTGAGGGGAGGTGGACGTATTACATTTGGGGAGGAAGATGAGCTGGGCTGCAGCATTGAGGATGGACTGGTTTGGAGACAGTCATTTGTCAGGGATGCCAGTTAGGAGATTACACTAGTCCAGGCTGTAAATGACCAGTGAGTGGATAATGATCTTAGTAGCATCCTGGGTGAGAAAGGGTCTGATCCTGTAAATATTTTTGAGATTAAAATGGCTGGTTTGTGAGAGGTGCTGAATGTGTGGTTTGAAGGAGAGGGAGGAGTCAATGATTACTCCAAGACAGCGCATTTGGGGGTTAGAGAAGATAGTAGTGCCATCAATAGATAATGAAATTGTGGGAGGTGAGGTTGTACGGGAGGGTGGGAAGATGATCAGCTCAGTCTTAGACATGTTAAGTTTAAAAAAGCGCTGGGACATCCAAGAAGAGATAGCAGAGAGACATTTGGAGATACAAGTGAGGAGAGCAGGGGAGAGGTCTTGGGAGGAAAGGTAGATTTGAGTATCATCAGCATAGAAATTATATAAGAAGTCAAAAGAACTAATGAGTTTGCGTAAAGCGGATGTATAGATAGAGAAAAGGAGAGACCACAGAACCTTGAGGAACACCTACAGTTAGTGGAAGTGGGGGGGGGGGGAGTCATGAGAGGACACAGAGAAGGAGTGATCAAAGAGGTAGGAGGAAAGCCAGGAGAGGGCAGTACCATGCAGAGAGTGAAGGTTTTGATGGAGATGGTGGACCACAGTGTCAAAACCAGTAGAGAGATCAAGAAGAATAAGGAAAGAGTAGTGCCCATTAGGTTTGGCAGCATGGAGGTCATTGCAGACTTTTGTTAGGGCAGTTTCAGTGTGTTGGAGAAAACAAAAGCCAGACTGTAAAGGGTCAAGCAGTGAGTGGGAGGAAAGAAAGGCAGTAAGGTGACTGTAGACAATGCACTCAAAGAGTTTGGATACAAAAGGGAGGAGACAGATGGATCGGTAGTTGGAGAGGGTGCTTGGAACAATGGTAGGTTTTTTTAATAATTGGGGAGATGAGTGCATGCTTGAAAAAAGAAAGGACAAAGCCTGATGAGAGATTGAGAAAGTAGGCAAGATGGGAGCAGGCAGAAGGTGAGAGGTAGTGGAGGAGGCAGGAGGGGTCAAGTGGGGAGGTGATGGTGGTGGTGAGGGACTGGATGAGGGCCCTGAGTTCCTCACCAGATACATGGGAGAAAGATGTTAGAGTTGGTGAGAGGGATGGGGAGGGGTTGTAAGGGATAGGAGGTGGCTGGTTGCTGATGGTCTGGTGGGATGTGATGTCCTGATATACAGTATGGAGTCAATCTTGGATGTGAAATAAATGGCAAAGTCAAGTGCAGACAGTGACAAAGAGGTGTCGGGGGTTGGAAGACTGGGAGGAGATGAGATTCTTGATGTACGACTGTTTAGTGAGGGAAAGGGCAGCACTGAAGAATAAGAGCATAAGTTTGAAATAGAGGAAGTCAGCCTTAGAGCGTAATTTCCTCCATTGTCGCTCAGCAGTTTGTACAGTAGGCATTTTTGAAGATATCAAGTGCATTTGGTGTGCCAGGGTTGAGGTTTTAATCTGCAAGGGTAAATAGTGGTCGGTGGAGCACAGGAGAGAGAAGCAAGTCGAACAGGGAGGATAGGGATGTGGTGTCAATAGCCTCAAGGTTATGCTTAGTGGTAGCCTTAAGAGGTAGAGATGTGGAAGCAGAGAGAGATAAGTTAAAAGAGAGCAGGTGGTGGTCATAGAGGGGGAAAAAGGAAATTGGAGAAATAGGAAATATCAGAACGGTGAGTGAAAACCAGATCCAGTGCCATTCACATTAGGAGGTCCACTGGGAGAGACCAAGTGAAGAGGTGAGGTTAAGGAGTTAAGAGGCAGGGGATTTTGTAAGGGTGTTGAAATCACCTAGGATAATTGAAGGAATGTCAGAAGAGAGGAAGCAAGGATGCAAAATTGTCGAGAAATTTGGAGGAAATGCCAGCGGGACTGTAAATGACAGCAACTTAAAGATTAGCAGGTTGGTAGAGGCATATACTAATGGACCTCAAATGTATAGAATGTGAGGGACAGTTCTGGAGTTATGAGATGGTAAGTGTAGCTAGAGGGTAAAAAGACCCCAACACCACCACCACCATGGCAACCCCTGGTTTGGGGAGTATGTGAAAATGTGAGTCCACCAGCAGAGAGAGCAGCAGGATAAACTGTGTCAGAGGGGGTAATCCAGGTTTCAGTGATGGCTAGGATGCAGGGATAGATGAAGAGGTCATAGGTTAGGACCAGTTTGTTACAGACAGATCTGGCATTCCAGAGGGCACAGGAGAGAGGGAGAGAGTCTGAGGGGTGATGTGAATGAGTGTGAATACTGGTGGAGTAGAGGTGAGGGGAGCAGATGGGGAGAGAGCAGGGCTTAGTGGTGGGAGAGAGTGCCCATGATGGGGCAGAAGTGAATGACAGTGGGGTAACAGGAGAAGAGGCGAAGTGAAGCAGAGGGGAGGATGGAAGACAGAGGATAGGAGAGAGGATGAGATATAGGAGACTAGGAGAGAAGGATAGTGTTGGTACCAGGGGGGAAATAAAGGGTTTATCTAGACAAGGAGAAGTTGGGGCCTGTTGTCAGCCTGGACATAGTGTAGATGAGGTAAATAGGGGTAGCAATTTGAAAATAGGAATGGTGGCAGAATGAGAGACTGAGCTGTAGAATTTCAGAAATGCTGGAGATAATAATATCAAGGTAATTGAGACACGATTTGCAAGTATATAAACTGTGGTTAATGTACACAGGTTAACAGTAAGGCAAATGTTTAGCTGATGAAAGATGAAAAATTACAATGTTTGTTTATGCAAACAGTAACCCAGTATACCTTCATTAACTATGCATCTCAGACCAAAATTTGTATCTCCAGTATTTACAATGCCAATCAAAACATTGCATTTCTAATGTTTTCTGCAGAAGTAGAAATGCTCACAGACAGTGAGGATTGGAGGATGTTAGAAATGAACATACACATTTGTAATTGTGAAGCAGTGCAAGTGTTGACGAAGTTGTAGGATGTTTGTCCTCATTTGTTTGATGTTTTCTTTCAGCTTTCGTCCAGTTTAAGTCCAGGCTAAGTGCAGGCGTCACTCTTTCAAACTTCACCCTTCGATAACATTTCCCCAAGTCAATCAGCCAAGACTTAATCAGCCTTTCTAATCTCTAATGAGTAGACCTACAAACATATGTTTGTAAGCACATTGATTGAACCACACCCCTATACACATCACCCTTTAGGATGACAGCAATAACATCTTAAACAAATAAATGGTGAAATGGGATGGTAACATCACAAATTCCCCAAATAACTTACAATAAAACAGGCTAATATCTGCTTATACAGGTTGAGTATCCCTTATCCAAAATGCTTGGGACCAGAAGTATTTTGGATATCGGATTTTTCCGTATTTTGAAATAATTACATACAATAATGAGATATCATGGCGATGGGACCTAAGTCCACAGGCGTGCGCAGAGACTGACTGGCGGGTGCCGCTCCGGACTCCCCCCCCCTCCACGGCATTATAGTGTTCTCTCACCTCCCCTGTCCTGGATATAAACTGCTCACCTGGGCGGCCCAGGTGAGCGGACCAGGTGAGCAGTCTATATCCAGGACAGGGGAGGTGAGAGAACACTATAATGCCGTGGAGGGGGGGAAGTCCGGAGCGGCACCCGCCAGTCAGTCTCTGCGCACGCCTGTGCCTAAGTCTAAGCACAGAATGCATTTCTGTTCCATATACAGCTTATACGCACAGCCCGAAGGTACCTTTAGCCAATATTTTTTTAAACTTTGTGCATTAATCAGAGTGTGTATATTCACACTATTCATTTATGTTTCATATACACCTTATACACACAACCTGAAGGTAATGTAATACAATATTTTTAATAACTTTGTGTATTAAACAAAGTTAGTGTACATTGAGCCATCAGAAAACAAAGGTTTCACTATCTCACTCTTACTCAAATTATTCCGTATTTCGGAATATTCCATATTTCAGAATATTTGGATATGGGAACTCAACCTGTAACAATAATTCCACAGTTATCTAATGATATGTAGTTCTGCAATGCAATCTATGCTATTGAACAAATGCAATAGAGTTTGCTGGGAGCAGTAGTTGAACAGTTACCTTTAATGAATTGTCTTATTGTTTCTCCTTTCATTTTTGCTTTTCACAGATTTATTAAATAGCACATTAAATAAATCTATTTATATTTAAACGATCATCAATAGACAACTAAGCAGAGTGGCTGTTCCCTAGTAACCTGTTGTTTCCTAGGGGTCAAAATCTGTAGAGAAAAAGAGCCATCCAATGGTTGAGTACATTATCAAAGGGTTAGGGCACTGTCAAAAATCAATAGAAGGTGGTCTTATAACATATAGCAGCATCTTAAATTAATCCCGCAGCTAACTGATCCCGCAAAGCTGATCAATTAATTAGCCTTTTGCCTGCATGGTAATCACTGGGTTAATGCGCCCTAACCCAGTGATTCCAGGTGTAGGATGTAGGATGCTCTTTTGCTGGCCCATTGCACATTGCTTGGGGAATATGTATCTGTTTTCTCTTGTATAAATTAACTCCTTCCTTACACACTCCTGTGATGGACCAATAAATTGATTATGAGAAACTTCCATTCTGTGTATCATTATTATTATTTTTTTTTAATTGGTTTTCACAATAATACACCATACACATATAATAACATAAAATTAAAAGCAAAAGAAAACTATAGTACAATAAATTTGAGCAGAAAAAAAAACAGCTCTTGGCGTACAAATATCTTGTTATCAAGGAACCTTATCAAGGATAGCTACAGAAACCATAATTAAATATTTTTAAAAGAGTCTCTCTTGATGCACAACACACTTTTTTCATTTTAGTGTTTCCATTTTCAGTGTGAAATTCTTATATTTGATATGGAAATTTAGCAACAAAAGAGTTGCTTTTAGTGAACCTTATTACATTTTTACTCTCTTTACAGACATGTGCTGCCATTCGTCATCTGTATGTACCTTGCACCATTCTCATGCTCCAAATGTGGTACTTACCAACAAAAAGGAAGTTTATATGATTGGTCATCTTGATGATTTCAGTGCTTTGAAGAAGAACATATTGGAGGGGAAGGCATTAATATATAATATGGATACATATATACAGTCATCTCTTCATGTACCTACCCTTGAAATCCATGAAACCAAGGTACTATTAATTGAGTAATGCTAAAGCAAATACGGATGGCAGTACGGATGGTGTAATGGTTAGCATTACTGCCTCACAGCACTGAGGTCATGGGTTCAATTCCCACCATGGCCCTAACTGTGTGGAGTTTGTATATTCTCCCCGTACTTGCGTGGGTTTCCTCCGGGTACTCCGGTTTCCTCCCACAATCCAAAAATATACTGGTAGGTTAATTGGCTCTCAACAAAATTAACCCTAGTGTGAATGTGTGTGTGTGTACATGTGATAGGGAATATAGATTGTAAGCTCCACTGGGGCAGGGACTGATGTCAATGGCCAAATATTCTCTGTAAAGCGCTGCGGAATATGTGTGCGCTATATAAATAACTGGTAATAAATAAATAAAGCAAATAAAATAATAAATTGCATATATTTTAAATGTAATGGTTTAGTAAATACCTATCCACTTTAAACAACTTTATTAAATCTAAATTTTAAAGAGGAAGTGGATAATTAAACTGGCTATGAATGTAGCATTTTCTTACAACATGAATTTGTTCATTAACACTTACAGATCAAATATATGTTTGGATGAACCGAAATGAAAATTAAATAAAGGTAGTAGGCAACAATAATATAACAAAAATCAATAAACAAATAGTAGAACGACTTTGGTCATAGTGCTATGAATTTTAATTGTTTTGGGATGCAAACTCAAAATACAGCATATTTAGCTGATTATTAGTTATTAACATTAATTTCTCTACAAAGGTCATGAATGGTGGAGACATCAGGAAATTGTTTTCTGCTACTAGAACTTTGCAAAATATTCTGGATGAATCAAATTCTCTACTGAATATGTTCTGGAAAAATTCTCTTCCTAATACACAAATCAGTGTTCAACAAAAGAAACAGGTAAATCAAGTTTAGCTACCAGAATGTCCAACAACAAAATGTTAATAACTTAATCAATGTTAATTGAATTTTTTAATTCTGTGTAAGCCATCAGAATTTACAAGAATGTATGTCTCATGGACCAAATTACAAAGTACAGTCATCACTTGAATTTGAATTGAAAACAGCAGGTCCAAAAAGTAGTAGTTGCATCACTGAAAATCTTAATCCACTTATACTAGGTATGGTCATAAATCTGTCATGAAACACTGCACTCTGCGTAATTCTTGTGCCTTCCAATTCTGTGTGCAGCAACTGTTACTGAAGCTTTGACCTGCTGTCTCTGAGGTCTGGTGCTATTCACCTCTGCTATACGGGCAGAGATGTTGCATTTACTTATCCCCTTTCCTGTGGTCAGGTGATTGTTGCCATCATTAGAAGAGGGCAGTTCAAGCCTGGCTTCCCTATTTAAACAGCTCTGGTTTCCAGAGTATTGGTCTCACTACCTAATTCCAGCATACTGAAACTGTCTACGTGCATTATTCTGTGAATGACCTGGCTTGTTTGTGACGTCTGTCCGTGGCAAGACTTTCCCATTTTACCAATACTGGCCTAGTTCTTGCAGTTTTCTCAAGATAACTGGCTTCTCACCATTTGATAAATAGACATCTAAGTTCTTGGTTCTCCTTGCTTAATGCTGTGGCATATACGAGACCTCAAGTGGACCAGACCTCAGCTTGCTGACATCTCTTAGTACAACCTAACAACTTTCTATCATGCTAGTAACCAGTACAGGGGACTTCAAACCTCTGGCTCTTAAGACTCAGCATCCTTGATACTAGTAGTGCAAATACTGGCTGAGAGCACCAAGTGCATTAATACTTATGGGTCCATGACAAAATCTTTCTCCATAGGCAAATCACTGAACAGCTGTTCATAGCAATAAAGAAAACAGTTTTCCCACACACAGTTAATATGTTTTCTAGGAATTTGATGGGTAATCACATATAAAATACATTTAATGTTCACCAAAGTGGATATGAGTGTCACCTATTTGCGGAATGTAACAGATTATGAAATAAATCAGATATTGATTGTGGCATGTCTGAAAGGTTGGACATTGTGTCTATCAGTACTCAGTTACACCACCTTTGGCAGTATTGTAATTGTACAGTAGCTTCCAAACATTTATTTAGTGGTAGAAATACCAGCAGTGCAGCTGATGCATTGCATGGAGCCCGTGGTAGTGAAAGGGCCCACTGCCGCTGTCATCAGCAGTACTAATAATGAGGCGGATTGCCTCATTACAGTATGGTGGCCAGTCAGTCACTTTGGGCCCATAAAGAAGCAGGAGGCAATTCAGGCTGCAGGTGCAACTAAAAATGTGCGTTCCCACAGAGGTAAAGCTGGAAGTTGCAAAGTGTGTATCTCCTTAGGCAAGACTGGGAGGTAAAAGACAATGAGACAGATGAATACAATATTGAGTGGAAAAAAAAAATTTGATTTGATGTAATTTTAATCACACAAGGATTCCAGCCTCCAGGTAGCAGAGTTTCACATACCTACTTCATCACCAAGAAAGTGTTCAGGTGTCACAAACAGAAATATTCCATGTTTGTTATATTCATAGTAAAAAAGCATTCAAAAGGGCTTAGGCCAATTATGAACCTGAAACATGTACGGCTGAAAGTGTACTGGTTGAAAAGGTGCACTTGATGACTTGATAGATCGGGCCAATACCTATACCTAGTGCATGATTAAGGTCAGCATGGGCTTGAAGCTGAATTTTTTAAAGGGCCTATTGTGTGAGATCTCACCTTGACAAAGGGGCGTACTTGCACCGAAACGTTGGTTTGCCGCTGCTTGTTTGATATAACCACAATATTTATCTTTGGCTCCAGAGGGCACTGGAGCAAGCTGTTGTTTGGGAAGGGTGAGTGTCGATCCGAATACTCCCCTTCTCTCTCTCTCTCTCTCTCTATATATATATATATATATATATATATATATATACATACACACAATGCTCAAAAAAATAAAGGGAACACTTAAACAACACATCCTAGATCTGAATGAATGAAATATTCTTATTAAATACTTTGTTCTTTACATAGTTGAATGTGCTGACCAGGGCCGGTGCTAGGGTGTTCGGCGCCCCCCTGCAAACTATAAATTTGCGCCCTCCCATATTCCTTTGGCGCGCCGGGAAAAGGGGTGTAGTCTCACAAGTAAGGGGCATAGCCACACAATAGTACCCCCATTCAAAATTATGCCACAATGTAGCACAATCTTATTCATCTTATACGTAATGCCCCACCCATAGTAGTAGCGTCCTTATATGTAATGCCCCCCAGTAGTAGTAGCGTCCTTATACATAGTGCACCCCAGTAGTAGTAGCATCCTTATGCATAATGCCCCCCAGTAGTAGTAGCATCCTCATGCATAATGCCCTCCCAGTAGTAGTAGCATCCTTATACATAATGCCCCCCAGTAGTAGTAGCATCCTTATGCATAATGCCCCCCCAGTAGTAGTAGCATCCTTATGCATAATGCCCCCCAGTAGTAGTAGCGTCCTTATACATAGTGCACCCCCAGTAGTAGTAGCATCCTTATGCATAATGCCCCCCCCAGTAGTAGTAGCATCCTTATGCATAATGCCCCCCAGTAGTAGTAGCATCCTTATGCATAATGCCCCCCAGTGGTAGTAGCATCCTTATACATAATGCCCCCCAGTAGTAGTAGCATCCTTATGCATAATGCCCCCCTAGTAGTAGTAGCATCCTTATGCATAATGCCCCCCCAGTAGGAGTAGCATCCTTATGCATAATGCCCCCCAGTAGTAGTAGCATCCTTATACATAATGCCCCCCAGTAGTAGTAGCATCCTTATACATAATGCCCCCCCAGTAGTAGTAGCATCCTTATACATAATGCCCCCCCAGTAGTAGTAGTATCCTTATGCATAATGCCCCCCCCCAAGTAGTAGCGTCCTTATACGTAATTCCCCCTAGTAGTAGTAGCGTCCTTATACGTAATGCCCCCTCCAGTTGTAGTAGCGTCCTTATACGTAGTGCACCCCCAGTAGTAGAAGCGTCCATATGCATAATTCCGCCCTAGTAGTAGTAACGTCCTTATACGTAATGCCCCCCCAGTTGTAGTAGCGTCCTTATACGTAGTGCACCCCCAGTAGTAGAAACGTCCTTATAGGTAATTCCCCCCAGTAGTAGTACCGTCCTTATACATAATGCCCCCCCCCAGTAGTAGCATCCTTATACGTAATGCCCTCCCCCAGTAGTAGTATTGTTATACGTAATGCCCCCCCAGTAATAGTAGCGTCCTATACATAAAGCCCCCAAGTAGTAGTATCGTCCTTATACGTAATGAACCCCCAGTAGTAGCGTCGTTACACGCAATGGCCCCCATTAGTAGCGTCGTTACACGTAATACTGTAGTAGTAGCGTCCTTAAAGCACACATAAATGCACACACACACACACACACACACATTTCCCTCTCACACTTCACTTACCTAAGCCAGTCTCCCTACACTACAGCAGCCTGGTCCGTGTAGCCCCGCCCCGTTCTGGGCCGTTAAACCCCGCCCCCTTCCGCCCGCTTAGCTCCGCCCCCTTCGGTACCGTGCACAGAGCTGTCCTGTCACACAGGTGAGGGAAGGGAGGAGGATTTTCATGCTGCAGGTGCCGCAGCCAGTGCCTGTCATACAGTGACAGGCACAGCAGCAGCAGCAGCAGGGGGCACAGGACGGCGCAGCAGGGAAGGAATGCAGAGCAGGGGGAGCGCCTCTCCGTCCCAGCGCCTCCCTGCACTGCATCCCTTCGCTGAGCGGGTAGCGCCGGGCCTGGTGCTGACAACAAAATCACACACAAATTATCAATGAAAATCAAATTTATTAACCCATGGAGGTCTGGATTTGGAGTCACACTCAAAAGTAAAGTGGAAAAACACACTACAGGCTGATCCAACTTTGATGTAATGTTCTTAAAACAAGTCAGAATGAGGCTCAGTAGTGTGTGTGGCCTCCACGTGCCTGTATGACCTCCCTACAATGCCTGGGCATGCTCCTGATGAGGTGACGGATGGTCTCCTGAGGGATCTCCTCCCAGACCTGGACTAAAGCATCCACCAACTCCTGGACAGTCTGTGGTGCAACGTGGCATTGGTGGATGGAGCGAGACGATGTCCCAGAGGTGCTCAATTGGATTCAGGTCTGGGGAACGGGTGGGCCAGTCCATAGCATCAATGCCTTCGTCTTGCAGGAACTGCTGACATACTCCAGCTACATGAGGTTTAGCATTGTCTTGCATTAGGAGGAACACAGGGCCAACCGCACCAGCATATGGTCTCACAAGGGGTCTGAGGATCTCATCTCAGTACCTAATGGCAGTCAGGCTACCTCTGGCGAGCACATGGAGGGCTGTGCGGCCCCCCAAAGAAATGCCACTCCACACCATTACTGACCCACTGCCAAACCGGTTATGCTGGAGGATGTTGCAGGCAGCAGAAAGTTCTCCTTGGCGTCTCCAGACTCTGTCACGTCTGTCACATGTGCTCAGTGAGAACTTGCTTTCATCTGTGAAGAGCACAGGGCACCAGTGGCGAATTTGCCAATCTTGGTGTTCTCTGGCAAATGCCAAATGTCCTGCACGGTGTTGGGCTGTAAGCACAACCCCCACCTGTGGACGTTGGGCCCTCATACCACCCTCATGGAGTCGGTTTCTGATCATTTGAGTAGACACATGCACATTTGTGGCTTGCTGGAGGTCATTTTGCAGGGCTCTGGCAGTGCTCCTCCTGTTCCTCCTTGCACAAAGGCAGAGGTAGCGGTCCTGCTGTTGGGTTGTTGGCCTCCTCCACGTCTCCTGATGTACTGGCCTGTCTCCTGGTAGCGCCTCCATGCTTTGGACACTACGCTGGCAGACACAGCAAACCTTCTTGCCACAGCTCGCCTTGATGTGCCATCCTGGATGAGCTGCACTACCTGAGCCACTTGTGTGGGTTGTAGACTCCGTCTCATGCTACCACTAGAGTGAAAGCACCGCCAGCTTTCAAAAGTGACCAAAACATCAGCCAGAAAGTATAGGAGCTGAGAAGTGGTCTGTGGTCACCACCTGCAGAACAACTCCTTTATTGGGGGTGTCTTGCTAATTGCCTATAATTTCCACCAGTTGTTTATTCCATTTGCACAACAGTATGTGAAATTGATTGTCAATCAGTGTTGCTTCCTAAGTGGACAGTTTGATTTCACAGTGTGATTGACTTGGAGTTACATTGTGTTGTTTAAGTGTTCCTTTTATTTTTTTGAGCAGTGTATATATATCAGATAGATGGATGACATACCTCCTAGCAGATGGAACAAATGTAAATACATATGTGTTCTCATATCAAGCTTCAATATGCCACAGATGCCTGGCACATGTGAGCTGCCAGGTCCCGTGCAACCCTGCTATGCTAGGCTTCTTTTTTTGCTGAAAACAGTAATGCGATGCACTGATTAATTTGATATACAACACTTGTATATCTGTGTGCAATTGAGTCTGTATACAAAGCACAATGGAACTTGGAAAAAAGCTGTGGCTGCTGCATCGTAGCACTTTCTTTACCTATTTAGACTTGCACATAGATGTAAACTTCACATATCAAATTAATCAGCAAACTCCGATGGTGCATCCTAGTCGCATCTCATTCTGACGAAGACGCATTTTCGGCAAAGAAGATGTCTGGCGGTAACACAGTTGCACAGGATCTGGCGCACCCAGAGGGGCTGTTTGGTGCAACTGCAGCAAAGATGTATGATGACACATCTGTATAGTTTATGGAGCATCCAGGGTCGCAAGTTCAATAACACAGATACATTCAAATTTACCCACAGAGTGTGTGTCTAGTGGGAATGGAAGGGGAAGCAGTATGCAGACGGGGAGAAGGCAGTATGGGGGTCTGTATGGTAGAATGGTGGGGTGTCTGACAGTAAGGGGGGAATCTGGAAGTCCGAAACATACAGCGTAGGTGGAAATAGAATGTCTAGACATTCTATTTCCACCTACGCTGTATGTTGGACATATGCTGATAAAGAACAGCTTTTGAAAACTGAAAGTAAATTGGACAGAATTTTGTATTATACCTCTGTGAAACTGTACAGATGCCATATGTATATTTTTTAAGTATAAAATAAAAATGCAATTCGATTTTCATTACAGCGGTTTCTATGCTAATCAAGGTGTAATAATATGATGAACAGTACTATGGACTAGCGCCCTCAGATCTGTTTGTGAATATATATATATATATATATATATATATATATATATAAAATTCCAAATTAGGGGAGCACTCACCAGTCTTCAAGTAAGTTAGTTAAACTACTACTTAGTTAAACTAAAAAAAAAAAAAACTAAAAAGTTAGTTAAACTACTACTTAGTTAAACTACCCTGTGACTTGAGCGGTGACAGCAGCAGGTGTTCTGTCTTCCCCCTCACATGTTCCCCCTCTCCCAAAAGGGCTTACACTTACATAGGGTTCAGTTTTCAGGAGTCCATGCTCCTGCCTGGAACAGCCTCACTTTCCCGCACTGCACACTCTCTCCTGGCGGCTGCTGCTGCTACAGTATGTGTCCTGGCGGGCAGCGGCTCTGGGTCGCGGAAGGATATCACGTGACACCCGCGACCCAGGCCAGAGCACAGCAGCAGAGAGCACAGAGAGGAGGAGCTGATGTTGATAGGTGATGCGCTCGCTCGTCGGCTCCTCTTGCAGCGTCTGCTGCACTATAGAAATGAATAATTCATGTGTGGACGGACGGGGGACAACGGAGCAGTTGCCGTGCCCTCTTCAGGGCCAGGAGCCCGGCGGCAAAGGACTCCGCTGCCTCCGGGAGTTCCACCCCTGATTGGCAGCCACCAGCACTGGTTTTGCCTAGTACTGCACAGTATATTGACCATAAATAATTTTAATTGGTCCTGGACCACCAGTCCAAGGCACACAGTTTAAGAACCACTGCCTTAATAGATTGAAGGATAGCATTGATCCATTATCATGTTACAGCAGCTCCCCTACTCTTGCACTATATAAATGTAATACCATGACGGGTGTTGAAATTTATTGGATGACACTGGTTCCCTTCTTCAGGCAGGGAGGTGAAGGCATAGGGGTGTATTCAATAAGATTCGGATCCATTCCGACATGCATTTGTCGGAATGGATCCGACAACCCCTATTCAATGGACAGCAAAATCCGACTTTCGGATTTGAGCAGTACCCGGGGTCCTGTCCTGCTGCTGCTGTGAACGGCTGCCTGGTGTGCTGACAGCGACGGCGGGGGTGCAGATGGTGGTGGCCGGCTGGGGGAGTAACGGTGGTGGGAAGAGGATGGCGGGGGGTGGAGCTGGACAGCGGCAGGGGGAGCTGAGATTGGCGGCCGGTGGGAAGAGGCACTGCAGGGAGAGAGGTGCCTGGCCGGGGGACAGATTGAGTTTGTCGGAAAGAGGGACAAATCCGACAGAAGCACGCGGATCTGTGGCTATTCCGCTGATCCACGTGTTTTCCGTAGTGATGAGCGGATTCGGTTTTACTCAGTTCTCAAAACGGCATCTTATTGGCTCACAGATGTCACGTGTTTTGGATAGCCAATAAGATGCCGTTTTGAGAACCGAGTAAAACCGAAGCCGCTCATCACTAGTTTTCCGACAAGTCGGGAATTCCCGACTTGTCTGAAAATAACTGCATCTAATGAATAGGTCGGAACCCCTTCCGACCTATTTCTGTCGGAAGCTGCCATCTTTCCGACAAGATGGCAGCTTCCGACAGTTATTGAATACACCCCATACAGTTTTTCCCGGAGAATTCCTATTTTCCTTCAACCAAATTTGTTTTATTTAGGTCAGGGATGGGGAACCTTTGGCCCTCCAGCTGTTGTTGAACTACAGATACCAGCATGCTCTGCTTCAGTTTTGCTACTTGGCCATGCTAAAATTGTTGCAAGGCATGCTGAAATGGGAAGTTCAACAACAGCTGGCGGGCCAAAGGTTCCACATCCCTGATTTAAGTAAAGGTAAGATTCTCATGAAGAATAGATAAATATAACATTATAACCATACTTACCTACATTTATTTTCTCCTCTCCAGGAGATACTCGGAGAGGAGAAGCAGGTGGGCGGTGACGGGGCCGAGCCAATGACATCATTAGTCCCCACCCACTACACAAGCAAATACTACGATTGGATGGTATTTGCATATGGGCGGGGCTTCAATGATGCCATTAGTATATAATCACGTCATTAAGCCCCGCCCCCCTGCCGGGTCCGTGATTTGGCACTATTTAGCTCCCCATTCTGTCCACTTACCTATGAAGTGGGCAGAATGCGGGAGGGGTGCCCACTCTTCCGGGGCTGCGGGGGACTGCCCGAGAAACCGGGTGTCTCTCGCAGAATCCGGGTTTGACGATCCGGGTTATTAGCCCCCATTATTTACCTGCTAAGTGCAGCCCCCCTGGACTTACATGGCAGTACCCCATGACTTATACGGCAGCACCACTGGACTGAACTTATGCATCAGTACCCCTGGATTTATATGGCAGCACCACTGGACTGGACTTATACGGTAGTACCCCTGGACTTATATGGCAGCACCACTGGATTTATATGGCAGTACCACTGGACTGGACTAATATGGTAGTACCCCTGCACTTATATGGCAGCACCACTGGACTGGCTTATACGGCAGTACCACTGGACTTTTATGGCAGTACCACTGGACTTGACTTATAGGGCAGTACCCATGGACTTATACGGCAGTACCTCTGGAATTATACATCAGCACCAACGGACTGGACTTATATAGCAGTATCCCTGGACTTATATTGCAGCATCCCTGAACTTATACGGCAGCATCCCTGAACTTATACGGCAGCACTCTTGGACTTATACGACAGTACCACTGGACTGGACTTGTATACCAGTACCCCATGACTTATTCGGCAGTACCCCTTGAATTTTACAGCAGCACCACTGGACTGGACTTATATGGCAGGACGCTTGGACTTACATGGCAGTACCGCTGGACTTATACGGCAGCACCACTGAACTGGACTTTGCGGCAGTACCCTGGACTTATACGGCTGTACCCTTGAACTTATACGGCAGCACCACTTGACTTAAACAGCAGTACCACTTGACTGGACTTATATGGCAGCACCTTTTTGACTTTTATATAGCAGTACCACTGGACTGGACTTACATGCCAGTACCCCTGGACTTATCCGGCAGTACACCTGGAATTTTATTGCAGCACCACTGGACTGGACTTATATGGCAGTACGGCTGGACTTATACAGCAGAACCACTGGAGTGGACATATATGGCAGGACCCCTGGACTTATACGCAATGCCGCTGGACTTGTACTTACATGGCAGTACCACTTTTACTGGACTTATATGGCAGTCCCCATGGACTGGCCTTATACGGAAATACCCCTGGACTAATACGGCAGCACCACTGAACTGGACTTTGCAGCTTTTCCCTTGGACTTATACGGCAGTACCCTCAGACTTATATGGCAGTACCTATGGACTTATACGGCAGCACCACTGGACTGGACTTATACAGCAGTATCGCTGGACTTATCCAGCAGTACCCGTGGACTTATCCAGCAGTACCCCTGGAATTTTATGGCAGCACCACTGGACTTATACGGCAGTACCAATGGACTGGACTTATATGGCAGTACGCCTGGACTTACACAGCAGTACCCCTGGCATCCCTGGACTTATACAGCAGAATCTCTGGAGTGGAATTACACGCAGTACCCCATGGCTTATATGGCAGTACCACTGGACTTATATGGCAGTACCCCTGGACTTATATGGCAGTACCACTGGACTGGACTTACACGGCAGTACCCCTGGACTTATACGGAAGCACCACTGAAGTGGACTTATACGGCAGTACCCTTGGACTTATACGGCAGTACCCTTGGACTTATACGGCTGCACCACTGTACTTATATGGCAGTACGCCTGGACTGGACTTATATGTCAGTACCACTGGACTTATATGGTAGTAGATAGATTGTTGGGAGGGGCTGGGAAAGACCCGGCGGTCTTGGTGCACGTTGGCACCAATGACAAAGTTAGCGGAAGGTGGGATGTCCTTAAGAAAGACTATAGGGACTTAGGAAAGAAACTGAAGGCAAGGACATCTAAGGTAATATTCTCGGAATTATTACCCATGCCAAGCGCTAGTCCAGGGAGGCAGAGGGAGATTAGGGAGGTAAATGTGTGGCTTAGGGATTGGTGCAGGAAAGAGGGGTTTGTGTTCCTGGAACACTGGGCGGACTTCTCAGTCAGGCGCCATCTCTTTTGTCATGACGGATTGCACCTGACTGAGGAGGGGACAGCGGTGCTGGGGGGAAGGATGGTTAGAAGGTTGGAGGAGATATTTTACTAGGAGCCTGGGGGGAGGGTTTAGCTAGAAACTACGGGTCATGCAGTGAGAATAGTGGGGATAGCGGTAGTAAACAAAATGGGGGAGAAGTTTGGGGGAGCGTAAGAGCAGGCGGTAAGGTTACTAACATGGGTACTAAAAGAGATTTTACCAAAGCACTGACCAATGACGATTGCAGGTCATCATTGCTACATAAGGTGAAAGATGTCCCTAACGCAAGGGAAAATACTTATCTTAGTTGTATGTATGTAAACGCCAGAAGCATTACTGGTAAAAAGGGTGAACTAGAAATACTTGCAGCAAGCAAACAGTATGATATTATAGGCATTACTGAAACTTGGTGGGACGAATCTCATGATTGGACAGTCAATCTAGAGGGCTATACACTGTTTAGGAGAGACAGACTAAATAAAAAGGGTGAAGGGGTGTGTCTTCACGTAAAGCCGTTTTTAAAACCTGACATACGGGAAGATATTCAGGAGGGGACTGTAGACACTGTCGAGACATTATGGGTAGAAATTGAATGCGGGGAAAAAGGAATAAAAAATTTATTATTGGGTGTATGCTATAGGCCGCCTGGTATCAACGCATCTGATGAGGAATTGTTACTAAAGCAAATTGAAAGAGCAGCAAGACTAGGAGACATAGTAGTGATGGGAGATTTTAACTATCCAGAGATAAACTGGAAAAACGATTCATGTGATACTGCTAGGGGCAATATGTTTTTAAACACACTTAATGATAACTACTTAGTTCAACTAATTGAGGAACCAACTAGGTACAATGCAATCTTAGACCTGGTATTAACAAACAATGGGGATTTGGTATCAGGTATTATAGTAGGGGAACCCATAGGAAACAGCGACCACAATATGGTCACATTCAATATCAGTTTTCATAAACAGCCCTATACTGGCTCAACTAGGACTTTAAACTTTAGCAAAGCAAATTTTGATAAGATTAGGGTATTTTTCAGGGATATTGAATGGGAAGGTTTGTTTTTAGAAAAAAATACTACGGAAAAATGGGAGGTACTAAAATTCCTGCTAGCTAAAAATACACTCAAATTTATTCCTACGAGCAGCAAAAAAAGGAATAAAAATCATAAACCAATGTGGGTTAACAAAAAGATTAAGGAACTTATGGGCAAGAAAAAGCGAGCATTTAAAAAATACAAATCTGACGGGGAAGCAGAGTCATTTCAGCACTATAAGGAATGTAATAAAATATGCAAAAAGGAAATAAGAGCGGCTAAAGTAGAAACTGAAAAACTAGTAGCAAAGGAAAGCAAAGCGAATCCCAAAAAATTATTTAAAAACATTAATAGCAAGAGATTAAAGAAGGAGAGTATAGGCCCCTTAAAAGACAAGTTGGGAGTCTTAAGCAAAAATGATAATGACATAGCGGACACACTAAATGAGTTTTTTTCAACAGTATTTACTAGAGAGGACCCAATTCAGGGACTAACATATAATCTCAATAATGAGAATATCCCACTGATAGGTACTTATTTAAGCGAGGAAGTAGTCTGTGACCGATTAAAACATTTAAAGATTAATAAGTCACCAGGTCCCGATGGTATTCACCCAAGGGTTCTAATGGAGCTTCATTCTGAACTTGCAAAACCGCTATTTTTGATCTTTAAGAATTCAGTAATTTCAGGTATGGTTCCCAAAGACTGGCGTATAGCGGAAGTAGTGCCTATATTCAAAAAGGGAAATAAAGCTGAACCAGGTAATTTAAGAACCAGTTTTTCTTACATCTATAGTGGGGAAAGTATTGGATGGTATTCTAAGAGATAGTATTCAGAAGTTCCTTGAAGTCAATAAGGTCATTAAAAGGAATCAACATGGGTTTATGAAGGACAGATCCTGTCAAACCAACTTACTTGGCTTTTATGAAACAGTAAGCGCAAACCTAGATCAGGGTAAAGAGGTGGATGTAATCTTTTTAGATTTTGCCAAAGCGTTCGATACTGTACCACACATGAGACTTATCTACAAGCTACAAGAATCAGGGCTAGGAAGCACAATATGTACTTGGGTCAAAAACTGGTTAGATAATAGGGACCCGTGCATTGTGGTTAATGGATCTTTTTCAACGTGGACTGAAGTGCTAAGTGGTGTGGCGCAAGGCTTAGTATTAGGACCGCTATTGTTCAATATTTTCATTAACGACCTAACAGAAGGTCTAGAGAGCATGGTGTCAATTTTTGCAGATGATACCAAATTGTGTAAAGTTATAAATGCGGAGGGGGATGCTGAGTCGCTTCAGAATGACTTAGTTAAATTAGAAGCTTGGGCAGCGAAATGGAGAATGCGCTTCAATACAGACAAGTGTAAGGTAATGCACTGTGGTAACAAGAACAAAAAATAAGAATTTACTTACCGATAATTCTATTTCTCGTAGTCCGTAGTGGATGCTGGGGACTCCGTAACGACCATGGGGAATAGCGGCTCCGCAGGAGACAGGGCACAAAAGTAAAAGCTTTAGGATCAGGTGGTGTGCACTGGCTCCTCCCCCTATGACCCTCCTCCAAGCCTCAGTTAGGATACTGTGCCCGGACGAGCGTACACAATAAGTAAGGATCTTGAATCCCGGGTAAGACTCATACCAGCCACACCAATCACACTGTACAACCTGTGATCTGAACCCAGTTAACAGCATGATAACAGCGGAGCCTCTGAAAAGATGGCTCACAACAATAATAACCCGATTTTTGTAACAATAACTATGTACAAGTATTGCAGACAATCCGCACTTGGGATGGGCGCCCAGCATCCACTACGGACTACGAGAAATAGAATTATCGGTAAGTAAATTCTTATTTTCTCTGACGTCCTAAGTGGATGCTGGGGACTCCGTAAGGACCATGGGGATTATACCAAAGCTCCCAAACGGGCGGGAGAGTGCGGATGACTCTGCAACACCGAATGAGAGAACTCCAGGTCCTCCTCAGCCAGGGTATCAAATTTGTAGAATTTTGCAAACGTGTTTGCCCCTGACCAAGTAGCAGCTCGGCAAAGTTGTAAAGCCGAGACCCCTTGGGCAGTCGCCCAAGATGAGCCCACCTTCCTTGTGGAATGGGCATTTACAGATTTTGGCTGTGGCAGGCCTGCCACAGAATGTGCAAGCTGAATTGTACTACAAATCCAACGAGCAATCGTCTGCTTAGAAGCAGGAGCACCCAGTTTGTTGGGTGCATACAGGATAAACAGCGAGTCAGTTTTCCTGACTCCAGCCGTCCTGGAAACATATATTTTCAGGGCCCTGACAACATCTAGCAACTTGGAGTCCTCCAAGTCCCTATTAGCCGCAGGTACCACAATAGGCTGGTTCATGTGAAACGCTGACACCACCTTAGGGAAAAACTGGGGACGAGTCCGCAGTTCTGCCCTGTCCGAATGGAAAAAGAGATATGGGCTTTTGTGAGACAAAGCCGCCAATTCTGACACTCGCCTGGCCGAGGCCAGGGCCAACCGCATGGTCACTTTCCATGTGAGATATTTCAAATCCACAGATTTGAGCGGGTCAAACCAATGTGATTTGAGGAATCCCAGAACTACGTTGAGATCCCACGGTGCCACTGGAGGCACAAAAGGGGGTTGTATATGCAGTACTCCCTTGACAAACGTCTGGACTTCAGGAACTGAAGCCAATTCTTTCTGGAAGAAAAACGACAGGGCCGAAATTTGAACCTTAATGGACCCCAATTTTAGGCCCATAGACACTCCTGTTTGCAGGAAATGCAGGAATCGACCGAGTTGAAATTTCTTCGTGGGGGCCTTCCTGGCCTCACACCACGCAACATATTTTCGCCACCTGTGGTGATAATGTTGTGCGGTCACCTCCTTCCTGGCTTTGACCAGGGTAGGGATGACCTCTTCCGGAATGCCTTTTTCCCTTAGGATCCGGCGTTCAACCGCCATGCCGTCAAACGCAGCCGCGGTAAGTCTTGGAACAGACATGGTACTTGCTGAAGCAAGTCCCTTCTTAGCGGCAGAGGCCATGGGTCCTCTGTGAGCATCTCTTGAAGTTCCGGGTACCAAGTCCTTCTTGGCCAATCCGGAGCCACGAGTATAGTTCTTACTCCTCTACGTCTTATAATTCTCAGTACCTTGGGTATGAGAAGCAGAGGAGGGAACACATACACCGACTGGTACACCCACGGTGTTACCAGAACGTCCACAGCTATAGCCTGAGGGTCTCTTGACCTGGCGCAATACCTGTCCAGTTTTTTGTTCAGGCGGGACGCCATCATGTCCACCTTTGGTCTTTCCCAACGGTTCACAATCATGTGGAAGACTTCCAGATAAAGTCCCCACTCTCCCGGGTGGAGGTCGTGCCTGCTGAGGAAGTCTGCTTCCCAGTTGTCCACTCCTGGAATGAACACTGCTATCACATGATTTTCCGCCCAGCGAAGAATCCTTGCAGTTTCTGCCATTGCCCTCCTGCTTCTTGTGCCGCCCTGTCTGTTTACGTGGGCGACTGCCGTGATGTTGTCCGACTGGATCAATACCGGCTGACCTTGAAGCAGAGGTCTTGCTAAGCTTAGAGCATTGTAAATTGCCCTTAGCTCCAGTATATTTATGTGGAGAGAAGTCTCCAGACTTGACCACACTCCCTGGAAATTTTTTCCCTGTGTGACTGCTCCCCAGCCTCTCAGGCTGGCATCCGTGGTCACCAGGACCCAGTCCTGAATGCCGAATCTGCGGCCCTCTAGTAGATGAGCACTCTGCAGCCACCACAGAAGAGACACCCTTGTCCTTGGAGACAGGGTTATCCGCTGATGCATCTGAAGATGCGATCCGGACCATTTTTCCAGCAGATCCCACTGAAAAGTTCTTGCGTGAAATCTGCCGAATGGAATCGCTTCGTAAGAAGCCACCATTTTTCCCAGGACCCTTGTGCAATGATGCACTGACACTTTTCCTGGTTTTAGGAGGTTCCTGACTAGCTCGGATAACTCCCTGGCTTTCTCCTCAGGGAGAAACACCTTTTTCTGGACTGTGTCCAGAATCATCCCTAGGAACAGCAGACGTGTCGTCGGGATCAGCTGCGATTTTGGAATATTTAGAATCCACCCGTGCTGTTGTAGCAGTACCCGAGATAGTGCTACTCCGACCTCCAACTGTTCCCTGGACTTTGCCCTTATCAGGAGATCGCCCAAGTAAGGGATAATTAAGACGTCTTTTCTTCGAAGAAGAATCATCATTTTGGCCCTTACCTTGGTAAAGACCCGGGGTGCCGTGGACAATCCAAACGGCAGCGTCTGAACTGATAGTGACAGTTCAGTACCACGAACCTGAGGTACCCTTGGTGAGAAGGGCAAATTGGGACATGGAGGTAAGCATCCTTGATGTCCAAGGACACCATATAGTCCCCTCTTCCAGGTTCGCTATCACTGCTCTGAGTGACTCCATCTTGATTTGAACCTTTGTATGTAAGTGTTCAAAGATTTCAGATTTAGAATAGGTCTCACCGAGCCGTCTGGCTTCGGTACCACAAATAGTGTGGAATAATACCCCTTTCCTTGTTGTAGGAGGGGTACTTTGATTATCACCTGCTTGTGAATTGCTTCCAATACTGCCTCCCTGTCGGAGGGAGACGTTGGTAAAGCAGACTTCAGGAACCTGCGAGGAGGCGACGTCTCGAATTCCAATCTGTACCCCTGAGATACTACCTGTAGGATCCAGGGGTCCACTTGCGAGTGAGCCCACTGCGCGCTGAAACTCTTGAGACGACCCCCCACCGCACCTGAGTCCGCTTGTAAGGCCCCAGCGTCATGCTGAGGACTTGGCAGAAGCGGTGGAGGGCTTCTGTTCCTGGGAAGGGGCTGCCTGCTGCAGTCTTTTTTCCTTTCCTCTACCCCTGGGCAGATATGACTGGCCTTTTGCCCGCTTGCCCTTATGGGGACGAAAGGACTGAGGCTGAAAAGACGGTGTCTTTTTCTGCTGAGAGGTGACTTGGGGTAAAAAGGTGGATTTTACAGCTGTTGCCGTGGCCACCAGGTCCGATAGACCTACCCCAAATAACTCCTCCCCTTTATACGGCAATACTTCCATGTGCAGTTTGGAATCCGCATCACCTGACCACTGTCGTGTCCATAAACATCTTCTGGCAGAAATGGACATCGCACTTACTCTTGATGCCAGAGTGCAAATATCCCTCTGTGCATCTCGCATATATAGAAATGCATCCTTTAAATGCTCTATAGTCAATAAAATACTGTCCCTGTCAAGGGTATCAATATTTTCAGTCAGGGAAACCGACCAAGCCACCCCAGCACTGCACATCCAGGCTGAGGCGATCGCTGGTCGCAGTATAACACCAGTATGTGTGTATATACTTTTTAGGATATTTTCCAGCCTCCTATCAGCTGGTTCCTTGAGGGCGGCCGTATCTGGAGACGGTAACGCCACTTGTTTTGATAAGCGTGTGAATGCCTTATCCACCCTAGGGGGTGTTTCCCAACGCGCCCTAACTTCTGGCGGGAAAGGGTGTAACGCCAATAATTTCTTAGATATTAGCAATTTTTAATTCATCTGATTCAGGAAAAACTACAGGTAGTTTTTTCACACCCCACATAATACCCTTTTTTGTGGTACTTGTAGTATCAGAAATATGTAACACCTCCTTCATTGCCCTTATCATGTAACGTGTGGCCCTACTGGAAAATACGTCTGTTTCTTCACCGTCGACACTGGAGTCAGTGTCCGTGTCTGTGTCTGTGTCGACCGACTGAGGTAATGGCCGTTTTAAAGCCCCTGACGGTGTTTGAGACGCCTGGACAGGTACTAATTGGTTTGCCGGCCGTCTCATGTCGTCAACCGACCTTGCAGCGTGTTGACATTATCACGTAATTCCATAAATAAGCCATCCATTCCGGTGTCGACTCCCTAGGGGGTGACATCACCATTACAGGCAATTTCTCCGCCTCCACACCAACATCGTCCTCATACATGTCGACACACACGTACCGACACACAGCACACACACAGGGAATGCTCTGATAGAGGACAGGACCCCACTAGCCCTTTGGGGAGACAGAGGGAGAGTTTGCCAGCACACACCAAAACGCTATAATTATACAGGGACAACCTTATAATAAGTGTTTTCCCTTATAGCATCTTAATATATTATAATATCGCCACACAAAATGCCCCCCCCTCTCTGTTTTAACCCTGTTTCTGTAGTGCAGTGCAGGGGAGAGCCTGGGAGCCTTCCTAGCAGCGGAGCTGTGTAGGAAAATGGCGCTGTGTGCTGAGGAGAATAGGCCCCGCCCACTTTCCGGCGGGCTCTTCTCCCGGTTTTTCTGACAGGGGTTAAATACATCCATATAGCCTCAGGGGCTATATGTGATGTATTTTTAGCCAGCATAGGTACTTTCATTGCTGCCCAGGGCGCCCCCCCCAGCGCCCTGCACCCTCAGTGACCGTTGGTGTGAAGTGTGCTGAGAGCAATGGCGCACAGCTGCCGTGCTGTGCGCTACCTTAAGAAGACTGGGAAGTCTTCAGCCGCCGATTTCTGGACCTCTTCTCTCTTCAGCATCTGCAAGGGGGTCGGCGGCGCGGCTCCGGTGACCCATCCAGGCTGTACCTGTGATCGTCCCTCTGGAGCTAGTGTCCAGTAGCCTAAGAAGCCAATCCATCCTGCACGCAGGTGAGTTCACTTCTTCTCCCCTAAGTCCCACGTTGCAGTGAGCCTGTTGCCAGCAGGACTCACTGAAAATAAAAAACCTAACAAAACTTTTACTCTAAGCAGCTCTTTAGGAGAGCCACCTAGATTGCACCCTTCTCGGCCGGGCACAAAAACCTAACTGAGGCTTGGAGGAGGGTCATAGGGGGAGGAGCCAGTGCACACCACCTGATCCTAAAGCTTTTACTTTTGTGCCCTGTCTCCTGCGGAGCCGCTATTCCCCATGGTCCTTACGGAGTCCCCAGCATCCACTTAGGACGTCAGAGAAATAACACCTACCTACTAAATGGGGTAAAATTAGGGGATTCTGTACTGGAAAAGGACTTAGGTGTCCTCATAGATAGCAAACTAAGCAGTAGTACCCAAAGTAGGACTGCAGCAAAGAAGGCTAATAAGATATTAGCATGCATAAAGCGGGGAATTGATACTAGGGACGAGAGTATTATACTCCCGTTATATAAATCACTTGTGAGGCCACACCTTGAATACTGTGTACAGTTCTGGGCACCTTACTACAAAAAGGATATCCTGGAGCTAGAAAAGGTTCAAAGGCGGGCTACCAAACTAATTAAGGGTATGGAGACGCTGGAATACGAGGAAAGGCTTGCAAGACTAGGCATGCTTACACTGAAAAAGAGGAGATTAAGAGGGGACATGATCAACATTTACAAATATATAAGGGGACAATATACAGATCTTGCGCAGGACCTGTTTTTGGTTAGATCAACACAGAGAACTCGTGGACACTCACTCAGGTTAGAGGAAAGGAGATTCCACACAATATGGCGTAAAGGCTTTTTTACGGTAAGGACGATACGTGTTTGGAATTCCCTGCCTGAGGGAGTTGTAATGGCCAACTCAGTGAACACCTTTAAGAATTGGTTAGATAAATTCCTAATGGATAAGGATATCCAGGGTTATGGGGCATAGTCACGCACTATGGTTATTATAAAAAAAAAAGGGGTTAATCGGAACGGCAGTCAGCAACTTCAGTCCAAATTTTATACAAAATAATTGTGCATAGGAGACCACAAATAGGTTGAACCCGATGGACAATTGTCTTTTTTCAACCTTAGATACTAAGACTTATACGGCAGTACCACTGGACTGGACTTATATGGCAGCACACCTTGACTTATATGGCAGCACCCCTGGACTTATATGGCAGCACCACTGGACTGGACTTTGCAGCAGTACCCCTGGACTTATATGGCAGTACCCTTGGACTTATATGGCAGTATCACTGGACTGCACTTATATGCCAGTACCCCTGGACTTATCCGGCAGTACCCCTGGAACTTTATGGCAGCACAACTGGACTGGACTTATATGGCAATACCCCTGGACTTATACAGCAGTACCCCTGGCACCCCTAGACTTATACAGCAGAATCACTGAAGTGGACTTATACAGCAGCACCCCATGACTTATATGAAGTACCCCTGGACTTATACAGCAGCACCACTGGACTGAACTTGTACGGCAGTACCACTGGAATGGACTTATATGACAGTACCACTGGACTGGACTTATATGGCAGTACCACTTGACTTATATGGCAGTACCCCTGGACTTATATAGCCGTACTCCTGGACTTATATGACAGCAACACTGAACTGGACTTGTACGGCAGTACCACTGGAATGGACTTATATGACAGTACCACTGGACTGGACTTATATGGCAGTACCACTTGACTTATATGGCAGTACCCCTGGACTTATATAGCCGTACTCCTGGACTTATATGGCAGCAACACTGAACTGGACTTGTACGGCAGTACCACTGGAATGGACTTATATGACAGTAACACTGGACTGGACTTATACAGCAGTGTCCCAGGACTTACACGGCAGTACCACTGGACTGTACTTATACGGCAGTACCACTGGACTGGACTTATATGACAGTACCACTGGACTGTACTTATATGGCAGTACCACTGGACTTATATGGCAGTACCACTGGACTTATATAGCTGTACTCCTGGACTTATATGGCAGCACCACTGAACTGGACTTATATGGCAGTACCCTTGAACTTACAGCAGCACCAATAGAGAGATGGCAGCACAGGACACCACTACTGCATTTATACGGCAGTACCACTGGACAGGACTTATACGGCAGTACCCCTGGACTTATACGGCAGTACCCCTGGACTTATATGGCATAACCCCTGGACTTATATGTCAGCACCACTGGACTGGACTTATACGGCAGTACTCATGGACTTATACGGCAGCATCACTGGACATATACTGCCGTACCCCTGGACTTATATGGCAGTACTTCTGGACTTATGCAGCAGCACCACTGGACTGGACTTATAAGGCAGTACCTCTGGACATATAATGCAGCAACTCTGGACTTATACGGTACTACCACTGGACTGGACTTACAGGGCAGAACCCGTGGACTTATATGGCAATACCCCTGAAATTATACTGATGCTCTACTGGACTGGACTTATATGGCAGTAAACCTGGAATTATATGGCAGTACCCCTGTACTTATACAGCAGCACCACTGTAATTATGGCAGCACTGGACACCAACACTGGACTTATAAGGCAGGACCACTGTACTTATATGGCAGCATTACTGGACTGGCCTTATATAGCAGTACCCATGGACTTATACGGCAGCACCCCTGGACTAATACGGAAGTACCTCTGGACTGGACTTATACGGCAGTAACTCTGGACTTATATGGCAGCACCCCTGGACTGGACATATACGGCAGCACCACTGGACTTATACGGTAGTACCACTGGACTGGACTTATACGACAGTACCCCTGGACTTATATGTCAGAACCCCTGGATTTATAGGGCAGTACTCCTGGATTTATATGGCAGCACTACTGGACTGGACTTATATGGCAGTACACCTGGACTTATACGGCAGCACCACTGGACTTTACGGTAGTACCACTGCATTGGATTTAAATGGCAGTACCCCTGGATTTATATGGCAGTACCCTTGGACTTATGGCAGCACCGATGGACTTGTACTGCAGACCCACTGGACTTATGGCAGCACAGGACACCACCACTGGATTTATACGGTAGTACCCCTGGACTGGACTTATACAGTAGTACCCCTGTACTTATATGGCAGTATCCCTGGACTTTTGCGGCAGCACCACTGGATTGGACTTATACGGCAGTACGTCTGGACTTATAAGACAGTACCCCTGGACTTGTATGGCAGCACCACTGGACTGGACTTACACTGCAGTTCACCTCGACTTATACACTAGTACCACTAGACTGGACTTACACGGCGGTTCCCCTGGCTTTATACGGCAGTTCCCCTGGATTTATATGGCAGTACTTCTGGACTTATATGGCAGTACCTCTGGACTTGACTTATATGGCAGTACCCCTGGACTTATACTGCAGTACCCTTTGACTTATATGGCAGCACCCCTGAACTTATATGGCAGCACTACTGGACTGGATATATAAGGAAACACCTCTGGACTTATACGGTAGTACCACTGGACTGGACTTATACGGTAGTACCCCTGGACTTATACGGCAGTACCCCTGGACTTATATGACAGAATGCCAGGATTTATATGGCAGTACCACTGGACTTATGGCAGCATGACTGGACTGGACTTCTACGGCAGTACTCCTGGACTTATACGAAGTACCACTAGACTTATACAACAGTACCAATGGACTGGACTTATACATCGGTTTGCCTGGACTTATATGGCAGTGCCCCTGGACTTATTCAGCAGCACCACTGGACTGGTCTTATACAGCAGTTCCCCTGGTCTTATACAGCAGTACCCCTAATCTTATACAGCAGTACTCCATGTCTTATACGGCAGTACCCTTGGACTTATATGGCAGTACCTATGAACTTATATGGCAGCACCACTGGACTTATACAGCAGTACCTCTGGACTGGACTTATATGGCAGTACCCCTGGACTTATGCAGCAGTAACCCTGGACTGGACTTGTACGGCAGTACCCCGGGACTTATACGGCAGTAACACTAGACTGTACTTATTCGGCAGTACCCCTGGACTTATTCGGCAGTACCCCCTAAACTTAAATGCCAGTACCCCTTATCTTATATGGCAGCACCCCTGGACTTATATGGCAGCACCCCTGGATGTATACTTCAGCACTACTGGACTGGACATATACGGCAGCACCACTGGACTTGACTTTTACGGCAATACCCCTGGACTTATATGGCAGGACCACTATACTTACATGGCAACACCACTGGACTGGACTTATACAGCAGTACTCCTTGACTTATACAGCAGTACCTCTGGACTGGATTTATATGGAAGTACCCCTGGAATTATACGGCAGCACTGCTGGACTGGACTTATATGGCAGTACACCTGGACTTATACGGCAGCACCACTGGACTAATAAGGTAGTACCACTGGACTGGATTTATACAGCAGTACCCCTGGACTTACAGTATATGGCAGGACCCTTGGACTTAAATGGCATTACCCCTGTACTTATGGCAGCACCAATGGACTTATACTGCAGCATTACTGGACTTATGGCAGCACAGGACACCACCATTGTATTTATACAGCAGTACCCCTGGACTGGATTTATACAGTAGTACCCCTGTACTTATATGGCAGTACCCCTGGACATGTATGGCAGCACCATTGGACTGGACTTATACTGCAGTTCCACTGGACATATACAGCAGCACCACTGGACTTATACGGTAGTACCACTAGACTGGACTTATATGGCAGTACCCCTGGACTTTTACGGCAGTACCCCTGGACTTGTACGGTGTTAAGTTTGTTTAACTTACAGGAAGAAAAAGCAATACCTTAATGCACAAATGTTCAGGCCGCTGCGACCTTTATGCATGTGTTATACCTCTATGAATTGCGTACACGTTGCGTAAGCACACCGTCACACTGTAAGCACAAAGTAGCTACACATGCGGTGGAATACACTTTAAAACCCCTAACAGGAAAGGAATGCGACACCAGTTGTATATGTTATGTTGTGGTCCAACACAGCAACAAATATTTACTTAAAAGGGGTTCACAGAGAAATACAACAATACAAGAGAAAAGCTACAACCAATGGATACATATGTTTGTTCGCCTGCGCCACCCGGATCCGGTCCTCAGTCAATCTGGAAAGATGACCTTCAGAGAAGAGCCTGAGGCCGGCCAGGAGGCTTGGCTTTTATACAATAGTCCAAAGCATGAAACAAAGGAAACTGTAATCTCTTCTTTCATAGGTCAAAGGGCTGGTCATTTACAGTACATGAGAGGTCATAGGTCTGTTTGAATAGGTGGGCGATGCCTGGTCCAGCTGCACTTGCAGGTATCCTCCACTGGGTTCCCGCCGAATATCAGGAGTACAGTAAATACAGTGTGATATTAATAATATATTCCTGTGCATATATAACGCAGGAGCGTGCTACTTTCTGCAAACTGCCATCGGAATATTGCCATAAAAATACTGTACAACTGGATACCAAACACCACCTCCTAACCTAATTCTGTCCCCTCATATCCTGTAAAGTTGAATCCCTCTGTTGTTATACTTCCAAAGTAAATGTAACTTGCTGGTGTGGGGCGTGTAGGCTGTGTGTACATTATGCAATATGTGGATTAAATATCAGATATGTCTTTGTGGCTTTTCCATGCGAATGCGTATGCTACCGTATTTACTCATACCACCCGTTAATACACAGGACTTCGTGAGCCAATATACGCAACGTGCGAGCATGCGCACGCACGGCAGAACAAGCACATGCACGGAGGCCACTCTGTGTGGTGTTTGCACGTGATGCATGTGGGTATAATATTTTTGACTTCGACAATGGCAGTACCCCATGACTTATACAGCAGTACCACTAGACTGGACTTATATGGCAGTTTCCCTGGACTTATATGGCAGCACCCCTGGAGTGGACTTATACGGCAGTACCCCTGGACTTATACGGCAGCACCCCTGGACTTATATGGCAGCACCTCTGGACTTGTATGGCAGCACTACTGGACTGGGCATATACGGCAGCACCCCTGGACTTGTATGGCAGCACCCCTGGACTGGACTTATATGGAGGTTTACCTGGACTTATACAGCAGCACCCCTGGACTTATACGGCAGTACCACTAGACTGGACTTATATGGCAGTACCCTATGACTTATACGCCAGTACCACTGGACTGGACTTATACGGAAGCACCCCATGACTTATACAGCAGCACCCCTGGACTTATACAGCAGCACCCCTGGACTTACATGGCAGCATTCCAGGACTTATATGGCAGCACTAATGGACTGGACATATACGGCAGCACCTCTGGACTTATGCGGTAGTATTACTGGACTGGACTTATACGGCAGTACCCCTGGACTTTTACGGCACTACCCCTGGTCTTATACGGCACTACCCCTGGATTTATACGGCAGGACCACTGGACTTATGGCAGCACCACTGGACTGGACTTGTACAACAGTACTCCTAGACTTATACGCAGCACCACTGGACTTATATGGCAGTACTCCTGGACTTATATAGCAGTAATTCTGGACTTACACAGCAGCAGCACTGGACTTATACGGCAGTACCAATGGACAGGATTTATACATTGGTTTACCTGGACTTATATGGCAGTACTCCTGGACTTATTCGGCAGCACCACTGGACTGGACTTATACAGCAGTACCCCTGGTCTTATACAGCAGTACCCCTGGTCTTATACAGCAGTACCCATGGATTTATATGGCAGCACCACTGGATTTGTACAGCAGTACCTCTGGCCTGGATTTATATGGCAGTACCCCTGGAATTATATGGCAGCACTACTGGATTGGATTTATATGGCAGTACACCTGGACTTAACATCCGCACCACTGGACATATACGGTAGTACCACTGGACTGGATTTATACGGCAGTACCCCTTGACTTATATGTCAGCACCACTGGACTGGACTTATACTGCAGCACCCCTGGACTTATACTGCAGTACCACTGGACTGGACTTGTTCAACAGTACCCCTAGACTTATTCGGCAGTACCCCTGGACTTTACTTATACAGTAGTACCCCATGACTTATACAGTAGCACCACTGGACTAGACTTAGATGGCAATACCCCAGGACTTATACGGTAGCACCACTGGACTTATACAGCAGTACCACTGGACATATGGCAGCAGAGGACACCATCTCTGTACTTATACAGCAGCACCACTGGACTGGACTTATAAAGCAGTATCCCTGGACTTATTCAGCAGCACCTCTGGACTTATACGGCAGTACCACTGGACTGGACTTATACAGCAGTACCCCTGGACTTATATGGCAGTACCATTGGATTTATATGGCAGTACCCCTGGACTTATATGGCAGTACCAGTGGATTTATATGGCAGTACCCCTGGACTTATACCGCAGCACTACTGGACTTATACAGCAGTACCACTAGACTTATACGGCAGCACGACTGGACTGGACTTATACGGCAGTACCCCATGACTTATACAGCAGCACCACTGGACGGGACTTATATGGCTGTACCCAATGATTTATATGGCAGCACCCCTGAACTTATATGGCAATACCCCATGACTTATATGGCAGCACCCCTGGACTTATATAGCAGCACTACTGGACTGGACTTATACGGAAGTACCACTGGACTTACACAGCAGTACCACTGGACTTACACAGCAGTACCACTGGACTTATATGGCAGTACCACTGGACTTATACGGCAGTACCACTGGACTTATATGGCAGAACCTCTGGAATTATATGGCAGGACCACTAGACTTATATGGCAGCACCACTGGACTTATACAGCAGTACCTCTGGACTGTATTTATATGGCAGTACCCATGGAATTATACGGCAGCACTACTGGATTGGACTTATATGGCAGTATACCTGGACTTATACGGTAGTACCACTCAACTTGATTTATATTGCAGTACCCCTGGACTTACACTATATGGCAGTACCCCTGGACATATACGTCAGCACCACTGGACTTATGGCAGCACAGGACACCACCACTGGATTTATATGGCAGTACCCCTGGACTGGACTTATACAGTAGTACCCTTGTACTTATATTGCAGTACTTCTAGACTTTTATGGCAGCACCACTGGACTGGACTTATATGGCAGTACCTCTGGACTTATACAGCAGCACCACTGCACTTATATGGCAATACCTTTGGTCTCGACTTATAGGGCAGTACCCCTGGACTTATTCAGCAGTACCACTGGACTGGACTTATATGGCAGTACCCCATGACTTATACGGCAGCACCCCTGGACTTATACGGCAGTACCACTGGACTGGACTTATATGGCAGTACCCTATGACTTATACAGCAACACCTCTGGGCTTATATGCCAGTACCACTGGACTGGACTTAAATGGCAGCACCCCTGGACTGGACATATACAGCAGCAGCACTGGACTTATACAGAAGTACCTCTGGACTGGATTTATATGGCAGTACCCCTGGAATTATACGGCAGCACTACTGGACTGGACTTATATGGCAGTACACCTGTACTTATATGGCAGCACCACTGGACTTATACGGTAGTACCACTCAACTTGATTTATATGGCAGTATCCGTGGACTTACAGTATATGGCAGTACCCCTGGACGTATATGGCAGCACCACTGGACTTATGGCAGCACAGGACACCACCACTGGATTTATACGGTAGTACCCCTGGACTGGACTTATACAGTAGTACCCTTGTACTTATATGGCAGTACCCCTGAACTTGTATGGCAGCACCACTGGACTGGACTTATATGGCAGTACCTCTGGATTTATCTGGCAGATACCCTGGATTTATCCGGCAGTTTCCCTGGATTTATCCGGCAGTTCCCGTGGATTTATATGGTAGTACCCCTGGACTTATACCGCAGTACCTCTGGACTGGACTTATATGGCAGCACCCCTGGAGATATATGGCAGCACGACCGGACATACATACGGCAGCACCTCTGGACTTATACGGTAGTACCACTGGACTGGACTTATACAGATGTACCCCATGAATTATACGGCTGTACCCCATGACTTTTACGGCAGAACCCTGGATTTATATGGCAGGACCACTGGACTTATGGTAGCACCACTGGACTGGACTTATACGGCAGTACTCCTGGACTTATATGGCAGCACCAAAGGACTTATACAGCAGTACCCCTGGACTTATATGGCAGTACTTCTGGACTTATACAGCAGCACTCTGGAAAAAGGGAAAAGGGAGAAGGGATTTCTGCACCAGATCTTGTATGAGTTAGAAAAAATATATTGATCTATTTGATGGACTCTGGGCAATTTAAACATACTGTACGTATTCCATTGTTAGTACATCAAACCATAGATCAAGTGCAACCCTCCAATATACTGCAGACTATGGAGAAAAGAGGAAAAGAATTGGATTTTAATGGGTGCACATTTTTTCAATTATGCAAATAAAAAATAACTTTTATTAACCTTATAGCATTACAATTTCTCAGCAATTCACATACTCTAAGCCTGTCTGGCTGATATGATATATTCTGTATTTACAAAATAACCCACTCAGGGGCTAACTAGAGTGAAATATAAGTTAAGTGTGAAAAGTGTAGTGTAAGGTGAATATAAAGATGTGTTCTGTTAATAAAAAGAAAAAATATTTAAAAATATTTGATGCGTCCTGTCTTAATTATGTAATTATTATGTTAACACACATGTATTGCAACTGGTCTGTTCGGTTTTCATAGGCTTGATCAGGTCTAATATTACTTGTAGGTAAAAAATTAGAAGAAATCCTGCCGCGCCCTCTGGACTGCTGCGCAAGATGGGTAGTGGGAGATGTCACACAATCTCCAAGGGGCAAATGAGCAAAAAGAAAGGAACTGCCACCTAAACGCGCTATCTAATAACAAGGTTATGTAAATGCATGAAATTAAATGCGGGGTACCCCAACAATGTGTAATCGATGACAAATGTCCCAAACGATAAAAAAGTCTCTGATCTTGAGAGGAAAAGTTCACAAAAGGAAGTTCTTGACAGCGGAGAGGAATTTCACGGGGTACACACCGTACTCACGTGGACATGGGGAAGTCCAATGTTCGTAATGGTTTCTTTTCCGTCAAGGATTCACTGATGGGGTGTCTCTGGGGGAAGAGTACTTCAACCACGGATGTGCGATTTCCTCGGAAACACAAAGGTGGAAAAATTGATGGTGCAGTGTGTTTTGACCAATTTACAGATACTGATGATAAGGAAAATAGGATGGTATCTGAATATTAAGGAGGAGTTTTGCGTACCGAACTAACGTTGGTACGCATGTGAATCCTCCTATAAAGGTATCTTTTGATGGATAATTCACAAGAGGGGATATCCTAGGGTACAGGAGTATAGTTTGTTTTCTTGGTACACACCGTACTCACGTGGAATCTGGGTGATTTGAAGCTCATAAAGGTTTCTTTTTCCGGTCAGAAGTTCGTGCGGTGGGTGTTTTCTTAATAATACTTTTTCGTGGTGATGGATGATCTCCCAGGTGGACCGGAAATATAAGCGGTAAAGAGACCAATAGTATAATATATCTCACCCGTAAAAAAGGTATAATGGCAATGATACAGACAGTGGGGACGTACCAAACTCACATAAACATAAGTATGGAACCTCATAAAAAGGTATCTTTAACAAGTGGACAACCAAATAAGGGGAAGGTCCTAAAATGGTGTGTACCGAACTCACATGGGAGAGATGTAGGACGAAACTCGTAAAGGTATCTTTAAAAGGTGTCTCCTGAGGATATTCTATCTTCGTGGGGACAATGCTCACTTTTCCAGCGGAAAAAGTTGCTCCAACGGCCTCCTTCTTTCTGCTTTCTCTCGTGGCACCACGGAAAACAAGCAGAAACAGGGAACCAGTCTTTGGTAATCACTAATCAGTGCACGTACCACAATAGGTGGGAGGGAGGTATGTACTCCCTATGTTGCACGTATGTTTTTGTAATGAAGGGGTTGCCCACAATATTTTTTAAAAACAACAGATTTAATAAACCATAAAAATTAAATCTCCAATGAAAAATACAGAAGCACATGTAACTTGGGAGGTAGATGAAAAAAACACAGAACCTGGGTAGTAATGATGTACGGACCATCACACTCCCAGGGACTTGACCCCCAAGTGAACAGGTGCCTTCCAGATAAAACCAATGCGTTTCGACATGCAGTCTTTCTTAAGGTGGATGTGCAAGGTTAATGTTGTACTTTTATAACAAAAGATCCCAGTCCTTACCCCTAGGGGGCGGGGACCAGAAGTTAATAATAAACCACCAAATGAATCTCTAATATAAAACTTGGACATAGATGATGTATATGGTGTAAAGACAAAAGGTAGTGGGAACTTATTTTAACAACATATTGCTGGAAAATTCCAGCGTAGCATTAAGAAACCTTAATTACTGGCTTGCGTTCCAATCCTTTGGAACGCAAGCCATTTCCGGCGGAAATCCGGTCCGGACCTTATAAGGTCCTAGGAGTCTCGGAAAAAGGCGCTTAATGAAGACGGGGGCCATACACCTAAGTGCCTCCGTCCCTACAAAGCGACAGGGAGAGGGGGACGGACAGCCGCAATGACATCTTGTGCGTCACGTCATCAGCGCCGGGGTATGGAACGCGGTGCACTCCAAAGACCCGGAAGTCGGGGCTAGGTCTTGATCGATGTGACGGGGAGGATGGGAGGAGGTGGAAATGGGGGCGTAACGTGTGCCCGACTTATGATACGTGCGTGTGCTCTGGAACAGAGAGCTATTTGCGTTCCAGGTCCCGAAAATGGATGTACTTAGGGGTGCGTTCCACTGGCCTCCTCCTGCCCGGAAATCAATCATAAGTGGGACAAGAAAAATTAATAATAAGTAATCCCAAACACAGAAAGCAAAATGTATACACAAACCAATGTTCCCATTCGTACTGATATGTGCATTTGCTCAAATTAAAACTGGGAGGAGACTCAGATACCACTCTTAAAAAATTACTATTAGGAGGTCAGGAGCCTAGATGGTACACTGTATGTACAACATGATGTCCCCAATATTACTGATATATGTGTTTTCTCAAATTGAAAAAGGGGAGAAAACTCGAATGACATCTATCCTCCTTGAAATCTAAGAGAGGATGTAAAAACATATGAGACCCTAGAAATGGAACAGACTGAAGGTATTACTGATGGGACCAAGGGAGAGGGGAGAAAATATTTACAGGAACCATTTCATCTCAAAATCCAAATTAAGGCCTCTAGGGACCAATGTGCTAAGGTTAAAAATAGTTTCCATTTCTTTTCGTGCCAGTCTAACTTCTGCATCATTTTTCCTCCAGTTGTTTCGGATGGAATGAATTCCACAAAAGGAGACTAAATGAGCAGGGTCGCACTGATGTTCATTCTTGAAATGGGCTGATAGTCCGTGTGTAATGAGTCCCTTCTTAATGTTCCGTAGATGTTCACTAGTTCTTTCCTTCAATTTATGTGTCGTCCTGCCAACATATTGTTTTTTATAAATGCATTCTAGTAGATATACAGGTTGAGTATCCCATATCCAAATATTCCGAAATACGGAATATTCCAAAATACGGACTTTTCTGAGGGAGAGTGAGATAATGAAACCTTTGTTTTCTGATGGCTCAATGTACACAAACTTTGTTTAATACACAAAGTTGTTAAAAATATTGTATTAAATGACCTTTAGGCTGTGTGTATAAGGTGTATATGAAACATAAATGAATTGTGTGAATGTAGACACACTTTGTTTAATGCACAAAGTTATAAAAAATATTGGCTAAAATGACCTTCAGGCTGTGTGTATAAGGTGTATATGAAACATAAATGCATTCTGTGCTTAGATTTAGTTCCCATCACCATGATATCTCATTATGGTATGCAATTATTCCAAAATACGGAAAAATCCGATATCCAAAATACCTCTGGTCCTAAGCATTTTGGATAAGGGAGACTCAACCTGTACTACATTTTTACTGTCGCAGGTGATAAAATCATTAATCGGGAATTCTTTAGAGTTGATAGTGGAAATATATTTTGTAGTCGCAGAATTAGTGCTCTTACAGCTTCTGCACATTTGACAGGACCCACAGCGGTAGAAGCCTTTGGATTTGATGGGGTTCTTCTTCTTCCCTGTGTCAGAACCTTAGCACATTGGTCCCTAGAGGCCTTAATTTGGATTTTGAGATGAAATGGTTCCTGTAAATATTTTCTCCCCTCTCCCTTGGTCCCATCAGTAACACCTTCAGTCTGTTCCATTTCTAGGGTCTCATATGTTTTTACATCCTCTCTTAGATTTAAAGGAGGATAGATGTCATTCGAGTTTTCTCCCCTTTTTCATTTTGAGAAAACACATATATCAGTAATATTGGGGACATTATGTTGTACATAGAGTGTGCCATCTAGGCTCCTGACCTCCTAATAGTAATTTTTTAAGAGTGGTATCTGAGTCTCCTCCCAGTTTCAATTTGAGCAAATGCACATATCAGTACGAATGGGAACATTGGTTTGTGTATACATTTTGCTTTCTGTGTTTGGGATTATTAATTATTAATTTTTTATTGTCCCACTTATGATTGATTTCCGGGCAGGAGGAGGCCAGTGGAACGCACCCCTAAGTCCATCCATTTTCGGGACCTGGAACGCAAATAGCTCTCTGTTCCAGAGTACACGCACGTATCATAAGTCGGGCACACGTTACGCCCCCGTTTCCACCTCCTCCCATCCTCCCCGTCACATCGCTCAAGACCTAGCCCCGACTTCCGGGTCTTTGGAGTGCACCGCGTTCCATACCCCGGCGCTGACGACGTGACGCACAAGACGTCATCGCGGCTGTCCGTCCACCCATCCTCCCCGTCACATCGCTCAAGACCTAGCCCCGACTTCCGGGTCTTTGAAGCGCACTGCGTTCCATACCCCGGCGCTGATGACGTGACGCACAAGACGTCATCGCGGCTGTCCGTTCAACTCTACCTGTCGCTTTGTAGGGACGGAGGCACCTAGGTGTATGGCCCCCATCTTCATTAAGCGCCCTTTTCTGAGACTCCTATGACTTTATAAGGTCCGGACCGGATTTCCGCCGGAAATGGCTTGCGTTCCAAAGGATTGGAACGCAAGCCAGTAATTAAGGTTTCTTAATGCTACGCTGGAATTTTCCAGCAATATGTTGTTAAAATAAGTTCCCACTACCTTTTGTCTTTATACCATATACATCACCTATGTCCAAGTTTTATATTAGAGATTCATTTGATGGTTTATTATTAACTTCCGGTCCCCGCTCCCTAGGGGGAAGGACTGGGATCTTTTGTTATAAAAGTACAACATTAACCTTGCACATCCACCTTGAGAGAGACTGTATGTCGAAACGCATTGGTTTTATCTGGAAGGCACCTGTTCACTCGGGGGTCAAGTCCCTGGGAGTGTGACGGTCCGGACATCAACACTACCCAGGTTCTGTGTTTTTTTCATCTATCTCCCAAGTTACATGTGCTTCTGTATTTTTCATTGGAGATTTAATTTTTATGGTTTATTAAATCTGTTGTTTTTAAAAAATATTGTGGGCAACCCCTTCATTACAAAAATATACGTGCAACATAGGGAGTACATACCTCCCTCCCACCTATTGTGGTACGTGCACTGATTAGTGATTACCAAAGACTGGTTCCCTATTTCTGCTTGTTTTCCATGGTGCCACGAGAGAAAGCAGAAAGAAGGAGGCCGTTGGAGCAACTTTTTCCGCTGGAAAAGTGAGCATTGTCCCCACGAAGATAGAATATCCTCAGGAGACACCTTTTAAAGATACCTTTACGAGTTTCGTCCTACATCTCTCCCATGTGAGTTCGGTACGCATCATTTAGAACCTTCCCCTTATTTGGTTGTCCACTTGTTAAAGATACCTTTTTATGAGGATCCATACTTATGTTTATGTGAGTTTGGTACGTCCCCACTGTCTGTATCATTGCCATTATACCTTTTTTACGGGTGAGGTATATTGTACCATTGGTCTCTTTACCGCTTATATTTCCGGTCCACCTGGGAGATCATCCATCACCACGAAAAAGTATTATTAAGAAAACACCCATCGCACGAACTTCTGACCAGAAAAAGAAACCTTTATGAGCTTCAAATCACCCAGATTCCACGTGAGTACGGTGTGTACCAAGAAAACAACCTATACTCCTGTACCCTAGGATATCCCCTCTTGTGAATTATCCATCAAAAGATACCTTTATAGGAGGATTCACATGTGTACCAACGTAAGTTCGGTACGCACAACTCCTCCTTAATATTCAGATACCATCCTATTTTCCTTATCATCAGTATCTGTAAATTGGTCAAAACACACTGCACCATCAATTTTTCCACTTTTGTGTTTCCGAGGAAATCGCACATCCGTGGTTGAAGAACTCTTCCCCCAGAGACAACCCATCAGTGAACCCTTGACGGAAAAGAAACCATTACGAACATTGGACTTCCCCATGTCCACGTGAGTACGGTGTGTACCCCGTGAAATTCCTCTCCGCTGTCAAGAACTTCCTTTTGTGAACTTTTCCTCTCAAGATTAGAGACTTTTTTATCGTTTGGGACATTTATCATCGATTACACATTGTTGGGGTACCCCGCATTTAATTTCATGCATTTACATAACCTTGTTATTGGATAGAGCATTTAGGTGGTAGTACCTTTCTTTTGCTCAGGTCTAATATTACATTCACCACTGTAGTAGTATATCTTAGCTACAAAATGGTTACACTTTTAAAGAAGGGGAAGAAATACATTTAGAAATGTCAGCCAAATGAATCTTTATTAGCTGCTCATATTGACTAAGGTTTTCCTGACTTGTGCACAGTGGGATTTTATACCATAGCCATTGTTCATCAAATGATCATAATGTCAGCCTGCCTGTTTGGAATATATCTATACAGATATTGTAGTTTGTGATACACACATAAGAACTATTCCCAGATAATATGATTTGCTTTTATCTGATCATGTGCAACAAGTATAGTGTGCAGTGATCTGGATGCATGTAAATAAGTATGTGTGCACCTTCAAATCATGGGAACTGAGTCTTTATTATATTCGGATGTCCCCTATTCACAAACAATATTTATTCATTATCTATTTTGATGCACATATTTGTATCCATCATGTCATGATTGTATTATTCATGAGAGCTTGAGATGTCTCATGAATTTGCAGGCTTATAATTAAAGATCAGTGTCTTATCAACAGCTCATGGTATTTGTTTCATATGCAAAAATCCTTTGTTATGCTATGTCACAGAATGCTAAGGCATCCCACACTGTGCATAAATTGGTGAGCCTCTGTGTCCTTCTGATTAATAAGCTATGCACTGTGACAGTGCTTCTTTAATAATAGTTCCCCTCCCTGTATCAGGCAATAATAGGTTTTTCGGGACAAGATTCAGTCTGTACTGCCCGCTGGTGTCTTTTCTGCTATGGTTGCATCTGCTATAAGCAGCACCTTGAGAGCCTGTAGTGCACTCGGTTATGAAGGCTCCTTCCCCTATTTACATAACAGCTGCTAATTCATTACATGCATTACAAATTATTAGTTTATTGTTTTACAGGATGCATCATTTGCTGATGCGCATTTCACTTTTTATAAGCTTCCTCAGGGCTCATAGCCTGACTATGAGCACTGATGAAGCTTATAAAGAGTGAAATGTAGTTTGTGTGTAACACAAACTACAATATCTGTATAGATATATTCCAAACAGGCAGGCTGACATTATGATCATTTGATGAACAATGGCAACGGTATAAAATCCCACTGTGCACAAGTCAGGGAAACCTTAGTCAATATGAGCAGCTAATAAAGATACATTTGACTGACTAGAAACATTTCTAAATGTATCTCTTACCCTTCTTTAAAAGTGTAACTATTTTGAATGTAATATTAGAACAGATCAAGCCTATGAAAACTGAACAGACCAGTTGCAATACATGTGTGTTAACATAATAATCACATAATTAAGACAGGACGCATCAAATATTTTTAAATATTTTTTCTTTTTATTCACAGAACACATCTTTATATTCACCTTACACTACACTTTTCACACTTAACTTATATTTCACTCTAGTTAGCCCCTGAGTGGGTTATTTTTGTAAATATAGAATATATCATATCAGCCAGACAGGCTTAGAGTATGTGAATTGCTGAGAAATTGTAATGCTATAATTGAAAAAATGTGCACCCATTAAAATCCAATTCTTTTCCTCTTTTCTCCATATTATACAGCAGCAGCACTGGACTTATATGACAGTACCAATGGACTGGACTTATACATTAGTATGCCTGGACTTATATGGCAGTACCCCTGGACTTATTCGGCAGCACCACTGGACTGGACTTATAGGGCAGACCCCTATGTCTTATACATCAGTACCCCTAGGCTTATATGGCAGTACCCCTGGACTTATGTGGCAGCACCACTGGACTTATACAAAAGTACCTCTGGACTGTATTTATATAGCAGTACCCCTGGAATTATACGGCAGCACTACTGGACTGGACTTATATTGCAGTACACATGGATTTATACGGCCGCACCACTGGACTTATATGGTAGTACCACTGGACTGGACTTATTCGGCAGTACCCCTAGACTTATTCGGAAGTAACCCTGGACTTGTACGGCAGTACCCCTGGATTCGACTTATACGGCAGTACCCCTGGAGTATTCGGCAGTACCACTAGACTGGACTTATTCTGCAGTACTTCTGGACTTATACGGTGATACCCCTGGACTTATACGGCAGTACCCCATGACTTATACGGCAGCACCACTGGACTAGACTTATACGGCAATACCCCTGGACTTATATGGCAGCACCACTGGACTTATACGGCAGTACCACTGTACTTATGGCAGCACAGGACACCACCTCTGTACTTATGGCAGCACAGGACACCACCACTGGACTTATATATGGCAGCACCACTAGACTTATACAGTTTTACCACTGGAATGGATTTATACGGCAGTACCCCTGGACTTACAGTATATGGCAGTACCCCTGGACTTATATGGCAGTACCCCATGACTTATATGGCAGCACCACTGGACTTATGGCAGCACAGGACACCACCACTGGATTTATACAGCAGTACCCTTGTACTTATATGACAGTACCCCAGGACTTTTACAGCAGCACCACTGGACTGGACTTATATGGCAGTACCTCTGGACTTATATGGCAGCACCACTGGTCTTATACGGTAGTACCACTGGACAGGACTTATACGGCAGTTCCCCTGGATTTGTACGGCAGTTCCCCTGGATTTATATGGCAGTACCCCTGGACTTATATGGCATTACCTCTGAACTGGACTTATACGGCAGTACCCATGGACTTATACGGCAGTACCCCTGCACTTATATGGCAGTATCCCTGGACTTATATGGCAGCACTACTGGACTGGACATATACGGAAGCACCTCATGACTTATATGGCTGTACCCCTGGACTTATATGGCAGAAACCCTGTATTTATATGGCAGTACCACTGGACTGGACTTATATGGCAGTACTCCTGGACTTATATGGCAGCAACACTGGACTTATACAGCAGTACCCCATGACTTATACAGCAGTACCAATAGACTGGACTGATACATCAGTATGCCTGGACTTATACAGCAATAACCCTGGACTTATACGGCAGTAGCTATGAACTTATATGGCAGTACCCCTGGATTTATATGGCAGTACCCCTGAACTTATACAGCAGCACCACTGGACTGGACTTGTACGACAGTACCCCTGGATTTATACGGCAGCATCACTGGACTGGACTTACAGGGCAGAACCCCATGTCTTATACAGCAGTACCACTGGACTTATATGGCAGTGCCCCTGGACTTATGTGACAGCACCACTGGAATTATACGGTAGTATCACTGGACTGGATTTATATGGCAGCACCCCAGGATTTACTGTATATGGCAGTATCCCTGGACTTATATGGCTGTACCCCTGTACTTATGGCAGCACTAATGGACTTATACTGCAGCACCAGTGGACTTATGGCAGCACAGGACACCACCACTGGATTTATACGGCAGTACCCCTGGACTTTTATGGCAACACCGCTATACTGGACTTATACTGCAGTTCCCCTGGACTTATTCAGCAGCACCACTGGACTGGACTTATACAGCAATACCCCTGGACTTATACGGCAGCACCACTGGACTTATGGCAGCACAGGACACCACCTCTGGACATATGGCAGCACAGGACACCACCCCTGGACTTATACGGCAGTACCCCTGGACTTATATGGCAATACCCCTGGACTTATACGGCAGTAGTTCTGGACTTATATGGCAGTACCCCTGGATTTATATGGCAGTACCCATGGACTTATACAGCAGCACCACTGGACTGGACTTGTACGGCAGTACCCCTGGACTTATTCGTCAGCACCACTAGACTTATACAGCAGTACCCCATGACTTATACGGCAGCACCACTGGACTGATATGGCAGTACCACTGGACTTATGGCAGCACAAGACACCAAGTACCCCTGGACTTATACAGCAGTACCACTGGACTGGACTTATTAAGCAGTCCCCCTGGACTTATTCGGTTGTCCCCCTGGACCTATACGGCAGTACCCCTGGACCTATACAGCAGCACCACTGGACTGGACTTATATGGCAGTACCCCAGGACTTATACGGAAGCACCACTGGACTTATACGGCAGCACCACTGGACTGGACTTATACGGCAATACCCCTGGACTTACACAGCAGCACCATTGGACTGGACTTATACGGCAGCACCACTGGACTGGACTTATACGGCAGCACCACTGGACTTATGGCAACAGAGGACACCACCACTGGACTAATGGCAGCACAGGACACCACCACTGGACTTATACGGCAGTACCCCTGGACTTATATGACTGCACCCCTGGACTTATACGTTAGCGGCACTGGACTGGACTTAAATGGCAGTACCCCTTGACTTATTCGACAGTACCCCTGGACTTATGTGGCAGCAGCACTGGACTGGACTTATATGTTAACACCACTGTATTTATGGCAGCACAGGACACCATCACTGGACTGCTGCAGCACAACACAGCACCGCTGTACTGCACTTATATAGTAGCACCACTGGAATGTTGGCAGCACAGGACACCACCACTGGACTGATGCAGCACAAGACAGCACTACTGCACTGGACTGGACTTATGGCACCACAAGACACCACCACTGTGACTGGACTGATATAGCACAAGTCGCTACAACTGGATTGATGCAGCACAAGACAGCACTGGAATGACACAAAAGAGCAGGTCGCCACCCCATGCGCCAAACCACTCTCCTGCACAGACATTGAGACACGTCCTCTAGCTACACTCTCCAAAACTGGAGTCAAAATGGCAGTGATGCGCGGCTCCTTAGATGGAATCCAAAACCCGCAAGAATCTGACAGCAGGATGATTAAGTTTTGCCCCGTTCTTGTTTCAGAGTCTGGCGGGAAAACCAGAGCCGGACTCGGATCCGGGCTCGGGACATGATGTTTGGGGGGAACTCTGTTCTCAGGGAACCCAACCCGCTCATCCCTAATTATTGTTAGGCGCCGAGGGTCCGCCCGTCAGTGCGGCCCGGCGCCTAGCAACTAGGGACGCCGCAGGCAGACAGCCGCCGGCTCCCTAGCAACGCTAGACGCCGGGCGCACGGAGCCGCTCAGACCCTAGCAACGGGGACGCCACGGTCGGACCGCGTTCCCCGTTGCTGGGTCTTAATTAATCAGTTCAATTGTATCCTGGCCGTGCAGCATGCAGCTGCACGGCATGATTATGTGATTACCCTGTCTGGATCTTGATTGGAGGGCTCCCAAATTTAAGCACTCTCAGGACTTCTCACCGACGCCGGTGATAGCTTCCTGTTTGCTGTGTCAGTTACAGAGAGTTTCCAGTCCTGCTCAATCCGGTTGTTCCTGTCCTCAGTGGTCCTGTACTCGGAAGTTGTCATCTATTCCTGGAGTCCGACCGAGCACCTTTAACATCCTGTGGTGTTCGTGAGTCGCGGCGTAGCCGTGTGTTGCGGCTTGACCGCTTACTGTTTATGATTTAGTTTCATTGTGTTCCGGAGCTTTTGCGGAGGATTCCGCTCCCACAAATCCACTCTGGTATCCAGCGGTGCTGGATAGGAGTAACGGATCAGTGGATCTTTGGTTGTCCTTTTCCCTGGCGGTTTGTCCGCACATACTTTTGGTTTAAGTTAGTTAGCTTGTAGCCCCTGGCCTGGTTGCTTAGTCAGAGGGCCCCTTGTTATCACCCTGTCTCGGATTTCCCTTTGTCTCCCATTAAGACCTGAGGGGGCATCGAAGTTGGGCAGACATAATCCGCCCTTCAAACGCGGCTGCCATGGGCTCAAGCAACCATAGTCTCGCAGGGGATTTCTGATAACACGGGCGAGACAACGGAGTTAGGGCGCCAGGGGTTACTAGGCTTTCCTGCTCCCGTAACCAGCATATCTTTCCAGTACTCAGACCTCTGCCATAAGATCTCCTCTGGTCTGGAGTACGGGAATCATAACATTATCACCGGCCAGACTAAAATTTAAAATTAACAAGATTTAATTTTTTCCCTTATTCAGTTGGAAGATTTGTCGGCCTCATGAATCCCACCGGTGTTGGGCCAAATCCTGGCCAGCTTCTAGTTAGCCAGATTCAAGAACTTACTCAGATGGTTCAGGATCTGTCCCTTCGGGTGAGGTCACAGGAAGATCTGTTACGGACTTCCCCGAGGGTCATTCCTGAACCAAAAATGCATTTGCCTGACCGTTTTTCTGGGGATAGAAAGCAGTTTTTTAATTTTAAAGAGTCTTGTAAACTTTATTTTCGTTTAAGACCAGTCTCCTCAGGTACGGAATCTCAGCGGGTTGGAATTATTATTTCCTTACTTCAGGGGGATCCTCAGACCTGGGCTTTTGGTTTAAGAACAGACGATCCGGCTTTATTGTCTGTAGACGCCTTTCTGGGGTCTTTAGGGCTATTGTATGACGACCCTGATAGAGAGGCATCCGCCGAGAGTCAGTTGCGTGCTCTCAGACAGGGTAGGAATCCCGCAGAGATTTATTGTACGGAGTTTCGCCGTTGGTCGAACGACTGTGGATGGAATGACCCAGCCCTGCGCAGTCAGTTTCGCCTCGGCTTATCCGAGTCTATAAAAGACAGTCTCCTTCAGTATCCGGCTCCTGAGACTCTCGATAAACTCATGGAGCTCTCTATTAAGATTGATCGTCGTCTCAGAGAGCGGAGGGCTGAAAAAGGAGCATCTGTCGGGTCTACTCCTTGTGTTTTTTCCATTCCTGTGGACATAGAGGAGCCCATGCAGATAGGCCTCTCCAAACTGTCTCCTGAAGAAAGAACCAGAAGGCAAAATTCTGGTCTTTGTTTATACTGTGGAGGTAAGGGACATTTTGCCCGTAGTTGTCCGAACAAGTCGGGAAACGCCTCGACCAAGTGATTTGTGAGGGGTTCACTTTGGTCTGCAGCTTATCTCCTCAAATAATTCACTGTTAGTCCCAGCTAAAGTTTCCTTTGGCAGCCTCTGTTCCTCGGTCTCGGCTTTTGTGGACAGTGGAGCTGCAGGGAACTTTATGGATTTAACATGGGCCAAGGCCTTAGGTATTCCTCAGTTAGCCTTGGGTAGGTGTATCACCATGCATGGTTTAGATGGGAGTCCCTTGTCCAATGGGGTTATTTCTCTCTGTACACCTCCTGTTCTACTTTCGGTAGGAGCTCTGCATTCTGAAAAAATTGAGTTTTTCCTTACCCATTGCCCAGCAGTTCCAGTGGTTCTGGGTCACCCTTGGCTGGCCTTTCATAATCCCATCATTGATTGGCAGTCGGGGGAGATCTCACAATGGGGTACCATCTGTAATAAGGAATGTATTACGCTTCCCATCAGAATAGCTGCTGTCATTCCCGCACCCATTCCTGTGGAATACCAGGATTTTGTTGATGTATTTTCCAAGGGCAATGCGGACATTCTGCCTCCCCATAGGCCTTATGATTGTGCTATTGAGCTAATTCCTGGTGCCACTTTGCCTAAGGGAAGGTTATATGCATTGTCCGGACCTGAAACTGTGGCCATGAATGAGTATGTTAAAGAAAGCCTAGGGAAAGGATTTATCAGGCCATCTAAATCCCCTTTAAGTGCAGGCTTCTTCTTCGTGGAGAAGAAGGATGGATCACTCAGACCTTGCATTGACTTTAGAGCCTTGAATAAGATCTCAGTAAAAAATACTTACCCTTTGCCGCTGATTTCTGTCCTCTTTGATCAGCTACGTTCGGCTGTGATTTTTTCTAAGATTGACCTGAGAGGAGCATATAACCTCATCCGGATCAAGTCAGGGGATGAGTGGAAAACGGCATTCAGTACTCAGTCGGGTCACTATGAGTATCTGGTTATGCCATTCGGCCTGTCTAACGCTCCGGCAGTTTTCCAGGATCTCATTAACGATGTGCTCCGTGAATTTCTTGGAAGATTCGTTGTAGTCTACTTAGACGATATTTTGATATATTCTGACTCTATAGAACAACATGTTACCCAGGTGCGTCAGGTTCTAAAAAAATTACGTGAAAATCACCTATATGCCAAGCTGGAGAAGTGTGAATTTCATGTCACGGAGGTATCCTTTTTAGGGTACATCATTTCCCCTCGGGGATTCTGTATGGAACCAAAGAAGCTCCAAGCCATCCTTAGTTGGGCGCAACCCACCAACTTAAAAGCAATTCAGCGCTTTTTAGGGTTTGCGAATTACTATAGAAGATTTATTCACTCTTTCTCCGACCTAGTTGCTCCCATTGTGGCACTGACTAAGAAGGGAGCAGATCCTACCAACTGGTCACGTGAAGCTGAGTTATCTTTTCAGGCCTTGAAACAAGCCTTTGTCTCAGCCCCAGTCCTCAGACATCCCAACCCAGAATTGCCTTTCATTGTTGAGGTTGATGCCTCGGAGGTTGGAGTAGGGGCTATCCTATCTCAGAAGGATCCGGATTCTCTAGAATTACATCCTTGTGCCTTTATGTCCAGGAAATTCTCATCTGCTGAATCCAACTACGATGTTGGTAACCAGGAATTACTGGCTATTAAATGGGCTTTCGAGGACTGGAGGCATTGGCTTGAAGGAGCCACTCATACCATTTCAGTTTTGACTGATCACAAAAATCTTCAATACATTGAATCAGCTAAACGGCTGAATGCCCGGCAAGCTCGTTGGGCATTATTTTTTACTCGTTTCAAGTTCATTATCACCTTCAGGCCAGGTTCCAAGAATACCAAGGCAGATGCCCTGTCACGCAGTTTTCTTCCAGTTCAAGACAATAGTCCTGTTACTCCCATACTTCCGTCTTCAGTCATTCGGGCAGGCCTCACACAAGATTTATTTACCCAGTTAAAGCAGCTTCAACATCAAGCTCCTGGAAATACTCCTGCTGGTCGTCTTTATGTCCCCGAGTTTTTGAGAGCAACTGTTTTGACGGAGTTTCATGATAGCAAAGTTGCCGGGCATCCGGGGATCGCCAAAACTTTTGAATTAGTTTCCCGCTCGGTATGGTGGCCTGGTCTTTCCAAAGACATTAAGGAGTTTGTTTTTTCTTGTCAGGTCTGTGCACAGCATAAGGTTCCCCGTTCCTTGCCTATCGGTCAACTTATGCCCTTGAATGTTCCTCTTAGGCCATGGTCTCATATTTCCATGGATTTTGTGGTGGACCTCCCTCTGTCAGCCGGATGCCGAGTCATATGGGTGGTAGTGGACCGTTTTAGCAAAATGGCCCATTTCATTGCTCTTCCCCGATTGCCATCTGCCCAGGGATTGGCAGTCTTGTTCCTCCGCCATGTTTTCAGACTCCATGGGTTACCCACTGATATTGTTTCTGATCGGGGTCCACAATTCATTGCACAATTTTGGAAGTCTTTTTGTGCCTCATTAAAGATGAAATTATCTTTAACGTCTGGCTACCATCCCCAATCCAACGGGCAGACTGAGCGAGTTAATCAATCATTAAAACAATATTTGCGTTTGTACTCGGCCAAACTCCAAAATGACTGGTCTGAGTTTCTTCCGTTGGCGGAGTTTGCTTACAACAATGCCTGTCATTCCTCCACCAATGTGTCTCCATTTTTTACAGTTTTTGGTTTTCACCCCAGAGCTAATTCCTTTTTTCAACATTCCTCTGTCTCCTCACTGACCTTGACCTCTCATCTCAAACTCATTTGGAGAAAAGTGCACCTGGCTCTCAGAAAAGCGGCATTTCGGGAGAAAAAAAATTCTGACAGGCTCCGGCGGCCGTGCACTTTTAAAGTAGGAGATAGGGTATGGTTGTCGACTCGCAACATTAAACTTCGACAAACCTCAGCCAGATTGGGTCCTAAATTTATTGGACCATTTCATATTATCAAAAAAGTCAATCCAGTTGCTTTCCGGTTACGTTTACCAAAAACTTTACGGATCGGAAATACCTTCCATTGCTCCTTGTTAAAACCATATGTTTCGTCCAGTAGATTTCCTCGCAAGATCTCTCAGGGGAAATCACCAATAGATGTACAGGGTCAGCAGGAGTTCTTGGTGGAGAAGGTTCTCGATTCCAAGTTGTCCCGGGGTCGGCTTTATTTTTTGGTACATTGGAGAGGTTATGGTCCAGAAGAAAGGTCTTGGGTCCTGGATGAGGATCTCCATGCCCCGAGGCTCAAAAGGGCATTTTTTCGAGAATTTCCTCAGAAACCTGGCCTTAGGGGTTCCTTGACCCCTCCTCAAGGGGGGGGTACTGTTAGGCGCCGAGGGTCCGCCCGTCAGTGCGGCCCGGCGCCTAGCAACTAGGGACGCCGCAGGCAGACAGCCGCCGGCTCCCTAGCAACGCTAGACGCCGGGCGCACGGAGCCGCTCAGACCCTAGCAACGGGGACGCCACGGTCGGACCGCGTTCCCCGTTGCTGGGTCTTAATTAATCAGTTCAATTGTATCCTGGCCGTGCAGCATGCAGCTGCACGGCATGATTATGTGATTACCCTGTCTGGATCTTGATTGGAGGGCTCCCAAATTTAAGCACTCTCAGGACTTCTCACAGACGCCGGTGATAGCTTCCTGTTTGCTGTGTCAGTTACAGAGAGTTTCCAGTCCTGCTCAATCCGGTTGTTCCTGTCCTCAGTGGTCCTGTACTCGGAAGTTGTCATCTATTCCTGGAGTCCGACCGAGCACCTTTAACATCCTGTGGTGTTCGTGAGTCGCGGCGTAGCCGTGTGTTGCGGCTTGACCGCTTACTGTTTATGATTTAGTTTCATTGTGTTCCGGAGCTTTTGCGGAGGATTCCGCTCCCACAAATCCACTCTGGTATCCAGCGGTGCTGGATAGGAGTAACGGATCAGTGGATCTTTGGTTGTCCTTTTCCCTGGCGGTTTGTCCGCACATACTTTTGGTTTAAGTTAGTTAGCTTGTAGCCCCTGGCCTGGTTGCTTAGTCAGAGGGCCCCTTGTTATCACCCTGTCTCGGATTTCCCTTTGTCTCCCATTAAGACCTGAGGGGGCATCGAAGTTGGGCAGACATAATCCGCCCTTCAAACGCGGCTGCCATGGGCTCAAGCAACCATAGTCTCGCAGGGGATTTCTGATAACACGGGCGAGACAACGGAGTTAGGGCGCCAGGGGTTACTAGGCTTTCCTGCTCCCGTAACCAGCATATCTTTCCAGTACTCAGACCTCTGCCATAAGATCTCCTCTGGTCTGGAGTACGGGAATCATAACAATTATCACATAAACAAGATTTAATTTTGTGGGATGGGATTGTTTGAGAATTACTATTATAATAATTAACAATTATTGTGTGCAATTACAGAGGTGTTCCACGTTCTGTGGGAGAATGCACATTTCCTTCCTGCAACAAAGCCTTGAGTTATCTTACACTTCTAATACAATGCACCTTGTACCTTCCAGATGCACTGTGGTAAAATGCACTTCAGACCATTTCATAAGAATTCATGATGAGGTTTTTTTTTTTTTGGCATCCACCAATCCAAAAGTAGATTGCTGCTAAAGAAGTGTTTCCTAAAACAGCATTACAAGTCCATCCATTTTGTTGCTATGCATGTGCTTGAGGCATACGGTGCTTGAGGATCACAGGAGTGTTTACAATTAATCAAATGCAGCCAACACTTTATAAAATTGAAATATGAAATATTTATTATTAAACAAATATTGCTATTAACACAGTTTACAACAGATGTTTTGGTTTAGGATTACAGTTTACTCAGGATCAGGGATGTCTTTTCATATGGACTCAATGGGCAGTTCCCCAAGAGTCTAAGGTCCCTAGTCTTAGAGCTGAAGGTCCTCTTTGTCCAGGAATACCAGTTTCTAAAAATTGGCACTGGGGAACTGGAGATATCCGACTTCAAAGCAGTGGTCCCCATCCGAGCCTGTTAATTGATCTTCCCAGTCAGATATCTGAGGTTCTGTCTGACAGTTTTTCTGGGGTAAAATCCAAAATCTGGGACTCTCTCCTTTTGGTGGACACTGGCAGCTTGTCTCTACTATGCCCAGAACCACAGATATCAACCTTCCAGCAGCTGGTCCCTGCCCCAGCTCCACACACCTGGTATGCAGTTCTATATTCTATCATTGAGGGATTGCTCTGGCTCCTGAGCTCTGATCCCCAAGACCATAGTACCTCCTTAAAGGTGGGACTACCTAGTTTTTTTTATCCCACTGAAAGCTAATGGGCCCTACACACTGGGCGATATTACTGAAAGATATGAACGGTATCTTGTTCATTAATGAACGAGATACCGTTCATATCTTTCAGTGTGGAGACAGCAACGATGAATGATGCGCGGCCCCGCGCTCGTTCATCGCTGGTGCCCCGTTGCTTGTGCCCCGTTGCTTGTGCATGCAGACCAATATGGACGATCTTGTCCATACTTGCATGCACTGCTATGGAGCCGGGTGATGGGGGCAGTGAAGAAACTTCAATCCCACCGTCACCTCCCCCCCACCGCCGGGTCGCCTGTCTGCCGTATCGGTGGTGGGGCAGCTCGGCGGCGAGTTGCGCAGTGTGTAGGGCCCTTAAGAAATCTATTTCCAGGAAGTGGAGATTTCTGCAGTCAAGAAAACTGCTCTACCACCAGAAAATGATGAATAGTAAGCCCACTCCACTATCCACCCCTACCCTGCATAATAAACACCCGCTATCACCCTGGAAGTCATGTACTGGGGCCCCTTTACTCAGCCTAATGCCCCCTTCTACAGTTTAGTGTTCTCGCCCAATCTCCTACCATCTGTGCAGTAAAGGAGTAATTAGGCGAAATGACTGCTCCAGGTCCTACATGCTGAGCAGAAGATAGAATACCCCCTACTGCCTGCGAGACATTACAGCTGCCACCAATAGCACCCCCAACCCCTACCAATAGAAGATGGAAAGGGACCCCAGTGCATTGTTTTGCCCATGGGCCTATACTGCAGTTAAGACGGCCATGCTCAGGATACATACTATGTCATACAGTAAGCTACAAATAAGCCGATGATCAAAATAGATTTTGGAAACTGAAGCATCATAACCCCCCCCCCCCCCACCACCAACACCCCTTCCCCAATGCATTTAAATAGGAGTACCTCTGCCAGTTAAGTATCTTAGGAAATGCCTGAATTAAGACAAACACTGACATATATAATAGGAGCAGGTATTTACAAAAGGGTTGATACAACTAGCCACGAGGGGGGTGAGTTGCCATTGCAATAGCGTGGAAATGCAATGTCAACACAACTCGAACCCCTTGCGGTACAGTCTCTCCCATAAATCATAGACTTTTGGAGCTTTATAACAAATATCAGAGAGTCCAGAGCTACCATAAGTGCGGCATATAGCCAAAATTATGCATACAGATTTGCAGTGCAAACTAATTCATTCAACCCCAAAGTGTCAAACAATTAGGAGCAACTACAAACAGTATCCCATTATCGGTTAATAAAGGTATTAAGATAATTATTATATATAATGATTATATAATTTTAACGCAATCTATAACAAATGTGGAAATCTAAAACATCAAGCACACAAGCAATTTAGCAACCGTATAAGTTAATAATTCATTTTCAAATTATTAATTTAAAGTTCAGTAGATAGCAAATGATTTACTGATCTAAGAATATACAATAACAAACATGCTTCAATTAACAATGACTTAAAATATCATGTAATGTATCTATACTGCAAAGTGCTAATACTGTACTGTACTATTTCTGTAACAGGAACAGACAATAAATGATGAAATTTGTACCCTAAGATATAAACTAAAAGAGCAAGAGATTCTGCTACATAAAGCTTCAGAAGAAATTAAAAGGACTACACTTGTAAAAGAAAGCATGGAGAAATTTATCATGAGAAGACGTATGTAATATTTATTTTCATAGAGAGTAATTTTGTCACTTTCAATTGAATTTCCCTATATACAAATTTGGAAAGTGGTTTGGATTTAGTATTTTTCCAGACAAGAGGTACTTATGGGGCAGTACGGATGGTGTAATTGTTAGCATTACTGCCTCACAGCACTGACACAGATTTAATTTCCACCATGGCCCTAACTGTGTGGAGTTTGTATATTCTCCCCATACTTGCGTGTGTTTCCTTCAGGTATTCTAGCCTCCTTGCACAATCCAAAAATATACAGGTAGGTAAACTGGCTCATGAAAAAAAATGAACCCTAGTTTGTGCGTGTACATGTGTTTAGTGCAGACTAGATGGGCCAAGTGGTTCTTATCTGTCGTCAAATTCTATGTCTATGGTATTTGAAACCTAAATCCTTCATGAAATAACATCTAAAAAGAACCACAGCTTTATTAAGTCTCTACCCTGCATTACCCTCCTCATTAAATAGTTTTAACAGTAATCCACACAGTTAGTGTAGAAGGACTAAACACGCAAATAATTGCATCGCTTGTGTCTATCAATTAACCAACACACAGCAGGCAATTTTAGACCCCAGCTGTGATGTCCAGAAAACAGGAGAGCAATACTAGGTGTACGTTCGCCTCTATAAAGGAGTTATGTAATACTCCTATGTTAATTAATTGAAAAAATAAGAATTTACTCACCGGTAATTCTATTTCTCGTAGTCCGTAGTGGATGCTGGGAACTCCGTAAGGACCATGGGGAATAGCGGGCTCCGAAGGAGGCTGGGCACTCTAGAAAGATTTATGACTACCTGGTGTGCACTGGCTCCTCCCACTATGACCCTCCTCCAAGCCTCAGTTAGGACACTGTGCCCGGACGAGCTGACATAATAAGGAAGGATTTAGAATCCCGGGTAAGACTCTTACCAGCCACACCAATCACACCGTACAACTCGTGATACTATATCCAGTTTGACAGTATGAAAACAACTGAGCCTCTCAACAGATGGCTCAACAATAACCCTTTAGTTAACAATAACTATTTACAAGTATTGCAGACAATCCGCACTTGGGATGGGTGCCCAGCATCCACTACGGACTACGAGAAATAGAATTACCGGTGAGTAAATTCTTATTTTCTCTAACGTCCTAGTGGATGCTGGGAACTCCGTAAGGACCATGGGGATTATACCAAAGCTCCCAAACGGGCGGGAGAGTGCGGATGACTCTGTAGCACCGAATGAGAGAACTCCAGGTCCTCCTCAGCCAGGGTATCAAATTTGTAGAATTTTGCAAACGTGTTTGCCCCTGACCAAGTAGCTGCTCGGCAAAGTTGTAAAGCCGAGACCCCTCGGGCAGCCGCCCAAGATGAGCCCACCTTCCTTGTGGAATGGGCATTTACAGATTGTGGCTGTGGTAGGCCTGCCACAGAATGTGCAAGCTGAATTGTACTACAAATCCAGCGAGCAATAGACTGCTTAGAAGCTGGAGCACCCAGCTTGTTGGGTGCACACAGGATAAACAGCGAGTCAGATTTTCTGACTCCAGCTGTCCTGGAAACATATATTTTCAGGGCCCTGACAACGTCTAGCAACTTGGAGTCCTCCAATTCACTAGTAGCCGCCGGCACCACAATAGGCTGGTTCAGGTGAAACGCTGACACCACCTTAGGGAGAAATTGGGGACGAGTCCTCAATTCTGCCCTATCCATATGGAAAATCAGATAAGGGCTTTTACATGATAAAGCCGCCAATTCTGACACTCGCCTGGCTGAAGCCAAGGCCAATAACATGACCACTTTCCACGTGAGATATTTCAGATCCACGGTTATTAGTGGCTCAAACCAATGTGATTTTAAGAAACTCAACATCACGTTGAGATCCCAAGGTGCCACAGGAGGCACAAACGGGGGCTGAATATGCAGCACTCCTTTCACAATGTCTGAACTTCAGGTACTGAAGCTAGTTCTTTTTGAAAGAAAATCGACAGTGCCGAGATCTGTACTTTAATGGAGCCTAGTTTTAGGCCCATATTCACTCCTGCTTGCAGGAAATGCAGAAATCGACCTAGTTGAAATTCCTCTGTTGGGGCCTTTTTGGCCTCGCACCATGCAACATATTTCCGCCATATGCGGTGATAATGCTTTGCTGTAACATCTTTCCTGGCTTTAATAGGCGTAGGAATGACTTCTTCCGGAATACCCTTTTCCTTCAGGATCCGGCGTTCAATCGTCATGCCGTCAAACGCAGCTGCGGTAAGTCTTGGAACAGACAGGGCCCCTGCTGAAGCAGGTCCTGTCTGAGCGGCAGAGGCCATGGGTCCTCTGATATAATTTTCTGAAGTTCCGGGTACCAAGCCCTTCTTGGCCAATCCGGAACCACGAGTATCGTTCTTACTCCTCGCCATCTTATTATTCTCAGTACCTTTGGTATGAGAGGCAGAGGAGGGAACACATAAACCGACTAGTACACCCACGGTGTCACTAGAGCGTCCACAGCTATCGCCTGAGGGTCCCTTGACCTGGCGCAATATCTCTTTAGCTTTTTGTTGAGGCGGGACGCCATCATGTCCACCTGTGGCCTTTCCCAACGGTTTACCAACAGCAGGAAGACTTCTGGATGAAGTCCCCACTCTCCCGGGTGTAGGTCGTGTCTGCTGAGGAAGTCTGCTTCCCAGTTGTCCACTCCCGGAATGAACACTGCTGACAGTGCTAGTACGTGATTTTCCGCCCATCGGAGAATCCTTGTGGCTTCTGCCATTGCCATCCTGCTTCTTGTGCCGCCCTGTCGGTTCACATGGGCGACTGCCGTGAGGTTGTCTGACTGTATCAGTACCGGCTGATTTTGAAGCAGGGGCCTTGCCTGACTTAGGGCATTGTAAATGTCCCTCATTTCCAGAATTTATATGTAGGGAAGTCTCCTGACTTGACCATAGGCCCTGGAAGTTTCTTCCCTGTGTGACTGCTCCCCAGCCTCGAAGGCTGGCATCCGTGGTCACCAGGACCCAGTCCTGTATGCCGAAACTGCGGCCCTCTAGAAGATGAGCACCCTGCAGCCACCACAGTAGAGACACCCTGGTCCTTGGAGACAGGGTTATCATTTGATGCATTTGAAGATGCGATCCCGACCACTTATCCAAGAGGTCCCACTGGAAAGTCCTCGCATGGAACCTGCCGAATGGAATTGCTTCGTATGAAGCCACCATTTTTCCCAGGACTCGTGTGCAACGATGCACCGATACCCTTTTTGGTTTTAGGAGGTCTCTGACTAGAGATGACAGCTCCTTGGCTTTCTCCTGCGGGAGAAACACTTTTTTCTGTTCTGTGTCCAAAATCATCCCCAGGAACAGTAAGCGAGTGGAAGGAACCAGCTGTGACTTAGGAATGTTCAGAATCCAGCCATGCTGTTGTAGCACCTCCTGAGATAGTGCTACTCCGACCAGTAACTGCTCCCTGGACCTTGCCTTTATAAGGAGATCGTCCAAGTATGGGATAAATAAAAACTCCCTTTTTATGAAGGAGTATCATTATTTCTGCCATTACCTTGGTAAACACTCTCGGTGCCGTGGACAGTCCAAACGGTAGTGTCTGGAATTGGTAATGGCAATCCTGTACCACAATCTGAGGTACTCCTGGTGAGGAAGGTAAATAGGGACATGCAGGTAAGCATCCTTGATGTCCAGGGATACCATGTAATCCCCCTCGTCCAGGCTTGCAATAACCGCCCTGAGCGATTCCATCTTGAACTTTGTTATGTAAGTGTTCAAGGATTTCCATTTTAAAATGGGTCTCACCGAACCGGCTGGTTTCGGTACCACAAACAGTGTGGAATAGTAACCCCGTCCTTGTTGAAGTAGGGGCACCTTGACTATCACCTGCTGGGAATACAGCTTGTGAATTGCCTCTAGCACAGCCTCCCTGCCTGAGGGAGTTGTCGGCAAGGCAGATTTGAGTAAACGGCGGGGGGGAGACGCCTCGACTTCCAGCTTGTACCCCTGAGATATTACTTGAAGGATCCAGGGATCCACCTGTGAGCGAGCCCACTGATCGCTGAAATTTTTGAGGCGGCCCCCCACCGTACCTGGCTACGCCTGTGGAGCCCCCGCGTCATGCGGTGTACTCAGAGGAAGCAGGGGAAGAATTTTGATTCTGGGAACTGGCTGCTGGTGCAGCTTTTTTCCTCTTCCCTCGTTTGACCCGCCTGCTTTTTTGAAGCCGAAAGGACTGTACCTGATAATACAGTGCTTTTCTTAGGCTGTGAGGAAACCTGAGGTAAAATATTTTCATCCCAGCTGTAGCTGTGGATACGAGGTCCCAGAGACCATCCCCAACCAATTCCTCACCCTTATAAGGCTCTATGTGCCTTTCAAAGTCAGCAGCACCTGTCCAGTGTCGGGTCTCCAATACCCTCCTGACAGAATGGACATTGCAATAATTCAGGATGCCAGCCGGCAAAATATTCCTCTGTGCAATCCTCATATATAAGACGACGTCTTATGTTCGCAAAATAGTATCCCTGTTTGAAAGGGGTACAGACCACGCTGCAGCAGACTGCAGGTCTCAGTCTAGTACCTGAGTGTGTAAATACAGACTTCAGGATAGCCTCCTGCTATTTATCAGCAGGTACCTTCAAAGTGGCCGTATCCTAAGACGGCAGTGCCACCTTGACAAACGTGTGAACGCCTTATCCACCCTAGGGGATATCTCCCAGCGTAACTTATCCTCTGGCGGGAAAGGGTACGCCATCAGTAACTTGTTAGAAATTACCAGTTTCTTATCGGGGAAACCCACGCTTTTTCACACTTCATTCACTCATTTGATGGGGGAACAAAACACTGCCTGCTTTTTCTCCCCACACATAAAACCCTTTGTTTTTTGTGGTACTTGGGTTAATGTCAGAAATGTGTAACACATTTTTTATTGCCGGGATCATGTAACGGATGTTCCTAGTGGATTGTGTACATGTCTCAACCTCGTCGACACTGGAGTCAGACTCCGTGTCGACATCTGTGTCTGCCATCTGAGGGAGCGTTGATGGCCTTTGAGACGCCTGGGCAGGCGCAGGCTGAGAAGCCGGCTGTCCCATAGCTGTTACGTCATCCAGCCTTTTATGTAAGGAGTTGACACTGTCGGTTAATACCTTCCACCTATCCATCCACTCTGGTGTCGGCCCACAGGGGCGACATCTCATTTATCGGCATCTGCTCCGCCTCCACATAAGTCTCCTCATCAAACATGTCGACACAGCCGTACCGACACACCGCACACACACAAGGAATGCTCCAATGAGGACAGGACCCACAAAAGCCCTTTGGGGGGACAGAGTGAGAGTATGCCAGCACACACCAGAGCGCTATATAATGCAGGGACTAACTGAGTTATGTCCCCTATAGCTGCTTTTATATAATTTATACTGCGCCTAAATTTAGTGCCCCCCCTCTCTGTTTTAACCCTGTTCTGTAGTGTAGACTGCAGGGGAGAGCCAGGGAGCTTCCTTCCATCGGATCTGTGAAGGAGAAATGGCGCCAGTGTGCTGCAGGAGATAGCTCCGCCCCTTTTCCGCGGACTATTCTCCCGCTTTTTTCTGGATTCTGGCAGGGGTATTTTCCACATATATAGCCTCTGGGGCTATATATTGTGGTATTTTTGCCAGCCAAGGTGTTATTATTGCTTCTCAGGGCGCCCCCCCCAGCACCCTGCACCCTCAGTGACCGGAGTGTGAAGTGTGTATGAGGAGCAATGGCGCACAGCTGCAGTGCTGTGCGCTACCTTGGTGAAGACTGATGTCTTCTGCCGCCGATTTTCCGGACCTCTTCTTGCTTCTGGCTCTGTAAGGGGGACGGCGGCGCGGCTCCGGGACCGAACACCAAGGACTGGGCCTGCGGTCGATCCCTCTGGAGCTAATGGTGTCCAGTAGCCTAAGAAGCCCAATCCGGCTGCAAGCAGGCGAGTTCGCTTCTTCTCCCCTTAGTCCCTCGCTGCAGTGAGCCTGTTGCCAGCAGGTCTCACTGAAAATAAAAAACCTAAATCTATAGTTTCTTTCTAAGGGCTCAGGAGAGCCCCTAGTGTGCATCCAACCTCGGCCGGGCACAAGATCTAACTGAGGCTTGGAGGAGGGTCATAGTGGGAGGAGCCAGTGCACACCAGGTAGTCATAAATCTTTCTAGAGTGCCCAGCCTCCTTCGGAGCCCGCTATTCCCCATGGTCCTTACGGAGTTCCCAGCATCCACTAGGACGTTAGAGAAAAAGAAAATAGATAGAAGCGCTCATGGAACCATATATATTGCACTTCCCACGAAAAAATATCAACCAAAGCAAAGGAGTCCAATAATCAATGATTCATAATTGTTTTATTAAAACAAAATATATAAATCTTTATAATCATGTGCAAAAAATATGCCTTATATGATAATTGTAACTGTGACTGTATTACTCACTTGTACCATTTAGATAAGGTTACTTTTTGAGTGCTTATCTGTTATGGGAGAAACAGAAAAAGCATTTTGTATCAATAAAGTAACTGTTATGTGGTTTTGTAATAAGCTTATATAAATGGGTGGCAATGCCTGTAAAGAACACAGCTAAAAAAAAAAAAACTAAAAAACACAGCTAAAAATCAATACTATATATCGAAATGATGGAATTATAACAATTAAATTCATTTGGATAACCGGGCGTCCCCGGATGGGATAGTTATAAAGCTATGGTTATATAAGTTGCTGGAGTGCGAAGCAAAGTTATTATATATGTTAAGCCACTAATATGAAAATGGCTGTGGATAATTACCAAGTCCCAGTTAGCGGTGGATATCATGAGACTGACTTATGAGAAGGCCGCTGATCCCGACAATGTAAGGCCCATAGTGACCTCCATGTGAGGTTTCCGATTGGAGTGAGTGCTTTTTGCTGCCGCAGCCATGCCGTGTTAATGACAACGCTGATGATAAGAAGACTGCCGGTGCTAGTGGCGTGTGAACTGCGTTGGCTATCTGAATATTGTGGCCCCAGGAAGGAGCGGTGAATAGGTCAATCAGCGGGCAGATGTAGATTGTTGCAGTTAGTAACAGGCTGGAGGGGGATTGGCTACCCGTCTCCAGTGCAATGCTTGAGGCGGCTTGTGGATGCCGAGGTCTGTACCATCCACCTGTAATCTGCTTCTGGCAAAAGTGGGTGGAGTCCTGACGCGTTAAATCCCGACAACTCGTGACTTTTTCAAAGTCTTCTTATCATCAGCGTTAGTTTTAGTTGGGTTTTTTAGCTGTGTTCTTGAAAGGCATTGCCACCCATGTATATAAGCTTATTACAGAACCACATAACAGTTACTTTATTGATACAAAATGCTTTTTCTGTTTCTCACATAACAGATAAGCACTCAAAAAGTAACCTTATCTAAATGGTACAAGTGATCAATACAGTCACAGTTACAATTATCATATAAGGCATATTTTTTGCACATGATTATAAAGATTTATATATTTTTTTTTACTAATACAATTATGAACCATTAATTATTGGACTCCTTTGGTTGATATTTTTTTGTGGGAAGTGTAGAAGGACTACATTACATATAGTGATTATACACGGTTGAGTCACGTTATTATGACCACCTCCTACATTTGATGTCAGCAGCGTTCAGCCCATGAAGTACATCATGTTTCTTGCGCTGGCTTGGTGGATATATAAGGTGTGAGAAAGGCTGTCTGCACACATATCACTTGTTGCTGTAATGGGTAAAAGGAACAATTTATCTAAGTTGTAAAAATGGATGATTATCGGCTTTCGGGCCAAGGGTGGCAGTATTTCTGAAACAGCAGTTTGTGAACTGTTCGTGTTCTGCTGTGGTGAAGGTGTACTGTGACTGGACAAATGTAACCATTGGGAATAACCTATGTGGAAACTGCAGAGCACCACGTGCCATTGATGTGAGAGGTGAACGTCGGCTATGAAGGTGCGTGAGGGCCGACCGGAAGTCTACAGTTGGAGCAGCTCACTGTCAAAATGAACCTGGGGCTTCCAGACATGTGTCTAAAAAGGCAGTTCACCGAATGTCAAGCTGATGTCTATGCTGCATATGGTGGTTACTCTGGCTATTAACTAGTGGTCATAATAATGTGACTCGAACGTGTATCTTTATGTATGTAACAAATCAATTAAATTATTTTGATTATTATTTTTGCTTTTTAGAGCCTTCTGGAAAATCACATATCTGTATTACTAAGTTTCTAGATATATTCTATATAGTACTTAAATGATATCTTCCAAAAAGTGACTCATATTATTGACATGAAAAAAAAATTCATTTGGTATAATGCACCCACTATTCCAAAATATAAGAGGCTATAGAGAAGTTCCATGACCATATAAAAGCAGCAAGAAGTTGAGTACATTTATACAATTTACTGTAGATAACTTTATAACTCCTCGCAGCTTCTGATATCCTCATATTTCACGATATGGGGTGCACTATTTCTTATTTTACATAGGTTGTCACTAAACCCCCCTAGTGCCTAACCCCCCCCCCCCCACCCCACACACACACACAGGCCCTAACCTTTACCCCGATACGTACCTTCGGGATGTCGGCTGTCAGTGTTCCAGCGCCGTTCTCCTGAGTGGTGTCTGGATTCCGGCTTCGAACGCATCCCAACCTCAGGACCCCAAATAATTTATGTTTACCAATTCTCATCACAGACTCACAAGTGAAATTGTTAGCTCCTCCCGTTGATCTTTTAAAATGTGTGAGTAAATAATATACCTGAGCACCTGTTAGGTGACCTGGAAAACATGGAGTCCTGAGGCCCAAGTTTGAGAACCAATGTAATACTATATCAGTCATATTTTGTAACAAATAAATTCATCATAGTAGTTCTTGCTGATCTATGTGCTGCATGGGTAAGGGGCTATTTGAGGCAAAATACTGTAAATTACAATATTTAGATTTCCTTTCAAATAATTTTGTTTAAAAAAAAAAGTGTTAAAGTTATAGCATTAAAACAGATGGTCACTAGGTATAGGAGACCCCTAAATACAGTGCCATGGTAAATTATGACTGGTGCTAAACATACTGGTAGTACTATGGCCACTGACCATTTTATCATTTTGTCTGTTTGAGCCTAGCAAGGATTTTTTCATTTGTTTGTGTCTTCTTAATGCAGTTACGAGTACCTGTTTCATGCTGAAGAAAGCAAGATCAAATCTTCAGGTATGATATAAATGACTAATGCCGCTTTCAGACATGCGACCACAGGGGCGTCTCTAGAGAGGGGGGGACCCGTGTGCAGACTCCGTGTGTGGGCCCCCTCCTCTCCCATAGCCGTCGAACCGCTGCTAGCGCTCTGAGCGCTGTAGACTCTGGCACAGTGCCAGAGTCTACAGTGCATGCGCAGGACTCCAAAAAATGGCCGCCGCGAGTTCTGCGCATGCGCTGTAGAATCTGGCACTGTGCCAGAGTCTCTAGTGGTCAGTGTGCTAGCAGCGGCGCGACGGCTACAGGAGAGTAGGAGGCCCATACACAGTCGCCGATGGATGCCGGAAAGTTAGTATAGAAGAAATGGGTGCAGTGTGTGCGGTTTGGGCCCCCCCTGGACTCAGGGGCCTATGTGCACTGCACACACTGCACCCATTATAGAAACGCCAATGTGTGACCCGGGTATTTGCCAGGTCTAGCAAGCTGGAAAATTTCTAGGTCTCCGCTCCATAACCCTGGTCGGGAGTAGGGTCATGGACCAGCATCCAGTTCCCAGTTGTTTCATACATGCAGAAATCCCAAGTTCATGCACTTTAACATGCAAAATCCCAGCATATAGCTGCATGTGTATAAGGGGTACAAATCCAGATTTTTTAAAAACGGCAAAGTTTAATAAATCTGCCACAAATAAAATGAATCAGAGCCATATTCATTTCAAGAATGATTTGAAGTAATTCTCATCAGTAGCCTCTGCATTCAATACACAAAAACCAGATACAACAGCTTCAGTTTACCACAGTTTTTATTGAATACAGGAAAAAGTACAAAGCATACGTCCTGATCTCTTCATACATTTGGAGTGTCTACATACCCTTAATGAAACTGCAGTTTTTATGACTTAGGGGGAAATTCAATTCAATAGCCATATTGTACGCCATCCCAATCTCACACAAAAGTGTTCACTGTCCCATAAGGTAGCAAGCACTTTTGTGCGAATATGGCAATCAGCCAGCCGGGCGAAAGGTGCAAGATGGATGTCATGGCCAGCATTTAAACATTGCGGCATGGCATTTCGCAACCATTGCCTACAATTGAACTCCCCCCAATAAGCCTGAAGTCAACATAAATCATTGACATATTTGTGTAACCTTGAAACAAATGAAAGTAGACCTTCCAACATGACCCCTTCCACCAGGTATAAAAAAATGCTCTGCTCCTGGACTTCCAACTTAGTATTAGAGATGTGCACCATCCACTGTGTTTTGGTTTTAGACTAACTTCATGTTTTAGATTCAGTTTTGGTTTTGCCAAAGCCACGTCACATGTTTTGGTTTTGGATCTATTTTTTCCCCAAAAAATTATTAAAAACTGCTAAAATCACATAATTTGGGCCTTTTTTGTTCCTATGGTATTAACCTCAAAAATATTAATTTTCAGTAAATTTTTAAAGGCTGCAGCAAACTGGGTACTAAGCGACAGAGCAGTGGCACAAACACACAGCAGTTTACAACACATCTATAAAACATTGCCACACAGCAGTAGCAGAAATGAAAATTGGTGCAAGATGGAATTGTCTTTGGGACCTCCCACCCACCATTATGTTGGATATTAAAAAGGGCATACAGAGTTTAACAAACCAAGCACTTCAGTGACGAGGATTGACACTTTTGTGGTTGAAGTACTTCGTTTGTTTGGGCCCTCACAAAACAAGCTACCAATGGCCTTAAGGAAGCTAAGCTAACAGCTCTGTAGTGGCAAGGTGTCATTGTCATTACCATCCTCACCTTCATTAGTGTGTACTTCATCCTCACACAATATTAATTCATCCCCACTGGAATCCACCGTTACAGAAGTCTCTGTACTTTGATGTAATTGCCGGTGAAGGTCTTCGTCATTAAATTTGCAGTTCATTTTGATAGCCATAATCATTTTCACATTTTTCACATTTTGAGGAAGTATCGCTTATAAGGATCCTGGCTGTGCTAAATATTCTATCTGAGTACACAGTGGAGGGTGGGAGGCTGAAGTAATGTAAAGCGAGATTGTACAAGGGCCTCCAAATTGCCTTTTTTTTCTTTCAAGTACTCAAAGGGACTCTGTGACATGCCTATTTGTACGCTGTAATTTAAATAATCCTACAACATTCTTTTGGATGTTATTTTGACTCCTCTGTGTCTCTTGGGAAAGCTGAGTTTTTTCCTGGCAACAGCAGTTGCCGTAGAAACTGTAGGAAGAGACATCATCCTGTTATGTATACTTAAGCTGACAAGCTTGCTCACCAGGCGCTCTTTATGTCTTAAGATTGCCTTTTTTTCTTTCCAGTAGTCAGAGGGAATCTGTGACATGACTATTTGTACAGTGTCATGAAAATAATCCTCCACCATTCTTTGAAAGGTGACCTTATCAGATGGAGTTACGGTAGAAGTCACTAATTTTAAGCAATTCGTTTAGACCCAACCAGATGTCAAAATGTTGTGTTGACTCCTCTGCATTACCACTGGGTCTTTTGAGAAAGCTAAAGTTTTTTTCCTGACAGCTGCCAGAGAAATAGATGGAGATGTTGACGCTTTGTGCACCACTTGATCTGCCAACTTGCTCACCAGGAGCTTTTTGCAACTCTTAAGATCTGGGTCAGTTGGAAAGAAAGACACAACATATGATTAAAACCTAGGATCAAGCACAGTCACCAAAATGTATTCAGTCGATTTCAAGATATTGATAACTCTTGAATCCTGGCAAAGAGAATAAAGGACTTGATCTACAAGTGTGACATACGTACTTAGCAGAATCGCTTTGTTTAATCTCCTCCTTCAATTTCTGAAGCTGCTTTTCCAAAAGTCTAAATAGGGGAATTACCTTACTCAAGCTGGAAGTGTCTGTACTAATTTTACTGGTGACTACTTTGGTTTCAGCACCTTGCACAACAAGGAAATTACAATTCACAGTGCTGCACTTAGGTACATTCCCCCACTCCCAATGTCATGACATGTTGTGTAGCATTGGATGACTTTTGCTGTTATTCCATCCAAAGCACGTAAACTGTGGAATTCCACTTTATTACCACCTCTTGCTTCAGTTGGTGGCAGAGAAAATTAAATTGTTCTTGCATGCGCTAAAGTCTTTTTTGTATGTAGTTGCTGAATGCAAAAAATGTCCTGAAATTTTTTTGGCCAGCGATAGCATTTCCTGCAAGCTTTTGTCATTTCTTAAAACTCTGTACCAACAAGTTAATTATGTGAGGAAAACATGGGACGTGTTGGAATTTACCCAGCTGTAATATTTTCACAATATTTGTGGCATTATCACAAGTCACAAATCCTGAGTGTTGTCCAAGTGGGGTAAGCCATTTTGCTATGACATCCCAGTTTTTCTAACAAGTTGTCAATGGTATGCCTCCTAGTGAAGCCAGTGATATAGAGAGTAGTCTGCCTCTGAATGAGCTGGCATTTGTCAGATGCTGCTGTTTCTGCTGCTGAAGGCAATTCACCTACCCAGTGGGCTGTAATAGTCAAGTAATCTTTAGTTTGCCCATTTCTGCTTGTCCGCACATCTGTGGTTAAGTGGATACTGCAGTATGGATGGTGTAATGGTTAGCATTACTGCCTCACTGCACTGAGGTCATGGGCTTGATTCCCACCATGTCCCTAACTGTGTGGAGTTTGTATATTCTCCCCGTACTTGCGTGGGTTTCCTCCGGGTACTCTGGTTCATCCCACAATCCAAAAATACACTGGTAGGTTAATTGGATCCCAACAAAAATTAACCCTAGCGTGAATGTGTGTGTGTACATGTGGTAGGGAATATAGATTGTAAGCTCTACTGGGGCAGGGACTGATGTGAATGGCCAAATATTCTCTGGAAAGCGCTGTGGAATATGTGTGCGCTATATAAATAACTGGTAATAAATAAATAAAGTTTGTAGGCCTATAATTAGTGGGTTTTTTACCATCCTGGTACAGCCAAGGAATTGCTTGTCTAGTAAAATGAAGCTGAGATGAAATTTGGTAACGGGGACACAGGACCTCAATAAACTGTCTAAAACACATTGCATTACTGGTAGAAGTTGGATGCAGATCTCATACCAGCATAGCCGTCATAGGCCCTTATTCCGAGTTGATCGGTCGCTATCTGCTTTTAGCAGCAATACAAACGCTAAGCCGCCGCCCTCTGGGAGTGTATCTTAGCTTAGCAGAAGTGCGACCGAAAGGTTAGCAGTTCTGCTATAAAATAGTTTCATGCAGTTTCAGAGTAGCTCCAAACCTACCTTGCGATCGGTGCAGACAGTTGAGTTCCTGTTTTGACGTCACAAACACGCCCTGCGTTCGTCCAGCCACTCCCCCATTTCCCCAGGCATGCCTGCGTTTTTATCCGTCACGCCTGCGTTTTTTAGCACACTCCCTGAAAATGCTCAATTACCACCCAGAAACACACACTTCCTGTCAATCACTCAACGATCAGCAGTGCGACTGTAAAAGAGTCGCTGGACCTTGTGTAAAACTGCATAGCTTTGTGTGAAATTACGCCGCGCGTGTGCACTGCGGCCCATACGCATGCGCAGAAAAGCCGATTTTTACCCTGATCGCTCTGCTGCAAACAACGGCAGCTAGCGATCAACTCGGAATGACCCCCATAGTGTCAGTGATCTGCTGTGCAACTGGGCGACAGCTGTCTTACTTGATTCCTCTCACACAGGACTGTTTAACAGTCAATTGTTGTTTGTAACTACTAGTAGTCTTCTTGGTCCCCTTCTGGGATGAAGATCCATTCTCAACAGCAGTAGACCTAGTGTTGAAGGATTCAGCTGAGAAATCCTGGATAGGGGAGGAGTCACTTAGCCTTATCCTGGATGCAGGACTACTTCAGATCATTAGTGAGGATATTGATGATGAAGGTATTGGCAGTGGAGATTGCAGTTGCTGGGATCTAGCTGAGAGAATGGAGCTAGCTGAAGCTGGAATGCTTGTTATTTTTTAACATAAGTTTCTGATTTTCCCAAAAACTATTCATGCACTCACTGCAAATGATGCAACAGTTAGGAGATTCCTAAATGGTTAAATTCCCTACCTCTACTTACTGTGGCTTTACAAAAGCTACATATAGCTAGACAAGTGTTGTCTGGATTTTTGAAAAAATAATTCCACACATAAGAGTTGGAATTGTTTGGTTCTATGCCCAGTCATGACAATGGCCTTCTTATCATAGGGGGTAATTCTGAGTTCATCGCAGCAGGATCTTTGTTAGCAGTTGGGCAAAACCATGTGCACTGCAGGGGAGGCAGATATAACATATGCAGAGAGAGTTAGATTTGGGTGGGGTGTGTTCAATCTGAAATCTAAATTGCAGTGTAAAAATAAAGCAGCCAGTATTTACCCTGCACAGAAACAAAATAACCCACCCAAATCTAACTCTCTCTGCACATGTTATATCTGACCCCCCTGCAGTGCACATGCTTTTGCCCAACTGCTAACAAAAATCCTGCTGTGATCAACTCAGAATTACCCCCATAGTCAAGAACTTCTTCCACTGGTGCCTGACTAACATAAACAACACCCTCATAATCAACATCCTCATTAGTGCTGAAGTCAGCAACACAAAAATCCTTCTCATCCTCTTGCACTTCCATAGTAGCATCCTCAATTTCTATGTCAACATGTTGACTTGTGCTGCTCATCCCCACATTTGCAGAGAGTATAGAAAAGGTGGAAAGAAGGCTTCTCTACAGGTAATGTATGAGAAAGATCAGACTCGCATATAGCACTCCTGGACACACTTAGATTCTCCTCAGTGATTTGTCACATTTCTGAACACAGTTTGTTCTACAGCCTTAGTGGTTTTAAATTTTTGACACCTCTTCTAGATTCTAAGGGGTATATTTACTAAGTTCCCGATTTTGACCGAGATGGTGTTTTTTCTTCAAAGTGTCATCTCGGGAATTTACTAAACTCAAATCATGGCAGTGATGAGGGCATTCGTATTTTTTTGGAACTCAAAGAAAAAAATTACGAATGAATACACCATCGGTCAAATACGCCTGTTATTTGGTAGAACTCGGTAATTTACTAAAAAGTGTAATTCACAAACACTGCCGGCAATAGCCAAACACTGCCGTGAAAAAATACAAATCGTAAAAAAGTGCTAAAATAAAACAGACCTGCTTTTTTTTACCGTGTTCTGATAGGCATGCACGGATCCATGAGATCCGTGCATGTTTATCAGTGGGAAGGGGTGGGAAAGTGCTAAATTTGTTGGAAAAAAATGCGTGGGGTCCTTCCTCCTAAGCAAAACCAGCCTCAGGCTCTTTGAGCCGGTCCCGATTGAAAAAATACGGGGGGAAAAATGACAGGGGTTTCCCCATATTTAATCAACCAGCACCGGGCTCTGCGCCTGGTCCTGGTTCCAAAAATACGGGGGACAAAAAGCGTAGGGGTCCCCCGTATTTTTGAAACCAGCACCGGGCTCCACTAGCCAGGTACATAATGCCACAGCTGGGGGACACTTTTATATTGGTCCCTGCGGCCCTGGCATTACATACCCAACTAGTCACCCCTGGCCGGGGTACCCTGGAGGAGTGGGAACCCCTTAAATCAAGGGCGGCGGATGGGGGGCTGATAGCCTTTTTGTCAAAATGTGAATATTATTTTTAGTAGCAGTACTACAAGTCCCAGCAAGCCTCCCCCGCAAGCTGGTACTTGGAGAACCACAAGTTCCAGCATGCGGAGGAAAACCGGGCCTGCTGGTACCTGTAGTACTACTACTACTAAAAAAATACCCCAATAAAAACAGGACACACACACCTTAAAAGTAAAAGTTTATTACATACATGCACACCTCCAAACATACATACTTACCTATGTTCACACGAGGGTCGGTCCTCTTCTCCATGTAGAATCCATGGGGTACCTGTGGGAAAAATTATACTCACATAATCCAGTGTAGATCGGTCCTCTTCTGTTCTTTTTGTAATCCACGTACTTTGCAATATAAAAAAACGGACACCCGACCACGCACTGAAAGGGGCCCCATGTTTTCACATGGGACTCCTTTCCCCGACTGCAAGGACCCCCCCCTGACTTCTGTCTAAGAGGGTTCCTTCAGCCAATCAGGGAGCGCCACGTCGTGGCACCCTCCTGATTGGCTGTGTGCTCCTGTAGTGTCTGTCAGGCAGCACACGGCAGTGATACAATGTAGCGCCTATGCGCTCCATTGTAACCAATGGTGGGAACTTTGTGGTCAGCTGTGCCACTGTATATTTTTTTATTTTTTTTAGATGCCCTGACTTAAACTCTCTATGCCCTTGAGCACTGGCTTTAGTAGATAACTTTGAAGGACTGGTATCGCCATGACTGGTGGTGGCAGCTGCAGTGCTAGTATGTGGTTCCTGCTCTTCTATCAACCGATCATTATCCATATCGACGAACACAACAAATTTGTCCGAACAATAGAACAATATATCTTTTTTTTTTTTTTTTTACTACTTTTTTCACAAATGACCGCTCCCACTGTGGGATAAGAAAGTGCTTATATATATGCAAACAAAAATGCAGTGAAAGACAGCACACACAACAGTTTATAGAAAAACATTTTTTTATACTTTTTCAACTTTTTATTAACTTTTTTTACATTTTTTTTGCAAATGACACTGTAGAGTCACACTGCCTATGTGAATGCAGTGGGGTACAGTCTGCTGAGTCACAGTACTTGTATGCTATGGATACACAGTGTGGTGCCACCTGCACAGTCACAGTACTTTTACACTATGAATACCCTGTGGGGTACAGCCTCTGGAGTCACAGTACTTGTACGGATACACAGTGGGGAATGGCACACAATTATTTTTTTACATTTCTTTACTTTTTTTATTTTCTTGACTTTTTTTAAAGTTTTAAATTTTTGTCATTTTTTTTTACTATTTTTTTATTTTAAACTTAAAAAAAACTTTTTAAAACATTTTTTAACACTGGAGCAGGTAGGCACTGGACAGGTGCATCATCAGCACTGGAGTGAATGGACACTGGAGAGGTGCGTCATCAGCACTGGAGCTGATGGATGCTGGAGAGGTGAATTGTCAGCACTTGAGTGGATGGACACTGAACAGGTGCTTTGGCAGCACTAGAGCAGATGGACACTGGACAGGTGCATCATCAGCACTGGAGCAATGGACACTGGACAGGGGCGTCGGCAGCACTGGAGCTGATGGACAGTGGACACGTGTCATCAGCACTGGAGCGGATGGACACTAGACAGGTGCATCGGCAGCTCTGGAGCTGATGGGCACAGGACAGGTGCAGTGGCAGCACTAGAGCAGACGGACACTGGACAGGTCAGCGGATGACACAGCACAGCACTGAGCACACAGGAGTGGATGAACACAGCATAGCAGTGTGTACAGGAGCAGCCACTGGAGTTTATGGATGGAGCAGAGCACAGCAGCAGCCACTGGAGTCAATATGGACACAGGAGCAGCCACTGGATTCAAGCACAGCCGAGCAGAGCACACAGCAGCATGGGCGAGTGGAACGGCACCAGAATCACCACTGCATGGGTCTTATACAGAATCCGAAACTCATCAGAGATCAAACACCGGCTGAATATACTTTGCCTCAATCTGAATTCTGGAACTGTCAGGAAGATCCAAGTGGCAGGTCAGGATTCCCCTGTTATAGGTAGGTTCAGGTGGGCTCGGATCTCTGAGATCCAAACCAGCTCATCTATACTTCATTTATGATTGCAGTCACCTGTGTGAAAAGATGTCTTGATGAGAAGGGGGTTCCATCGCAGGTGACTGCAATCATACATTATGTAGGAAGTCCAGGAGCAGAGTATTTTTTACCTGGTCATGTTGGAGGGTATGTTAAAGTGATAAACATATAGCTTATAGGGTAAAATAATAATACAGGTTGAGTATCCCATATCCAAATATTCCGAAATACGGAATATTCCGAAATACGGACTTTTTTGAGTGAGAATGAGATAGTGAAACCTTTGTTTTCTGATGGCTCAATGTACACAAACTTTGTTTAATACACAAAGTTATTAAAAATATTGTATTAAATGACCTTCAGGCTGTGTGTATAAGGTGTATATGAAACATAAATGAATTGTGTGAATGTACACACACTTTGTTCAATGCACAAAGTTACAAAAAATATTGGCTATAATTACCTTCAGGCTGTGTGTACAAGGTGTATATGAAACATAAATGCATTCTGTGCTTAGACTTAGGTCCCATCGCCATGATATCTCATTATATTATGCAATTATTCCAAAATACGGAAAAATCCGATATCCAAAATACCTCTGGTCCCAAGCATTTTGGATAAGGGATACTCAACCTGTATGCAAATCTTCTCAGTGAGATTGTGGAAAAAAGGCTAAGAAAAGTATTTGACAACGTAGGCTTGGCCCTGTATTTAAGGTTGATATCAGTTTCAAAATAATGTCTAATCACTAATCTGTAACAATTTAAAATTAATCCATCTTGTTATCATTCTGTTGTGCTCTGTCCCAGAGGCATCACAAGGAGGGTGAGGGGAGTATGGGATGCACCCTAGTTTCACCCTTAAAAGGAGTGGCACCAAAATGCCAACTCCTCCACTGTGACAGGAGCAAGGATCTGCAGTTTGACATTATCCTGCAGCACTCAGCTCTTGCAGTGCTGGAGACAGCCCAGAAACCCCCGAAGTGAAGTAATTGCCCCCCAATTCCCCTTGAGGCCACACTCTATGTATTGACATCGACAGCACTCCCACAAGGCCATGCACCCTGTTCGAGCACAAGGGGGTCTCCTACCCCTGGCCGCACCAGGTGTCACCAACCCCTGTGCCGCTACTGCTCTGTCCTGTGTATGCTGACAATCGTTTTCATTAAAGAAATGATAAATCTTTATTTTACTAGCTATTTAATGATCAGATTTATAATTCACTGTATCACAGGAGCAACCAAAGAGCCCACCTGTATGTGTACACATACAGGCATGTGTATTAAAGTTTCTCTGACATGCCGGGGACTCCCAGCACAGGGCGTCTGTCCCACATGTCAGGCCCTAACCCCCCCCCCCCCCCCTCTGCCCCCGCACTTTCATACCCGCTAAGTAGTTACCTGCCTGGCAGACGGCTACCCGCCACGATCTGGGACGCCCTGTGCTGCATGTGATGTCACACAGCAGCCGCAGCCTGCCCCTGCAATGGTCCGGACATGCCTGCGTTGACATACTGGGTGAGCGAGTACATCCACAAAAGCCTTCGGAGTGCGATCACTGCTGTTGCAGCGATCACCTCTGAATCACCCCCTTTGTTTGGATATAGAATTTGTAGTAAAACATTACTGTATACTGCAAAGGTGTTAATATACTAAACTAGCTGTTCTACCTATTCTTTACACGGGAGTTTCTGATTTTCACAGTTTTACATATACATAAGATGTAAATTTGAGACGTGTTAATGTAAGTATTAATCGATGGTTCTTCGCGTTACGCAAGGAACACTAGTAGCAGATATGGTAAAAATAAGAATTTACTCACCGGTAATTCTATTTCTCGTAGTCCGTAGTGGATGCTGGGAACTCCGTAAGGACCATGGGGAATAGCGGGCTCCGAAGGAGACTTGGCACATCTAAGAAAGAATTAGGACTACCTGGTGTGCACTGGCTCCTCCCTCTATGCCCCTCCTCCAGACCTCAGTTAGGAAACTGTGCCCGGAAGAGCTGACACAATAAGGAAAGGATTTGGAATCCCGGGTAAGACTCATACCAGCCACACCAATCACACCGTACAACTCGTGATACTATACCTAGTGGATGCTGGGAACTCCGTAAGGACCATGGGGATTATACCAAAGCTCCCAAACGGGCGGGAGAGTGCGGATGACTCTGCAGCACCGAATGAGCGAACTCCAGGTCCTCCTCAGCCAGGGTATCAAACTTGTAGAATTTTGCAAATGTGTTTGAACCCGACCTAGTAGCAGCTCGGCAAAGTTGTAAAGCCGAGACCCCTCGGGCAGCCGCCCAAGAAGAGCCCACCTTCCTCATGGAATGGGCTCTCACTGATTTAGGATGCGGCAGTCCAGCCGCAGAATGTGCCAGCTGAATCGTGCTACAGATCCAGCGAGCAATAGTCTGCTTTGAAACAGGAGCACCCAGCTTGTTGGGTGCATACAGGATCAATAGCGAGTCAGTTTTCCTGACTCTAGCCGTCCTGGAAACATAGATTTTCAGGACCCTGACTACGTCCAGCAACTTGGAATCCTCCAAGTCCCGAGTAGCCGCAGGCACCACAATAGGTTGGTTCAAATGAAAAGCTGATACCACCTTAGGAAGGAATTGGGAACGAGTCCTCAATTCCGCCCTATCCATATGAAAAATCAGATAAGGGCTTTTACATTACAAAGCCGCCAATTTTTACACATGCCTGGCCGAAGCCAACAGCATGACCACTTTCCACGTGAGATATTTTAGCTCCACGGTTTTAAGTGGCTCAAACCAATGCGACTTTAGGAAATCCAACACTACGTTGAGATCCCAAGGTGCCACTGGAGGCACAAAAGGGGGCTGAATATGCAGCACTCCCTTAACAAAAGTCTGAACTTCAGGCAGTGAAGCCAGTTCTTTTTGGAAGAAAATTGACAGAGCCGAAATCTGGACCTTAATGGAACCCAATTTGAGGCCCATAGTCACCCCTGACTGTAGGAAGTGCAGAAATCGACCCAGCTGAAATTCCTCTGTTGGGGCCTTCCTGGCCTCACACCACGCAACATATTTCCACCATATGCGGTGATAATGTTTTGCGGTCACATCCTTCCTAGCTTTAATCAGCGTAGGGATGACTTCCTCCGGAATGCCCTTTTCCTTCAGGATCCGGTGTTCAACCGCCATGCCGTCAAACGCAGTCGCGGTAAGTCTTGGAACAGACAGGGCCCCTGCTGCAGCAGGTCTTGTCTGAGCGGCAGAGGCCATGGGTCCTCTGAGATCATTTCTTGAAGTTCTGGGTACCAAGCTCTTCTTGGCCAATCGGGAACAATGATTATAGTTCTTACTCTTCTCCTTCTCATTTTCCTCAGTACCTTGGGTATGAGAGGAAGAGGAGGGAACACATAAACCGACTGGTACACCCACGGTGTCAATAGAGCGTCCACAGCTATCGCCTGAGGGTCCCTTGACCTGGCGCAATATCTTTTTAGCTTTTTATTGAGGCGGGACGCCATCATGCCCACCTGTGGTCGTTCCCACCGATGTACAATCAGCTTGAAGACTTCTGGATGAAGTCCCCACTCTCCCGGGTGGAGGTCGTGTCTGCTGAGGAAGCCTGCTTCCCAGTTTTCCACTCCCGGGATGAACACTGCTGACAGTGCTAAGACGTGATTCTCCGCCCATCGAAAAATCCTTGTGGCTTCTGCCATTGCTATCCTGCTTCTTGTGCCGCCCTATCGATTTACATGGGCGACAGCCGTGATGTTGTCTGACTGAATCAGCATCGGTTGTTTTTGAAGCAGGGATTCTGTTTGACTCAGGGCATTGTAAATGACCCGTAGTTCCAGAATATTTATATGCAAGGAAGTTTTTGTCCTTGGACGTTTTCTTCCCTGAGTGACTGCCCCCCACCCTCGGAGGCTTGCATTCGTGGTCACCAGGACACAGTCCTGTATGCCGAATCTGCGGCCTTCACGAAGATGAGCACTCTGCAGCCACCACAGCAGAGACACCCTGGCCCTTGGTGACAGGGTGATCCACCGATGCATCTGAAGAAGCGATTCAGACCACTTGTCCAATAGATCCCACTGGAAGATCCTCGCATGGAACCTGCCAAAGGGAAACACTTCGTAAGAGCTACCATCTTTCCCAGGATTCGCGTGCAGTGATGCACCGACACCTGTTTTGGTTGCAGGAGGTCCCTGACCAGAGATGATAATTCCTGGGCCATCTCCTCCGGGAGAAAAACCTTCTTCTGTTCTGTGTCCAGAATCATATCCAGGAACAGCAGACGCGTCGCGGGAATCAGCTGCGACTTTGGGATATTCAGGATCCAGCCGTGCTGATGCAGCACTTCCTGAGATAGTGCTACGCTGACTTGCAACAGCTCCTTGGACCTCGCCTTTATCAGGAGATCGTCCAAGTACGGGATAATTATAACTCCCTTCTTTCTAAGGAGTATCATCATTTTGGCCATTACCTTGGTAAATACCCTCGGTACCGTGGACAGACCAAACGGCAACGTCTGGCATTGGTAATGACAGTCCTGTACCACAAACCTGAGGTACTCCTGGTGAGGTGGGTACATGGGGACACCCTCTTCCAGGCTTGTAATAACCGCCCTGAGCGATTGTTATGAACCACAGGTAATGGTTCATTCCTATTTTATGTTTATAAGTTGTTTTGCAGGCCAGGATTTCCCGTTGCTCTGTTTAAGTATACTCTTGGTTGCTGCCGCTGGTGAGCCTGTGTAATTGCAGTTTATTCCCATGTGTTCAGCCTCACCTGGCTGCTAATTGCATCTTGTCAGTTTGGAGTCATGCAACAGGGCAGCTGCATGAAATTATGAATTAGGCCTCTCTGTTATATGCTGGCTGACTGCAATTCACAGACGCTGGTGATATTTCTAGGTTTCCAGTCTGCTTGAGTTCTGAGCTTGGTTCCTGCTAGTTCCTGAGCTCCTGTGTCAGTCCCTGTGTCGTTTCCTGTGTCTGATCCCGTGTCCTGCCGTGAGGCGTTCCTGTCCTGGGGTCCAGTGGCTTTGCCTGTGCCTGGTCAAGTTTATGGCTTCTTGGTGTCCACCAGTCTGTCGTTTGGGATTCTGCCTGTCCTCCAGTTCTGAGAGTGTGTCAGCAGCATTGGGAGTTCCTGTCCGTTTGCCAGTATTCGTACCGGTTCCGTGAGTAGCGGCTCTGCCGCGTCCGTCGGCCTAGGCCGCTGTATTCCGGTATTACTTCTGTCACTGGTGTTTTGCAGAGGGTTCTGCTTATGCTGTCACCGCCGGTACACAAAAGTATTGTGTCGGCGTGTGGTCAGCATTTCCTTTGTTGTTCTTTTCCTTTGGCGGCAAGCCGCACATACATTTAGTTTTAGGCTAGTTAGTAGCCCCTGGCTTTGGTTGTTTCAGTAAGAGGGCCCCTTGTTATCACCCTGTCTCGGTACACTCTTTGTCTCTCATTAAGACCTGAGGGTGCATCGAAGTTGGGCAGACGTAATCCGCCCTTCAAACGCGGCTGCCATGGGCTCAAGCAACCATAGTCTCGCAAGAGTGTACTGACAGCACGGGCGAGACAACGGAGATAGGGCGCCAGGGGCTATTCCCTTTCCATTCCCCTTTCCCAGCGTTACGTCCTGGTGCTCTGGACTCGCTTCATAACATCTCACTTGTTCTGAGCACCAGGAACCTAACAGCGATTCCATCTTGAACTTGAACTCCCTTATATAAGTGTTCAAGAATTTTAAATTTAGGATGGGTCTCACCGAACCATCTGGTTTCGGTACCACAACATTGTGGAATAGTAACCCCGCCCCTGTTGAAGGGGGGGTACCTTAATTATCACCTGCTGGAAGTACAGCTTGTGAATAGCGTCCAGTACTACCTCCCTTTCTTTGGGAGCAGCCGGCAAGGCAGATTTGAGGTAACGGCGAGGGGGAGTGGCCTCTAACTCCAGCTTGTATCCCTGAGATACCACTTGAAGAACCCAGGGATCTACCTGTGAGCGAACCCACTGGTCGCTGAAGTTCCGGAGACGCGCCCCCACCGTACCTGGCTCCGCCTGTGGAGCCCCAGCGTCATGCGGTGGACTTAGAGGAAGCGGGGGAGGATTTTGGTTCCAGGGAACTGGCTGTCTGGTGCAGCTTTTTCCCTCTTCCCCTGCCTCTGGGCAGAAAGGAAGTGCCTCTGACCCGCTTGCCTTTTTGTGGCCGAAAGGACTGTACCTGATAATACGGTGCTTTCTTAGGCTGTGAGGAAACCTGAGGTAAAAATGTTGACTTCCCAGCTGTTGCTGTGGATACTAGGTCCGAGAGACCATCCCCAAACAATTCCTTACTCTTATAAGGCAAAACCTCCATGTGCCTTTTAGAATCAGCATCACCTGTCCACTGCCGAGTCCATAATACTCTTCTGGCAGAAATGGACATTGCATTAATTTTAGATGCCAGCCGGCAAATATCCCTCTGTGCATCTCTCATATATAAGACCACGTCTTTAAAATGCTCTATGGTTTGCAAAATAGTATCCCTGTCTAGTATCAATATTATCTGACAGGGTATCGGACCAAGCTGCTGCACCACTACACACTGAAGCAATTGTAGGTCTCAGTATAATACCTGAGTGTGTATATACAGACTTCAGGATAGCCTCCTGCTTTCGATCAGCAGGCTCCTTTAAGGCGGCCATATCCTCAGACGGCAGTGCCACCTTTTTTGACAAGCGTGTGAGCGCCTTATCCACCCTAGGGGACGTCTCCCAACGTAACCTGTCCTTTGGCGGGAAAGGGTACGCCATCAGTAACTTTTTAGAAATCACTATTTTCTTATCGGGGGAACCCCACGCTTCTTCACACACTTTATTCAATTCATCTGATGGGGGAAAAACCACTGGATGCTTTTTCTCCCCAATATAATACCCTTTTTTGTGGTAACTGGGTTAATGTCAGAAATGTGCAACACATTTTTCATTGCCGTAATCATACAACGGATGGCCCTTGTGGATTTTACATTTGTCTCATCGTCGTCTACACTGGAGTCAGACTCCGTGTCGACATCTGTGTCTGCCATCTGAGGTAGCGGGCGTTTTTGAGCCCCTGATGGCCTTTGAGACGCCTGGGCAGGCACGGGCTGAGAAGCCGGCTGTCCCACTGCTGTACGTCATCTAGCCTTTTATGTAAAGGAGTTGACACTGTCGGTTAATACCTTCCACATATCCACCCACTCTGGTGTCGACCCCGCAGGGGGTGACATCACACTTATCGACACCTGCTCCGCCTCCATATAATCTTCCTCATCAATCATGTCGACACAGCCGTACCGACACCTGCACACACACAGGGAATGCTCTGACTGAGGACAGGACCCCACAAAGTCCTTTGGGGAGACAGAGAGAGAGTATGCCAGCACACACCAGAGCGCTATATAATGCAGGGATTCACACTACACACAGTGATTTTTCCCCTATAGCTGCTATAAATATACAGTTTGCGCCTAAATTTAGTGCCCCCCCTCTCTTTTTTACCCTATTGAGCCTGGAAACTGCAGGGGAGAGCCTGGGGAGCGTCCTTCCAGCGGAGCTGTGAGAGGAAATGGCGCCAGTGTGCTGAGGGAGATAGCCCCGCCCCCTTCTCGGCGGACTTCTCCCGCTTTTTTAAGGATATTTTTGGCAGGGGATTTTACACATATATAGTCTTACTGACTATATTATGTGTTTTATGCCAATATAAGGTACTCTTATTGCAGCACAGCTGCAGTGCCGTGCGCTACCTTAATGAAGACCGGAGTCTTTAGCCGCCAATTTCCTGGACGTTCTTCTTGCTTCTGGCTCTGCAAGGGGGACGGCGGTGCGGCCCCGGGACCGGACGACCGAGGCTGGGCTTGTGTTCGATCCCTCTGGAGCTAATGGTGTCCAGTAGCCTAGAAACCCAAGCTAGCTGCAAGCAGGTAGGTTCGCTTCTCTCCCCTAAGTCCCTCGTAGCAGTGAGTCTGTTGCCAGCAGATCTCACTGAAAATAAAAAACCTAAATATATACTTTCTTTTCTAGGAGCTCAGGAGAGCCCCTAGTGTGCAACCAGTTCGGCCGGAGGTCTGGAGGAGGGGCATAGAGGGAGGAGCCAGTGCACACCAGGTAGTCCTAATTCTTTCTTAGATGTGCCCAGTCTCCTTCGGAGCCCGCTATTCCCCATGGTCCTTACGGAGTTCCCAGCATCCACTAGGACGTCAGAGAAAAGTGACCGGACCATTTTTGTATATTATTAAATTCAACACACTGGAGGTGCAAATTTTGATCCCATTGTCCGTTTGGGCGTTATTGTTAATGCAAAGCAAGCCACGCATCGGTAATGACGTCATTATGTCAATCCCCTTTTCATCCCCTTAGAGGAGGTTTATAAAAATTACAATTTTCATAGTTTTTCCATTGCTTCCCTGAAGAATACCTATGTTAAATTTCAGCTTCCTAACATCAGGAAGTAAGACAATTAGTGATGAGTCAGTCAGTCAGTGACTGAGTGAGAGAGACGGTAAAAAGTGACAGGACCATTTTTGTAGTTTATTAAATTCTGCACACCGGAGGTGCAATCCAAATTTTGATCTGATTGTCCGTTTGGGCATTATCGTTCACGAAACACAAGCCACACATCGGTAATGACGTCATTATGTCAACCCCCTTCTCATCCCCTTAGGGAAGGTTTATTAAAATTCCAACTGAAAAATACCTATGTTAAATTTCAGCTTCTTAACATATCGGGAAGTAAGAGAATTAGTGAGCAGTGAGTGAGCGAATGACTGAGTGAGTGCTTTCGCAATTATATATATATAATTTATTATTATTTAGTTTATTCATATGTAAAAATGTGTACTTAATAGCCTTACTAATTAATCTACACAGGATCCCTGGTCATATTGTGTAGCCATATTACTGTAAAAGTCTTTCTCTTGCAGCAAGGCTGGGCGACACTGGACCATGGGTTTGCAGGTTGGGCCAGAGTTTGGTACTTAAACTACTGTAGCTTTAAATTCTGAGCTCTTTCCCCCTGCAACCCCATAACACCAGTCTTCTTTAAATGCTTGATGGAGTATGTCACATTTTGAGGGGGCTTCAATGGAGCTCCTGTTGTAGCTTACTGTATTTACTTATTATGTGCAATTTTCCTCTTCATTTCTAACAAGCAGCGTATAGCTTGAGTGCAGTAGCTGCATGGAGCTGTCTCCTTGGCATGGACCAGCCACAGTGGGGAAGGGGGTTGTGCGCTGCTGCAGGGACCCCCTCAAATATATCCGGTCTCAGATGAGACCACCTGGCCTGGGGACAGTGTGCGCCAGCACTCTTTTAGAGGGTGTTGGGTGATCAAGTGGGGGGGCGAGGGGACCTATAGCTAACACTGCAGGCATTAGTACAGAGGGGGTTGGAGGGGCTGACAGACAAACTGTCTCTGCAGTTCTGCTCCCTCCTACCTTCAGCTTTTGTCAGGGCGCCGAGCCGAACTTTCAGACAAGGGATCTCACAGCAGGTGCTTCTACCTCCCCACTCATCCTTTGGCCTGGGCGGCAGTTAATCAACATATTCTGTTGATTGAGGCTGCTTTCATCTCCACAGGAAGAGGAAGCAAAAAGGAACTGTGGCCCTCATTCCGAGTTGTTCGCTCGGTAAATTTCATCGCATCGCAGCGATTTTCCGCTTAGTGCGCATGCGCAATGTTCGCACTGCGACTGCGCCAAGTAAATTTGCTATGCACTTAGTAATTTTACTCACGGCTTTTTCATCGTTCTGGCGATCGTAATGTGATTGACAGGAAATGGGTGTTACTGGGCGGAAACAGGCCGTTTTATGGGCGTGTGGTAAAAAACGCTACCGTTTCCGGAAAAAACGCAGGAGTGGCCGGAGAAACGGAGGAGTGTCTGGGCGAACGCTGGGTGTGTTTATGACGTCAAACCAGGAACGACAAGCACTGAACTGATCGCAGATGCCGAGTAAGTCTGAAGCTACTCTGAAACTGCTAAGTAGTTTGTAATCGCAATATTGCGAATACATCGGTCGCAATTTTAAGAAGCTAAGATTCACTCCCAGTAGGCGGCGGCTTAGCGTGTGTAACTCTGCTAAAATCGCCTTGCGAGCGATCAACTCGGAATGAGGGCCTGTGTGTTCCATTTCTGTCTGTCCTGTGTACCACTTTGCTGCACAGTGAGAGCACGCTGCATTACTGCGCCCAGAGACCAGCCAGAGGGATTAACCTGCCAGCCACAAAAACCAGCCTGTTGAAGAGGAACCATCCTGCCAGTCAACCTGCCAGCCAGAGGGACTGGGAAATTTCACCAAGAAAGGAATTGATGGTTTGCTGGTGTCAGTATATAGGTTCAGATGTCCTTATATTTAACACAAATATTATTCCTTTGTTAAGTCACGTATATTTGAAAGCACCTAAGGTGGAAATATAAAAAAAAAAAATATCAAATTGATATCTGTAATGAATCAAAAGAGAGCACACTTTTTTTGAGGTATAGACGTTAAGATAGTCACAAGTAATGTGCTTTTTCGCATTTCTCCTGGTATTAATTTTGGCCTGTTTCAGGGGATTTAGTCCACCTGCGTCTACTATATATAGCGGGATACAGTGGCGGATCCAGGGGGGGGGCACTCGGGCCCGTGCCCCCCCTGTCATTTGTGGCCTCTGTCCCCCCCAGCTCCGCACAGAGAGATGACGGGTGCCCGCTGAGATTGTGTTACCAGCGGGCGCCCCGTCTCCCTGGACAGCGCCCCCGCTTGTGTCACTGAGACACACTGCCGCCGGACTCAGCTGTCAGGAGAGGAGAACGCTCGCCAGCGCGGCTGTGTCTGGCGCGGCGGCGTATAGCAGACTTCGTTCAAACCAGCCGCCGATTCGTGAGCCAATCAGAGCTTGCGGACCGGCAGCCAATCAGAAGCCGCCAGTCCGCGAACACTGATTGGCTCACGAACCGGCGGCTGGTTTGAACGAAGTCCGCTATACGCCGCCGCGCCAGACACAGCCGCACTGGCGGGCGCTCTCCTCTCCTGACTTACCCGTCCCTCACAGCCGGAGCCCGGAGGAGGAGCAGTGGTAAGCAGCTGCAGCACTGGCTGCTGTGGGGGCAATTGTATACCTAGCACTGTGGGGCATTTGTATACCTGGCACTGTGGGGGCAATTGTTTACCTGGCACTGTGGGGGCATTTGTATACCTGTCAGGTATACAATTGCCCCCACAGTGTCAGATCCACAATTGCCCCCACAGTGTCAGGTATTACCTGACACTGTGGGGGCAATTGTGGATCAGACACTGTGGGGGCAATTGTGGATCTGGCACTGTGGGGGCATTTGTATACCTGGCACTGTGGGGGCATTTGTGGATCTGGCACTGTGGGGGCATTTGTATACCTGGCACTGTGGGGGCATTTGTGGATCTGGCACTGTGGGGGCATTTGTATACCTGGCCCTGTGGGGGTATTTGTATACATGGCACTGTGGGGTCAATTGTGGATCTGGCACTGTGGGGACAATTGTGGATCTGGCACTGCACTATTGGCGGCATATGTCTGTGTTTCACGTCCCATTTTAATTGGCCACACCCATTTTTTTGGCACGCACGCGCTGTGGGGCACAGTACCTCTATGGGGCACTCTCTGTCTGATTGGTTGCTGCTTAGCCCCGCCGGGAGTGCACACAGACGCTCTCATTCCAGTGAATGGGGCGCATGCGTGTCACGGACACGTGCGCGCCCCAGACGCGGTGATAGGCCCAGGCACAGACGGAACTCCATCTGTAATGGTGGCTAAACTACAAGCAGACAAACTACTGGGGGCATTACCACTGGGAGGCTAACTAAAGGGGGGGGGGGTAAACTACTGGGGTCATAACTGAAGGGCATTACCACTGGGGGCATAACTACTAGGGCGCTAAATGACTGGGGGCATTACTACAGGCAACATTACTACTGGGGGCAATACGGGCATTGCATAAGGGGCACCACTACTATGGGGTCTATATAAGGGGCACTACCAGTACAGTGGACATTGCATAATGAGCACTACAACTGTGGGCACTGTATAAGAAGCACCACCACACATGCACCGAAGCCGCACGCAAATGTACTTGCTCCTTCCATGGTCACCCCCCCTATCATTTTCTTCTGGATCCGCCCCTGGCGGGATACCATGGGGATTATGTCGGACAAAGCCAAAGCTACAAAGCCAAAAAAAGCCTTACTATGGTTTTTTGGGAACCAGTGAAGATACGGAATACCGATAACCTGTGGTGAGCCGCTGTCTGATGTCCGGCATACCAGCCATTGGTATTACATACTATTTCCAGCCTTTTTATTTATTTTACTTGTGCCCAGTGTAATATTAAATTATATTAAATTACTGTGGGGACAGGAGGACTCTGGGGCGTTGTACATGGACTGTCAGGCATGGTCTAGTGTCGTGCAGGCATCCGAGGCTGCTGCCTCTGTCCTTGCAGAACCAGCATGAGTACAGGCTCTGGGTTACTCAATCTGACTTGGTGATGCTTTTTGTGCTTCAGCGAGAGGATCAATGTAGGGCAGCTGCTGCAACTGTTCTCTTGATGTATGGTTCCGAGATGCAGGCTCCTAGCAGGGCAACTTTCCAATTGGTGTCTGATCCACCTTGGCTCTGTACAATGGAGCATTTGGCGTCAGGGTTTAAAAAAGTTTAATCTTATTTGGAGCATTTCATTTCAAGGATCCTCAGCTGTGTGCGGCACATAAGCGTCTTCCTTCTTCTAGGGCTCCATTGGAACTTTCCAATTCAGAGGAGGAGTGTGAGCTTCAGGAGACTAATGTTGTCCTGGAGGGTGAGAACCTAGAGTTTTCCTCCAGTCATGGCGTGGAAGACCTCATATCAGCTGTGCACCACTCTCTGGACTGCTTAGATGTGGATTCCCAAGCAGAGTATTGTTACTTTCCTGTCTCCTTCTAATCACTCCAGCACTCATCAAGGAGGCCTGGAAGACGCCAGACAAAAAATTTTCTGTTTCTTGCTAATTTGATTAACTTTATCCACTTCGGCAGATCATGTGTCTAGTGGAAACTGCCACCCAAGGTTGACTCTGCAGTTGCTCATTTAGCTAAGCACATGGCTCTTCCTGTTCAGCTGCTGCCTTTTAAGATCCACTAGGTACAAAGTTAGAGGTTTGTCTCAACTGCATTTTTTATAGGCTCTGGAGCAGTTATCCAACCTTTATTAGCCTTGGCTTGGGTGGCTTGGGTCATGGAACTTGGGCTAACACACTCATTGAGAATCTTCCTGACAATTTGTCCATGAATTCCCTTCTTCAATTGGTGGAACAGTTTTGCAGTGCTGAATATGTGTCTGAGGCCGTGCCGGACAGTGCTCAAATGGCTTCCAGGGTTTCAGCTATAAATTTCTCAGCTCGAAGGGCTCTTTGATTACACACTTGGACTGCACAGTCAGAATCAAAAATGTTTCTTGGAAGCTCTTCTGTTTGGTGGGGTCATCCTTTTTGGATCAGAACTGGATACCATTATTGCCCAGGCTACCGAGGGAAGGGGTGTGGGGTAGGAGTTGGAAACACTTTTCTTCCAGTGTCTGCCCCTAAACAATGGGGTTTGCATTTCCAAGCCATTTGCACCTCCTTTTATGATGAAGTATCAACTTAAGGTCAGGGGTTCATCATCAAAGGGCACATTTTCTGGTGCCAATCGATGCTTAGAAGCCATGAACCTTAGCACCTGATGGTGTCCCTCTCCACCCAGTAAGGTCACTGGTCAGTGGGAGGTTGCTCCAGTTCATAGACAGTCGAGTGGAGTCATCTTAAAATGCCTGGGCATCATCTCCAGAGTTTACTTCATCAGCCTAAGGGGTCCATCACCATGGCATTTTTTCACCACCACTCTTCCCCGGGATGCAGATAAGAGGATGGCATAGCACCAGGCCATCCATTCTGTCATTTCATATAGCATCATCGCTCTGTTTCCAAAGTTTGGACTCTGCAGAACTTGGTCACAATGGTACTGTCCACACCTCATCCATCGATTTTGTTGTGCATGGGCTGTTGGTCATGATGGTTCTTGACCTTTGAGACCACTCAGTTCACCAGATTCCACTCCTGGGAATTCCAGTGGGAAATTCTCCAGAATTGGATGGGATATTCAGCATCCCTGTTGTCGCAGTTTCTTGTTCTGTCCAACAGCACTCGTCAATCTCTCCATTGATGGCTGGTTTCCAATCATTTCCAAGGATGATCCTTTGTCACTCCAAATGGGTCATTCTAACCACGGATGCAAGTCTTCTTGGATAGGGGTCATGTCATTACACCTTCAGCTCCAAGGTCTTTGGTCACCATCGGAGATGGCTCTGCCGATCAATATACTTGAGCTCAAAGCCATGTTTCTGGCTCTCTTGGGAGCTCAGTCCATACTGGCTGGTTGGCCAGTTCATTCAGTCAGACAACGCCATGCCAGTGGCATATGTAAATCATCAGGGAGGCACAAAGAGCATAACAACAATGTTGGATGCAGCCAAAATCGTCTCTTTTGGACCAAGACCTTTGCTCCAGTGCTCTCCGTGGTGTAAATATCGGGAGTAGAAAATTGGAAAGTAGATTTCTCTTACGTCCTAGAGGATGCTGGGGACTCCGTAAGGACCATGGGGTATAGACGGACTCCGCAGGAGATAGGGCACCTAAAAAGAACTTTGACTATGGGTGTGCACTGGCTCCTCCCTCTATGCCCCTCCTCCAGACCTCAGTTAGATCTTGTGCCCAGAGGAGAATGGGTGCACTGCAGAGAGCTCTCCAGAGTTTTCTGTGGAAAAATAATTTTGTTAGGTTTTTTATTTTCAGGGAGTCCTGTTGTCAACAGGCTCCCTGCATCGTGGGACTGAGGAGAGAGAAGCAGAGCTGGCTTTTCAAGTTGGGCACTGCTTCTAAGGCTACTGGACACCATTAGCTCCAGAGGGAGTCGGAACACAGGTCTCACCTGGGGTTCGTCCCGGAGCCACGCCGCCGTCCTCCTCACAGATGCCGAAGATAGAAGCCGGATAGAGAAGGCAGAAGACTTCTTAGGCGGCGGAAGACATCAGATCTTCATGAGGTAAGGTGCGCAGCGGTAAGCTGCGCGCCATTGCTCCCAGTCACACACACACAGAGCAGCACTGAGGGTGCAGGGCGCAGGGGGGGGGGGGCACCCTGGGCAGCAATAAACCTCACATTTGGCACAAATACGGTTGGATTAGACTGCGGAGGCAGTAAATCTATGATCCCCCGCCATTTTCTTGAAAAATCACTGGGACCGAAGCCCGCCGTTGGGTGGGAGGGGCTTGATCCTCAGCACTAACCAGCGCCATTTTCTCCACAGAAAGCTGCATGAGGAAAACGCTGGCTCCCTGGTCTCTCCCCTGCTGAACACAGGCTGGAAAAAAAGAGGAGGGGGGCACATTAGCGACGCAGTGAGTGGGAATTGGCATAATATATACATATAAAAAAAAGTGCTATCTGGACATATTTTTTCCAGTGTTTTTAAGCGCTGGTGTGTGCTGGCATACTCTTTCTCTGTCTCTCCTTAGGACCTGGTTGGGGTTTTGTCCTCTTATAGTTTAATCCCTGTGTGTGTGGGGTGTCGGTACGTGTGTGTCGACATGTCTGAGGCGGAAGGCTTCTCCAAGGAGGAGGTGGAGCAAATGAGTGGTGTGTCCCTGTCGGTTGTGCAGACTCCAGATTGGATGGACATGTGGCATATGTTGAATGCAAGTGTGGCATCTTTACATAAAAGGCTTGATAAGGCTGGTTTAGGGGGGACATCAGGGGGTCAATCCTCAGATTGGACCGACTCACAGGGCCCGTCGGGGTCTCAAAAGCGTCCCTTAACACAAGACACTACTACCGACACGGATTCTGAATCCAGTGTCGACTATGACGAAGTAAAATTGCACCCTAGGGTGACTAAAACCATTCAACGTATGATTGTGGCAATAAGGGATGTGTTGCATATTGTGGATGAACCCTCGGTCCCCGACACAAGGGTACACATGTTTAAGGAAAAGAAACAGATTATTAACTTTCCCACATCTCATGAATTAAATGAATTATTTGGAAAAGCTTGGGAGACTCCGGATAAGAGGCCGCAGATCCCCAAAAGAATTTATATGGCATACCCTTTCCCTAAGCAGGACAGGGAGATTTGGGAATCACCCCCCACTGTGGACAAGGCCCTGACGCGCTTGTCCAAGAAAGTGGTGCTACAGTCTCCTGACACAGCGGCCCTTAAGGACCCTGCAGATCGCAGGCAAGAAACTACCTTAAAGTGTATTTATTCTCATACGGGCGCTGTGTTAAGACCGACAATTGCGTCGGCATGGGTGTGTAGCGCAATTGCAGCTTGGACAGATGAGCTGACAGATCAATTTGATAATATGGATAAGGATACTATATTCCTAACTCTAGCCCATATTAAAGATGCAGTCTTATTTATGAGGGATGCTCAAAGGGACATTGGATTGCTAGCTTCTAGGGCCAATGCTATGTCTATCTCAGCGAGAAGATCCTTATGGACTCGCCAATGGACGGGTGATGCGGATTCCAAGAAACACATGGAAGTACTACCCTATAAGGGGGATGTATTGTTTGGGGATGGGCTGACGGACCTGGTTTCCACAGCTACAGCAGGTAAATCAAATTTTTTACCATATATTTCCAAACAGCAAAAGAAAGTAACACCCTATCAGATGCAGTCCTTTCGGTCGCACAAGTCCAAAAGAGGTCGGGGATCCTCTTTCCTCGCTAGAGGTAAAGGCAGAGGCAAGAGAGCACCTGCTTCGGCAGGTGCCCAGGAACAAAAGTCCTCCCCGGCTGCTCCAAAACCCACAGCATGACGCTGGGGCTCCCCTGAGGGAGTCTGCACCGGTCGGGGCACGTCTTCGACTTTTCAGTCAGGCCTGGGTCAGTTCGGGCCTGAATCCCTGGGTGTTGGAAATAGTTTCCCAGGGTTAGAAAGTGGAATTCGAGGAGGTGCCCCGCGCCGATTCTTCAAATCGGCCCTACCAGCTTCCACATCAGAAAGGGATGTAGTGTTAGCTGCAATTCAAACGCTGTGTATACAGCAAGTAATAATCAAGGTTCCACTGCACCAGCAGGGAAGAGGTTACTATTCAACCCTATTTGTGGTCCCGAAACCGGACGGTTCGGTCAGACCTATTTTGAATCTGAAATCCCTAAATCTGTACATAAAAAGATTCAAATTCAAAATGGAATCTCTCAGAGCGATAATAGCCAACATGGAGGAGGGGGAGTTTATGGTTTCTCTGGACATAAAGGATGCGTACCTTCATGTCCCCATGTATGGCCCCCATCAGGAATACCTGGGATTCGCTGTACAGGATTGTCATTACCAATTTCAGACGTTGCCGTTTGGACTTTCCACGGCCCGAGGATTTTCACCAAGATAATGGCAGAAATGATGGTGGTCCTGCGCAAGCATGGAGTCACAATTATCCCATACTTGGACGATCTCCTGATAAAAGCGAGGTCAAGGGAGAAATTGCTGAGTAGTGTGGCGCTCTCTTTGAGAGTGCTCCAGCAACACGGTTGGATTCTAAATCTACCGAAGTCACAGTTGATTCCGACAACTCGACTACCGTTCCTAGGTATGATACTGGATACAAAACCAATGAAGGTCTTCATCCCAATAGAGAAAGCCCAAGAACATGGTCAGAGACCTGCTAAAACCGAAAAGGGTGTCAGTTCACCAATGCACTCGAGTTCTGGGGAAAATGGTGGCGGCCTGCGAGGCCATTCCCTTCGGAAGGTTCCATGCAAGGACTTTTCAATGGGAACTTCTGGACAAGTGATCCGGGTCCCATCTGCGCTTACATCGGAAAATAACTCTGTCTCCAGGGACCAGAGTGTCCCTCCTGTGGTGGTTGCAACGTGCGCACCTCCTGGAGGGTCGCAGGTTCGGAATTCAGGATTGGATCCTGGTTTCCACGGACGCGAGCCTCCGAGGATGGAGAGCGGTCACACAGGGAAAGACTTTTCAGGGTCTTTGGTCAGACCAGGAGTCCTGTCTACACATCAATGTGTTGGAACTCAGGGCCATTTACAACGGCCTTCGACAAGCGGAGAGTTTTCTTCTAAACCTACTGGTTCTGATTCAATCAGACAATGTCACAGCAGTGGCTCATGTGAACTGCCAAGGCGGGACAAGAAGCAGAGTCGCGAGGGCGGAAGCCACAAGGATACTTCGCTGGGCGGAAAATCATGTAAGCGCTCTGTCGGCTGTCTTCATTCCGGGAGTGGACAACTGGGAAGCAGACTTCCTCAGCAGACACGATCTCCATCCAGGAGAGTGGGGACTTCATCAAGAAGTCTTTGCAGACGTAACGCGTCTTTGGGGAACTCCTCAAATAGACATGATGGCGTCACGTCTCAACAAAAAACTTTGGTAGTATTGCGCCAGGTCTCGGGACCCTCAGGCAGTAGCAGTAGTCGCAATGGTAACACCGTGGGTGTTCGAATCGGTCTACGTGTTCCCTCCTCTTCCTCTCATCACGAAAGTGTTGAGGATCATAAGACGAAGAAGAGTACAGACGATACTCGTTGTCCCAGACTGGCCTCGAAGGGCCTGGTACTCGGATCTACAAGAGAGGCTCACAGGAGATCCCTGGCCTCTTCCTCTGAGGGAAGACCTGTTGCAGCAGGGGCCCTGTGTATTTCAAGACTTACCGCGGTTACGTTTGATGGCATGGTGGTTGAACGCCGAATCCCAGCGAAAAAGGGGATTCCGTAAGAGGTCATCCCTACTTTAATAAAGGCTAGGAAGGAGGTGACGGTAAAACATTATCACCGTATCTGGCGAAAGTATGTGTCTTGGTGTGAGACCAAGAATGCACCTACGGAAGATTTTCATCTGGGTCGTCTTCTCCACTTCCTACAGACAGGAGTGGATATGGGCCTGAAATTAGGCTCGGTTAAGGTACAGATTTCGGCCCTCTCGATTTTCTTTCAGAAGGAATTGGCTGCTCTTCTAGAAGTCCAGACGTTTGTAAAAGGAGTGTTGCACATTCAGCCCCCTTTTGTGCCTCCAGTGGCACCATGGGACCTGAACGTGGTGTTGCAGTTGCAGTTCCTAAAATCACACTGGTTTGAACCGCTTAACAAGGTTGAGTTGAAATTTCTTACCTGGAAGGTGGTCATGTTGTTGGCCTTAGCATCAGCAAGGCGAGTGTCAGAATTGGCGGCTTTGTCACACAAGAGCCCCTACTTGATTTTTCATGTGGATCGAGCTGAATTGAGGACACGTCCGCAATTTTTGCCTAAAGTGGTTTCTTCGTTCCATATGAATCAACCTATTGTGGTGCCTGTGGCTACAGGTGACCTGGAGGATTCCAGATCCCTGGACGTAGTCAGGGCCTTAAAAATTTATGTAGCCAGGACGGCCAGAATTAGGAAAACAGAGGCTCTGTTTGTCCTGTATGCGGCCAATAAGATTGGCGCTCCTGCTTCAAAGCAGACTATTGCTCGCTGGATCTGTAATACAATTCAGCAGGCTCACTCTACGGCTGGATTGCCGGTACCAAATTCGGTTAAGGCCCATTCCACTAGGAAGGTGGGCTCTTCTTGGGCAGCTGCCCGAGGTGTCTCGGCATTACAACTTTGCCGAGCAACGACTTGGTCGGGGTCAAACACTTTTGCTAAATTCTACAAGTTTGATACCCTGGCTGATGAGGACCTAGCGTTTGCTCAGTCAGTGCTGCAGAGTCATACGCACTCTCCCGCCCGATTGGATGCTTTGGTATAAACCCCATGGTCCTTACGGAGTCCCCAGCATCCTCTAGGACGTAAGAGAAAATAAGATTTTAAACTTACCGGTAAATCTATTTCTCCTAGTCCGTAGAGGATGCTGGGCGCCCGTCCCAGTGCGGAAACTCTGCAAGACTTGTATATAGTTGTTGCTTACATAAGGGTTATGTTACAGTTGACATTGGTCTTGGACCGTTACTGTTGTTTGTTCATACTGTTAACTGGTTATGTATGTTCCAGGTTACATGGTATGATTGGTGTTGTTATGATTCCCGTACTCCAGACCAGAGGAGATCTTATGGCAGAGGTCTGAGTACTGGAAAGATATGCTGGTTACGGGAGCAGGAAAGCCTAGTAACTCCTGGCGCCCTAACTCCGTTGTCTCGCCCGTGTTATCAGAAATCCCCTGCGAGACTATGGTTGCTTGAGCCCATGGCAGCCGCGTTTGAAGGGCGGATTATGTCTGCCCAACTTCGATGCCCCCTCAGGTCTTAATGGGAGACAAAGGGAAATCCGAGACAGGGTGATAACAAGGGGCCCTCTGACTAAGCAACCAGGCCAGGGGCTACAAGCTAACTAACTTAAACCAAAAGTATGTGCGGACAAACCGCCAGGGAAAAGGACAACCAAAGATCCACTGATCCGTTACTCCTATCCAGCACCGCTGGATACCAGAGTGGATTTGTGGGAGCGGAATCCTCCGCAAAAGCTCCGGAACACAATGAAACTAAATCATAAACAGTAAGCGGTCAAGCCGCAACACACGGCTACGCCGCGACTTACGAACACCACAGGATGTTAAAGGTGCTCGGTCGGACTCCAGGAATAGATGACAACTTCCGAGTACAGGACCACTGAGGACAGGAACAACCGGATTGAGCAGGACTGGAAACTCTCTGTAACTGACACAGCAAACAGGAAGCTATCACCGGCGTCTGTGAGAAGTCCTGAGAGTGCTTAAATTTGGGAGACCTCCAATCAAGATCCAGACAGGGTAATCACATAATCATGCCGTGCAGCTGCATGCTGCACGGCCAGGATACAATTGAACTGATTAATTAAGACCCAGCAACGGGGAACGCGGTCCGACCGTGGCGTCCCCGTTGCTAGGGTCTGAGCGGCTCCGTGCGCCCGGCGTCTAGCGTTGCTAGGGAGCCGGCGGCTGTCTGCCTGCGGCGTCCCTAGTTGCTAGGCGCCGGGCCGCACTGACGGGCGGACCCTCGGCGCCTAACAGTACCCCCCCCTTGAGGAGGGGTCAAGGAACCCCTAAGGCCAGGTTTCTGAGGAAATTCTCGAAAAAATGCCCTTTTGAGCCTCGGGGCATGGAGATCCTCATCCAGGACCCAAGACCTTTCTTCTGGACCATAACCTCTCCAATGTACCAAAAAATAAAGCCGACCCCGGGACAACTTGGAATCGAGAACCTTCTCCACCAAGAACTCCTGCTGACCCTGTACATCTATTGGTGATTTCCCCTGAGAGATCTTGCGAGGAAATCTACTGGACGAAACATATGGTTTTAACAAGGAGCAATGGAAGGTATTTCCGATCCGTAAAGTTTTTGGTAAACGTAACCGGAAAGCAACTGGATTGACTTTTTTGATAATATGAAATGGTCCAATAAATTTAGGACCCAATCTGGCTGAGGTTTGTCGAAGTTTAATGTTGCGAGTCGACAACCATACCCTATCTCCTACTTTAAAAGTGCACGGCCGCCGGAGCCTGTCAGAAATTTTTTTCTCCCGAAATGCCGCTTTTCTGAGAGCCAGGTGCACTTTTCTCCAAATGAGTTTGAGATGAGAGGTCAAGGTCAGTGAGGAGACAGAGGAATGTTGAAAAAAGGAATTAGCTCTGGGGTGAAAACCAAAAACTGTAAAAAATGGAGACACATTGGTGGAGGAATGACAGGCATTGTTGTAAGCAAACTCCGCCAACGGAAGAAACTCAGACCAGTCATTTTGGAGTTTGGCCGAGTACAAACGCAAATATTGTTTTAATGATTGATTAACTCGCTCAGTCTGCCCGTTGGATTGGGGATGGTAGCCAGACGTTAAAGATAATTTCATCTTTAATGAGGCACAAAAAGACTTCCAAAATTGTGCAATGAATTGTGGACCCCGATCAGAAACAGTATCAGTGGGTAACCCATGGAGTCTGAAAACATGGCGGAGGAACAAGACTGCCAATCCCTGGGCAGATGGCAATCGGGGAAGAGCAATGAAATGGGCCATTTTGCTAAAACGGTCCACTACCACCCATATGACTCGGCATCCGGCTGACAGAGGGAGGTCCACCACAAAATCCATGGAAATATGAGACCATGGCCTAAGAGGAACATTCAAGGGCATAAGTTGACCGATAGGCAAGGAACGGGGAACCTTATGCTGTGCACAGACCTGACAAGAAAAAACAAACTCCTTAATGTCTTTGGAAAGACCAGGCCACCATACCGAGCGGGAAACTAATTCAAAAGTTTTGGCGATCCCTGGATGCCCGGCAACTTTGCTATCATGAAACTCCGTCAAAACAGTTGCTCTCAAAAACTCGGGGACATAAAGACGACCAGCAGGAGTATTTCCAGGAGCTTGATGTTGAAGCTGCTTTAACTGGGTAAATAAATCTTGTGTGAGGCCTGCCCGAATGACTGAAGACGGAAGTATGGGAGTAACAGGACTATTGTCTTGAACTGGAAGAAAACTGCGTGACAGGGCATCTGCCTTGGTATTCTTGGAACCTGGCCTGAAGGTGATAATGAACTTGAAACGAGTAAAAAATAAAGCCCAACGAGCTTGCCGGGCATTCAGCCGTTTAGCTGATTCAATGTATTGAAGATTTTTGTGATCAGTCAAAACTGAAATGGTATGAGTGGCTCCTTCAAGCCAATGCCTCCACTCCTCGAAAGCCCATTTAATAGCCAGTAATTCCCGGTTACCAACATCGTAGTTGGATTCAGCAGATGAGAATTTCCTAGACATAAAGGCACAAGGATGTAATTCTAGAGAATCCGGATCCTTCTGAGATAGGATAGCCCCTACTCCAACCTCCGAGGCATCAACCTCAACAATGAAAGGCAATTCTGGGTTGGGATGTCTGAGGACTGGGGCTGAGACAAAGGCTTGTTTCAAGGCCTGAAAAGATAACTCAGCTTCACGTGACCAGTTGGTAGGATCTGCTCCCTTCTTAGTCAGTGCCACAATGGGAGCAACTAGGTCGGAGAAAGAGTGAATAAATCTTCTATAGTAATTCGCAAACCCTAAAAAGCGCTGAATTGCTTTTAAGTTGGTGGGTTGCGCCCAACTAAGGATGGCTTGGAGCTTCTTTGGTTCCATACAGAATCCCCGAGGGGAAATGATGTACCCTAAAAAGGATACCTCCGTGACATGAAATTCACACTTCTCCAGCTTGGCATATAGGTGATTTTCACGTAATTTTTTTAGAACCTGACGCACCTGGGTAACATGTTGTTCTATAGAGTCAGAATATATCAAAATATCGTCTAAGTAGACTACAACGAATCTTCCAAGAAATTCACGGAGCACATCGTTAATGAGATCCTGGAAAACTGCCGGAGCGTTAGACAGGCCGAATGGCATAACCAGATACTCATAGTGACCCGACTGAGTACTGAATGCCGTTTTCCACTCATCCCCTGACTTGATCCGGATGAGGTTATATGCTCCTCTCAGGTCAATCTTAGAAAAAATCACAGCCGAACGTAGCTGATCAAAGAGGACAGAAATCAGCGGCAAAGGGTAAGTATTTTTTACTGAGATCTTATTCAAGGCTCTAAAGTCAATGCAAGGTCTGAGTGATCCATCCTTCTTCTCCACAAAGAAGAAGCCTGCACTTAAAGGGGATTTAGACGGCCTGATAAATCCTTTCCCTAGGCTTTCTTTAACATATTCATTCATGGCCACAGTTTCTGGTCCGGACAATGCATATAACCTTCCCTTAGGCAAAGTGGCACCAGGAATTAGCTCAATAGCACAATCATAAGGCCTATGGGGAGGCAGAATGTCCGCATTGCCCTTGGAAAATACATCAACAAAATCCTGGTATTCCACAGGAATGAGTGCGGGAATGACAGCAGCTATTCTGATGGGAAGCGTAATACATTCCTTATTACAGATGGTACCCCATTGTGAGATCTCCCCCGACTGCCAATCAATGATGGGATTATGAAAGGCCAGCCAAGGGTGACCCAGAACCACTGGAACTGCTGGGCAATGGGTAAGGAAAAACTCAATTTTTTCAGAATGCAGAGCTCCTACCGAAAGTAGAACAGGAGGTGTACAGAGAGAAATAACCCCATTGGACAAGGGACTCCCATCTAAACCATGCATGGTGACACACCTACCCAAGGCTAACTGAGGAATACCTAAGGCCTTGGCCCATGTTAAATCCATAAAGTTCCCTGCAGCTCCACTGTCCACAAAAGCCGAGACCGAGGAACAGAGGCTGCCAAAGGAAACTTTAGCTGGAACTAACAGTGAATTATTTGAGGAGATAAGCTGCAGACCAAAGTGAACCCCCTCACAAATCACTTGGTCGAGGCGTTTCCCGACTTGTTCGGACAACTACGGGCAAAATGTCCCTTACCTCCACAGTATAAACAAAGACCAGAATTTTGCCTTCTGGTTCTTTCTTCAGGAGACAGTTTGGAGAGGCCTATCTGCATGGGCTCCTCTATGTCCACAGGAATGGAAAAAACACAAGGAGTAGACCCGACAGATGCTCCTTTTTCAGCCCTCCGCTCTCTGAGACGACGATCAATCTTAATAGAGAGCTCCATGAGTTTATCGAGAGTCTCAGGAGCCGGATACTGAAGGAGACTGTCTTTTATAGACTCGGATAAGCCGAGGCGAAACTGACTGCGCAGGGCTGGGTCATTCCATCCACAGTCGTTCGACCAACGGCGAAACTCCGTACAATAAATCTCTGCGGGATTCCTACCCTGTCTGAGAGCACGCAACTGACTCTCGGCGGATGCCTCTCTATCAGGGTCGTCATACAATAGCCCTAAAGACCCCAGAAAGGCGTCTACAGACAATAAAGCCGGATCGTCTGTTCTTAAACCAAAAGCCCAGGTCTGAGGATCCCCCTGAAGTAAGGAAATAATAATTCCAACCCGCTGAGATTCCGTACCTGAGGAGACTGGTCTTAAACGAAAATAAAGTTTACAAGACTCTTTAAAATTAAAAAACTGCTTTCTATCCCCAGAAAAACGGTCAGGCAAATGCATTTTTGGTTCAGGAATGACCCTCGGGGAAGTCCGTAACAGATCTTCCTGTGACCTCACCCGAAGGGACAGATCCTGAACCATCTGAGTAAGTTCTTGAATCTGGCTAACTAGAAGCTGGCCAGGATTTGGCCCAACACCGGTGGGATTCATGAGGCCGACAAATCTTCCAACTGAATAAGGGAAAAAATTAAATCCTGTTAATTTTAAATTTTAGTCTGGCCGGTGATAATGTTATGATTCCCGTACTCCAGACCAGAGGAGATCTTATGGCAGAGGTCTGAGTACTGGAAAGATATGCTGGTTACGGGAGCAGGAAAGCCTAGTAACCCCTGGCGCCCTAACTCCGTTGTCTCGCCCGTGTTATCAGAAATCCCCTGCGAGACTATGGTTGCTTGAGCCCATGGCAGCCGCGTTTGAAGGGCGGATTATGTCTGCCCAACTTCGATGCCCCCTCAGGTCTTAATGGGAGACAAAGGGAAATCCGAGACAGGGTGATAACAAGGGGCCCTCTGACTAAGCAACCAGGCCAGGGGCTACAAGCTAACTAACTTAAACCAAAAGTATGTGCGGACAAACCGCCAGGGAAAAGGACAACCAAAGATCCACTGATCCGTTACTCCTATCCAGCACCGCTGGATACCAGAGTGGATTTGTGGGAGCGGAATCCTCCGCAAAAGCTCCGGAACACAATGAAACTAAATCATAAACAGTAAGCGGTCAAGCCGCAACACATGGCTACGCCGCGACTCACGAACACCACAGGATGTTAAAGGTGCTCGGTCGGACTCCAGGAATAGATGACAACTTCCGAGTACAGGACCACTGAGGACAGGAACAACCGGATTGAGCAGGACTGGAAACTCTCTGTAACTGACACAGCAAACAGGAAGCTATCACCGGCGTCTGTGAGAAGTCCTGAGAGTGCTTAAATTTGGGAGCCCTCCAATCAAGATCCAGACAGGGTAATCACATAATCATGCCGTGCAGCTGCATGCTGCACGGCCAGGATACAATTGTACTGATTAATTAAGACCCAGCAACGGGGAACGCGGTCCGACCGTGGCGTCCCCGTTGCTAGGGTCTGAGCGGCTCCGTGCGCCCGGCGTCTAGCGTTGCTAGGGAGCCGGCGGCTGTCTGCCTGCGGCGTCCCTAGTTGCTAGGCGCCGGGCCGCACTGACGGGCGGACCCTCGGCGCCTAACAGGTGTGGGCTGGTATGAATCTTGCCCTTGGATTGCTAAACCCTGCCTTGTATTGTCCATCTCCTCTTGGCACAGTTCTCTAACTGAGGTCTGGAGGAGGGGCATAGAGGGAGGAGCCAGTGCACACCCATAGTCAAAGTTCTTTTTAGGTGCCCTATCTCCTGCGGAGCCAGTCTATACCCCATGGTCCTTACGGAGTCCCCAGCATCCTCTACGGACTAGGTGAAATAGATTTCCCGGTAGGTTTAAAATCTTATTTTCTTCAGTGGAACAATGTTTCTTCGGGGGGCGTGGTCTCTAAATCCAAAGCTCTTCCAACTGTGTTAATTCAGAAGTGGGGACTACTGCAAGTGGATCTCATGGCCTCTTGACACACCTACAAGGTTCCACAGTTTTGTGCAAGATCCTGGGAATCGCTTACTTTTGAAGGGGATACCATGACAGTTCTGTGAGACTTTCGTCTAGTATATCTATTTCTTCTGACTCCAATGCTGCTTGGGTATTCAAGCACATCAAAGATCAATGGGTCACACTAATCCTAGTGGCTTTGGACTGGCCGTGGTACGCCGACATTCTCAAAATGTTGGCAGGACCCGGGTGGGTTCTTCCACTTCGTTCAGACCTGCTACAACAAAGTTGTTTCTAAATGAGAACCTTCCTGGCTTTTGAGACCAAGTATTTCAAAGCTAATGTTCCTCTCCCTCAGTAGTCCCCACTATGAAACATTCCCAGAAAGCAGTTTCGGTACAAATGACTACAGAGTGTGAAAGTTTTACATCTTGTGGTGTGTACAGAGACAAGTTCATACATCCATGTTGCACGCCATTTTAAAGCTTCATTTTTTTTTCAACACGGATTTCAGCCCTGTCAATTTACTTCCAAAGATGTTAGGCCCTTCTTCCAGAGGTCTGAACCATTTGTGTGGTGTGTATGCAAACACCATCCACTGGTAGCATTGTGAGATCTTAATTTGGTCCTATTGGTTCTCAAACAGGCTCCGTTTGAACCTTTACAGTGAGCGGATCTTCCATTCATTACTTGAAAAATTGGTTTTTCTTATAGCTGTTGGCTCAGCTCAGAGCATTTCCGAGTTAGGGGCTTTGTCTTGCAAGCTGCCTTTTCTCATCTTCCATGATGATAAAGTAATTTTCTGTATGGTTCCTACACTCAGGCAGAAAGTTGTTTTTCACTTACACTGGGAAATTCAGTTCGAGCTCTGCGGATTTACTTGGACAAGGCTTCTTCTGTCTGTTGCACAGATTCATTGCTTATTCTTTATGACACGCATAAACGTGGTTGGCCAGCTACAAAGCAGACCATTGCACATTGCATTCACTTGTCATCACTTGAGCTTATTCTACTGTAGTGCAGGGCGACCTGCACCAGAATAGGTGTAAGCACATTCCACTTGGGTGGTAGTGATCTCATGGGCAGTGCGAAATGGGGCATTAGTGGAAAAGGTCTTTCCCAGCTGCTTGGTCCTCTGTACACACATTTTTACCATTTTCATGTTTTCGGCACTGGTGACACCCACTTTGGGTGTATAGTTCTCCACTCAGGCAGTCTGAGCGTTCCCTCCCCTAGCGGCAGCTGTTGAATGTCACATTGTCCACTGTCACCCTGTCTTGCTGCAAAGGAAAATAGGATTTTTGTTAACTTAACGTTGAATTCTTCTCTTACGCACTGTGGGTGCCACAGCATTCCCTCACTCATTCTGAGTCGTGCAAGGTTTGGATTCTTGACCATATTTTCTCTACTTGTTTGTTTGATTGTTGTAACAGTTTTACTAGGTTACTGCTTCTCCTTCCTGCACTCTTTTAAAGAAGACTGGCATTATGGGGTTGCAGGGGGAGGAGCTCACAATTTAAAGCTACAGTAGTTTAAGTGACAGACTCCAGCCCAACCTGCAATCCCATGGTCCAGTGTTGCCCAGCCTGCTTAAAAGGATTAAACGGTAAGTGACCAAATATCCTATTTTCTCATATCCCAATTTATAAAAGCAATAAACTTATATAGATCTATAGTATAGATCTCCTTCACCAATATACTTATGGCTAGACAATCCTTGTAAAAAAAATAATCATACAGGCGCTTTAGTGTTGTTCTTGTCCTAATAGAAAATCTTAAGACACTGTGAGCAATGTTTTCTGGGTGTAGTTGCTCCTGTGTGACAGGAGAGACGCTTTCACTATTAATTTCAATGTGTCTACACGGTAGTGATTGAACAATAAGAGTACTACTGTAGCTCTTTCCTAGTTTAAAAAGGTGCAGCACTCAAAGTGCTTGTCTGAAGCAATGCTAAAATAAAAAATGCAAATAACATCAGATTTTTTATATAATATAATAAAAATGCGTGCAAAATGTTTTACAGATTTTTTTTTATTCATATGTAGGTTAGATGCTTCAACAAACTACTATTTTAAAGTATTTCTCAAAAGACGTTATCCAGAACAGATGAAGAATGAAGGGATATTGGCACTTGAAAGATGTATTTTAAATTTGAAATAGTACATTTATTATGGATCAGAGAAAAAAAATCTGCACTTCGGTGCATGCAAATAAAAATAAATAAAATAAAAACAATTACTGAAAAGGGTTGTTTTTCTTTCTTTCTTTCTTTCTTTCTTTCTTTCTTTCTTTCTTTCTTTCTTTCTTTCTTTCTTTCTTTCTTTCTTTCTTTCTTTCTTTCTTTTTTTTAAAAGTCCAGTGTTATGCACACCAGTGCCAGCAGGAAAGTACTGGTGTCAGAACTGTTATGCACTCCAGTGTCTGCAGGAATGTACTGGTGTTTGAACTGTTATGCAAAACAGATGGACTCACAGACAAACTGGGGGATATGACATAACGTACACAGAAGGTGATAGGGTAACAAAATACACACAAAGTGAACAGAGAAGCCCAGAGGCTAAGGAACTGGGTATCTCCCTTGTATTAGAACTGCTAAGATGGAAAAAGCAAGATGTTGTGTTTTAATACGTAGAGTACCCGAAATGCTGTTGCTAAGGGCAACAGCAAAACCCTAAAGGGTTACCAACGGGTGTGGCAGTAAACTCCTTGGTCAGAGATGGAATGATAGACACAAGGAGAATCTCCACAATCCAAATTCTCACTTGCAGTGCACAGGTTTTAGCTTACTGCCACTAAACTGACCCCTGACACCTAGCACAGTGAGACAGGATTAGACAGGCAAGTCTTAGAATACAGCCGCAAACTTGCTAAGTTCACAGAGTAGTAACAGAACCCCAGCAAGCTAAACGACTGACTCCAGTCTTACTGCTAGGTCTGGATTGGCAGAGTGTAATACCAAATTCCCAGGCCTATTTGCAGTAAGCAACAAACAAATACAAAGCTACACAGTACTGGCTAACGTTCATGAACTGACTAACCAACAAAGATTCAGCAGCATCTGCTTACCCTGAAAAGAGGCCTTATAAAGCAGGTGCTGTCCACGCCCCACTCAGACCTCACAGACTGTGAGCACAAAAACCAGCACCGGATCCCCTGCCGTGCACAGAGCCTATAACCACTGCACAGCAAAAGACCCGAACCGGAGTATCAGCTGCGCTCAGGTTACTCCACTAGCACTTGTCTCCCGGTTGCCATGACGACGTGGCAGCACAGGGCAGGAGACCCTAACAGTACCCCCCCTCTGACGAGGGGTCAAAGAACCCCTACCACCGGGTTTATCGGGGAACTGCGAGAAGAAAGAGCGTATCAGTCTGGGGGCATGAAGATCACAACTGCGCACCCACGACCGCTCCTCCGGGCCATACCCCTTCCAGTGCACCAAAAATGACAGCCGACCCCGAACCACCTTGGAGTCAAGAATCCTTTCAACAACAAACTCCCTCTGGCCACGTATCAGAAGAGGGGAAGGTCTTCCACTGGTAGAAGGATTACTAATCGCCCGTTTTAAAAGGGAACAATGAAATGTTTTATTGATACCCAAAGAACGGGGCAGATCTAACTGAAATGCCACCGGATTGATAACCCTGGTGATCTTATAAGGGCCGATGAACCGGGGCCCTAACTTATGAGATGGCTGTCTCAACTTCAAATTCTTGGTAGACAACCAGACGAAGTCTCCTAATTTGAAGCTGCAGGGTCTTTTCCGCTTATCAAAAACCCTTTTGGTCACTAATGACACAGACACAAGGGCTTTCTTCACTTTCCGCCAAATACCTCTAAGGACCGAAACCACAGAGGAACCACCAGGCGTGGAGTCCACGGGGTCAAAAGAATTGGCCTTAGGATGATGCCCATACACACAAAGGAAGGGAGAGATCCCTGTAGCAGAGTGAGCCGCGTTGTTATAGGCAAACTCCGCCATGGACAGATGAGCAACCCAGTCAGTCTGACACTTGGAGACATAACACCTGAGGAACTGCTCCAAGGACTGGTTCACCCTTTCAGTCTGCCCATTAGACTGCGGATGGTAGCCTGACGACAAGCTGACAGAAATCTGGAGATCGGAACAAAATGCCCTCCAGAATTTGGCCACAAACTGGGATCCGCGGTCAGAGACCACATCAAGTGGCAACCCGTGGAGACGCACAACATGCAGCATAAATAATTCAGACAGGCGTCTGGCTGATGGCAGCCCAACCAGTGGAACGAAGTGCGCCATCTTCGAAAACCTGTCAACGACAACCCAGATGGCTGTCATCCCCGAGGATTTGGGCAAGTCCACCACAAAATCCATTGAAATGTGGGTCCATGGCTTAGATGGGATAGAGAGTGGATGTAATGGGCCAACAGGAACCCCTCTAGGAGTCTTATTTCGGGCACAGATGTCACATGCCCGAACCCACTGATCCACATCCTTAGCCACCGAGGGCCACCACACCGCCCTAGATAGCAACTCCCGAGTTCTGGCAATACCCGGGTGACCTGCCGACTTCTTGGCATGGAATTCCAGGAACACTCGCTGTCTTAACCTAGGAGGCACAAACAAAAGACCTACCGGAAGGTCTGGAGGAGCCTGCTCCTGTGCTCTAAGGACTAATGATAAGAGGTCCTGGGTAATGCCCACTTTAATACATGATGGGGAAACAATGGGCAATGGCTCCTCGGTGGTCTCCTGGATTGGAGCAAAACTCCGCGAGAGCGCATCAGCCTTTATGTTTTTTGACCCAGGGCGATATGTTATCAAAAAATTAAAGCGAGCAAAAAACAAAGCCCATCGTGCCTGCCTGGCATTGAGACGCTTCGCTGACTCTAAATATGCCAGATTCTTATGGTCAGTGAGAATTGAGACCACAAACTTAGCCCCCTCAAGCCAGTGTCTCCACTCCTCGAGTGCATCCTTAATAGCCAACAATTCCCGGTTACCCACGTCATAATTCATCTCGGCAGGCGAAAATTTACGGGAAAAGTAAGCACAGGGATGAAGGCGATTATCAGACACTCCCATCTGAGAAAGCACTGCCCCAATACCCATCTCAGAGGCATCCACCTCCACCACAAAAGGACGCTCTGGATCTGGGTGTCGCAGCACCTTGGCCGAAACAAATGCCCTTTTGAGACGGGCAAAAGCCGCTTTAGCCTCACAAGACCAGTGAGCAACATCCGCCCCTTTCTTAGTGAGTGCCACCAAGGGCGCCACTATAGACGAAAATCCAGCGATAAATCGTCTATAAAAATTCGCAAAGCCCAGGAAACGCTGAAGCGCCTTCAAACTAGTGGGCTGCACCCAATCCAGGACTGCCTGTACCTTGGAACCCTCCATTTGGAAACCTTCTGGGGAGATAATATATCCTAGAAATGCGATTTGCTGAACTTCAAATTCGCACTTCTCCAGCTTTGCCCCAAGCCGGTGGTCTCTGAGTTTCTGGAGGACTAAGCGTACATGCTTCCGATGTTCCTCCAGGGAATGGGAGAAGATTAGGATGTCATCTAAGTATACAACTAAGAATCTATCCAAATATTCCCTGAGCACATCATTCATGAAATCCTGGAAGACTGCCGGGGCATTACAGAGCCCAAAAGGCATCACCAAATATTCATAATGCCCTGAGTGGGTATTAAAGGCAGTCTTCCATTCATCCCCCTCTCTTATTCGGATTAGATTGTACGCACCGCGTAGGTCAATCTTAGAAAAAATGGTGGCAGTACGAAGCTGGTCAAACAAGACCGAAATGAGAGGCAATGGGTATGAGTTTTTAATCGTGATACGGTTCAATTCCCTGAAGTCGATGCAGGGTCGCAACGAACCGTCCTTTTTACCCACGAAGAAGAACCCCGACCCAACTGGAGACTGTGAAGGTCTGATAAATCCCTTAGCCAAGTTCTCCTGAATGTACTCTGCCATAGCCTGAGTCTCAGGACGTGACAGGGAGTACAACCTGCTCTTGGGAAGCTTAGCATTTGGCAACAAATCAATGGCACAGTCATAGGGGCGATGGGGAGGTAGTACCTCTGCAACTTTTTTGGAGAACACGTCCGCAAAATCTGCATAACACCCTGGCAATCCTGGCAAACTTAGCTGCGAGAGCCTGACTGGAAGGCTCAAGCAACTCCTGAAACAATCAGTACCCCAACTAAGAATCTCCCCAGAGACCCAGTCAAATTGAGGATTGTGGGCCCTTAACCAGGGTAACCCCAACACCAATGGGGCAAAAGTACAGACAGTCACATAAAAGGACAATTTTTCAGAGTGTGTGGCTCCAATAAACAAAGAAATCTGGCTAGTGCAAGAGGTAATTTTACCTTGGGATAATGGTTCCCCGTTTAACCCACAAATCTCAATTTCCGATGCCAAGGGTACTAAGGGAACAGAGTGTTTCAGGGCGAATTGGCGGTCCATAAAAACCCCGTCGGCCCCACTGTCCACAAAGGCCTCAGTCTTGACAGTTTGACCGAGGATCTTCAAGGTCACCGGAATGATAAAAGTCTTCTTGGGAAATTCTGACTTCTGGCCTGACAGGATATTTCCCATCACCCTCAGGCCCTGAAGTTTTCCGGCTTTTCTGGGCATGATACTACCACATGACCTTTATTCCCACAGTACAAACACAACCCCTGCTGTCTCCTCCGCGTCTTCTCACGCGAGGAGAGGCGGGTAGCCCCAATCTGCATAGGCTCCTCAGAAAATTCCTCAGAGTCTGAGGTTCCCTTGGGAAGGAAGGAAATCTCAGTCTCCCTTTCAAGCCTACGCTCTCTCAGCCGTCTATCCACCCGGATGGATAACTGCATGAGCTGATCCAAGCTATCAGGCAAGGGATATTGTACCAGTTGGTCCTTTATCTGGTTAGAAAGACCTCTTCGGTACTGGTGTCTCAGGGCTGGGTCATTCCACTGGGTATCATGGGCCAACCTCCGAAACTCCGTACAGTAAACCTCAACTGGCCTGCGCCCTTGCTTAAGGATCGAAATCTGAGCCTCGGCTGAGGCCGTCTTGTCAGGGTCATCATACAACATGCCCAGTGCCGTAAAAAAAGCATCAACACTTTTAAGCGATGGACAGTCAGGCTGCAACCCATATGCCCAGACCTGTGGGTCTCCTTGTAGCAAGGAAATCACTATGCCCACCCGCTGAATCTCCGACCCAGAAGACTGAGGCCTAAGCCGGAAGTATAGCTTGCAGCTCTCCTTGAAACAAAAGAACTGCGAGCGATCTCCAGAAAAACGATCTGGGAGATTTACTTTCGGCTCCTTAACCCCTGCAGGTGCTGCTGCTGCGGGAGCTCCGCCAGCAGCCTGGGAGGTGTGCATTTTAATGGACAAATCATTAAATTGTCGAGTCAGGACCTGCACCTGATCGACCACCTGTTGCAACGTATTTTGAGGGGTATGCTCCATATTCCCACAAAATTTCAACAGGAGTATTTGGCTGCTGAATATGTTATGCACACCAGTGCCAGCAGGAAAGTACTGGTGTCAGAACTGTTATGCACTCCAGTGTCTGCAGGAATGTACTGGTGTTTGAACTGTTATGCAAAACAGATGGACTCACAGACAAACTGGGGGATATGACATAACGTACACAGAAGGTGATAGGGTAACAAAATACACACAAAGTGAACAGAGAAGCCCAGAGGCTAAGGAACTGGGTATCTCCCTTGTATTAGAACTGCTAAGATGGAAAAAGCAAGATGTTGTGTTTTAATACGTAGAGTACCCGAAATGCTGTTGCTAAGGGCAACAGCAAAACCCTAAAGGGTTACCAACGGGTGTGGCAGTAAACTCCTTGGTCAGAGATGGAATGATAGACACAAGGAGAATCTCCACAATCCAAATTCTCACTTGCAGTGCACAGGTTTTAGCTTACTGCCACTAAACTGACCCCTGACACCTAGCACAGTGAGACAGGATTAGACAGGCAAGTCTTAGAATACAGCCGCAAACTTGCTAAGTTCACAGAGTAGTAACAGAACCCCAGCAAGCTAAACGACTGACTCCAGTCTTACTGCTAGGTCTGGATTGGCAGAGTGTAATACCAAATTCCCAGGCCTATTTGCAGTAAGCAACAAACAAATACAAAGCTACACAGTACTGGCTAACTTTCATGAACTGACTAACCAACAAAGATTCAGCAGCATCTGCTTACCCTGAAAAGAGGCCTTATAAAGCAGGTGCTGTCCACGCCCCACTCAGACCTCACAGACTGTGAGCACAAAAACCAGCACCGGATCCCCTGCCGTGCACAGAGCCTATAACCACTGCACAGCAAAAGACCCGAACCGGAGTATCAGCTGCGCTCAGGTTACTCCACTAGCACTTGTCTCCCGGTTGCCATGACGACGTTGCAGCACAGGGCAGGAGACCCTAACATCCAGATATAAGGTTTATCACATTATGTCACATTTTTATTATTTAAAAATGTAGCACGCTAAGAAAAAATAGGATTTTGGTTACCTACTGGAAAATTATTTTCTCCTAGTCCGTAGAGGATGCTGTGGTCCACATTAGTACCATGGAGTATAGACGGGTCCACCAGGAGCCCTTAGCACTTTAAGAGTTTGAGAGTGTGGGCTGGCTCCTCCCTCTATGACCCTCCTACCAGACTCAGTCTAGAAACTGTGCCCGAGGAGATGGACATCTTCGAGAGAAGGATTTAACACAGATAGTGGCGAGATTCATACCAGCTCACACATACAAGGCACATCAAGATAACTAGCTTGAAAAGCTCAGCAACCGCTGAAACATTACTTACCAAGTAACAATGCAGTACATAACTAAACAAAGTTGTACTGAACCAGATAACGGTTGCAGGAAAACGAAGTGCTGGGCGGGCGCCCAGCATCCTCTAGGGACTACGAGAAAAGGATTTACCGGTAGGTAACCAAAATCCTATTTTCTCTTACGTCCTAGAGGATACTGGGGTCCACATTAGTACCATGGGGATGTACCAAAGCTCCCAGAATGGTAGGAGAGTGCGGAGGCTCCTGCAGAACTGATTGACTGAAATTCAGATCATCAGAGGCCAAAGTATCGAACTTGTAGAACTTAGCAAACATGTTCGACCCAGACCAAGTTGCCGCTCAGCAAAGTTGTAACACCGAAACACCCCGGGCAGCCGCCCAGTAAGACCCCACCTTGCGCGTAGAGTGGGCCTTAACAGATTTTGGATACGCCAATCCTGCCGTAGAATAAGCATGCTGGATAGTGAACCTAATCCAGCGAGATATAGTCTGCTTTGAAGCAGGACACCCAATTTTCTTGGGATCATAAAGGACAAACAAAGAGTCTGATTTCCTGTGACGAGCAGTCCTCTTCACATAGATTTTCAAAGCCCTCACAACATCCAAGAACTTTGACGAAATTGAGGAGTCAGTAGCCACTGGCACCACAATAGGTTGGTTGATATGAAATGCCAACACAACCTTTGGAAGAAACTGCTGACGTGTTTCCGGAGCTCAGCTCTATCTTCGTGGAAGATCTAGTATGGGCTATTACAGGGCAAAGCCCCCAGCTCCGACACATGTCTAGCAGAAGCTAAGTCCAACAATGTGACAGACTTCCATGTAAGAAATTTGACCCCAACTTCCTGTAGAGGCTTGAACCTGTCCGATTGGAGGAACTGCAACACCACGTTAAGGTCCCAAAGGTCCCACGTTAAGGTCCGCGCAGTAGGCGGTACAAAGGGAGGTTGGATGTGCAGATCTCCCTTCAAAAAGGCCTGACCCTCAGGGAGGGCAGCAAATTGTTTCTGGACGAAAATGGACAGGGACGAAATCTGGACCTACACAGATCCCAACCTCAGGCCCATATCCACACCTACCTGCAGGAAGAGGAGAAAACGTCCCAGTTGAAACTCCACCGCAGGAAACTTCTTGGACTCACACCAAGAGACATATTTTTTACAAATACGATGGTAATGTTTAGACATTACCCCTTTCCTAGCCTGTATCAGGGTAGGAATTACCTTCTTCGGAATGCCTTTCCGAGCTAGTATCAGGCGTCCAACCTCCATGCCGTCAAACGTAGCTGCGGTAAGTCTTGATAGGTGAATGGCTCCTGCTGCAACAGGTCCTCCCAAAGCGGAAAAGGCATTGGCTTTTCCTGCAAGAGATTCAGAAGGTCCGCATTCCAAGCCCGCTTTGGCCAGTCTGGAACAATGAGGATCGCTTGATCTCTTGTTCTCCTTACGAGCTTTAGAACTCGTGGAATGAGCGGGTGTGGTGGAAACACTAACACCAACTGGAATACCCACGGAGACACCAGGGCATCCACTGCCACTGCTTGTAGATCCCTCAACCTGGAACAATAGCATTGAAGCTTCTTGTTGAGACAAGAGGCCATCATTTCTATTTGGGGTAACCCCCAAAGGTCTGTTATTTCCTTGAACACCTCCAGATGGAAACCCCACTCCCCCGGATGAAGATCGTGTCTGCTGAGGAAGTCTGCTTCCCAGTTGTCCACTCCCGGAATGAAGATTGCAGAGAGTGCCAACGTGTGTTTTTCTGCCATGAGGATGATTCTTGTCACCTGACATTGCAGCTCTGCTCTTTATTCCGCCCTGTCGGTTTATGTAAGCCACTGTCTTTACATTGTCTGACTGTACTTGAATGGCCCGATTTCTTAAAATATGGGCCGCCTGAAGAAGACCGTTGTAGACGGCTCTTAGTTTGAGGATGTTGTTCGGCAGGGTGGCTTCCAGACTTGACCACCTTCCTTGGAAGGTTTCCCCTTGAGTGACTGTGCCCCAGCCCCGGAGGCTCGCATCCATGGTTAGAAGGACCCAGTCCTGAATCCCGAACCTGCGTCCCTCCAGAAGGTGAGGCAATTGGAGCCACGAGAGGAGTGAAATCCTGGCCTTTGGCGACAGACTAATTTTCTGGTGCATTTGTAGATGAGATCCTGACCACTTGTCCAGGAGATCCGATTGGAAGGCCCGAGCATGGAACCTCCCATACTGGAGAGCCTCGTAAAAGGCCACCATGGGGTAAATTTACTAAGATGGGAGTTCTATTTAAGATGGGATGTTGCCCATAGCAACCAATCAGATTCCATGTATTATCTTCTAGAAGGTGCTAGATACATAAGAAGTAGAATCTGATTGGTTGCTATGGGCAACATCCCATTTTAAATAGAACTCCCATCTTAGTAAATTTACGCCCATCTTTCCCAAAAGGTGAATGCATTGATGAACAGACACCCGGGCTGGCTTCAGGACATTCCGGACCATTGTTTGTATCACCAACACCTTTTCCTGTGGAAGAAACACCCTCTGCACTTCCGTGTCGAGGATCATCCCCAGAAAAGACAACCTCCAGGTTGGTTCCAAATTAGATTTTGGAAGGTTCAGAATCCAACCGTGGACTCTGAGTAGGCGGGTTGTGAGTGCAATGGACCGCAACAGCTCCTCCTTGGATGATGCCTTTATCAGTAGATCGTCCAGATATGATGTTTACCCCCTGTTTTCGGAGTAGAACCATTATCTTCGCCTTCACCTTGGTGAACACCCTTGGTGGTGTAGAGAGGCCGAATGGCAGGGCCTGGAACTGGAAATGACAGTCCAGTAATGCAAAATGGAGATAAGCCTGATGTGGTAGCCAAATCGGAATGTGAAGGTATGCATCCTTTATATCCAGGGATACTAGGAATTCCCCCTCTTCCAGACCTGATATCACCGCCCTGAGAGACTCCATTTTGAACTTGAACTCATTCAGAAAAGGGTTCAGTGATTTTAGGTTCAGATTGGGCCTGACCGAACCATCTGGTTTTGGTACCACAAAAAGGTTCGAATAGTAACCCGTGGCTTGCAAATGAGGAGGTACTGGCACAATGACCTGTGCCTCCACCAACTTCTGCACCGCTGCTTGTAGGACAGTCCTGTCCGCCAGCAGAACTGGCAAACCTGAATTGAAAAATCGGTGAGGAGGGAGATTTTGAAATTCCAACCTGTATCCCTGGGACACAATATCACCTAGGGATCCAGGCCGCATGATACCCAGGCGTGACTGAACTGTCTAAGCCTTGCTCCCACTGGCCCCACCTCCAGGCCACGTTGCCCACTGTCATGTGGAGGACTTTGGCGTACTGGAAGCAGGCTTAGTTTCCTGATACCTTCCGCAGCAGGTTTCTTGGATTTAGCTCAACCTCCCCTAAAGAAGGTATTGGACGGTTTGGCCTTTCTAGGCTTGTTAAACTGAAAGGACTGTGATGCTGATGAAGAGAAGGATTTCTTCGGAGCAGGTGCAGCTGAGGGAAGGAACGGAGACTTACCCGCTGTAGCCGTGGATATCCATGCATCCAAAGCTTCCCCAAAGAGAGCCTGACCTGTGTAGGGTAGGGACTCCACAGTTTTCCTGGATTCCATGTCGGCCGACCACTGGCGCAGCCACAGTCCCCAACGAGCTGAAACAGACATGGAAGAGATCTCCACAGCCATGGAACCCAGGTCTTTCATGGATTCTACCATAAAACCTGCCGAATCGTGAATGTTGCGCAAAAACAATTCAATATCACCCTTATCCATTGTATCCAAATCCTCAAGTAAGGTGCCAATTTTTCCATTAGCCGGCTCCTTTAAGGCGGTAGACCCCGGAACAGGTAAAACCACCTTTTTTGAGAGTCTCGATACAGATGCGTCAACAATTGGTGGGCTTTCCCATTTTTCCCTATCCTCCTTAGGGAAAGGAAACGCCACCTGGACCCTTTTAGGGATCTGGAATGTTTTCTCAGGGTTTTCCCATGTTTTCTCAAATATAGCATTTAATTCCTTTGACGCAGGAAAGGTTAGCGAGGCTTTCTTATTTTCAGTGAAAAAAGCCTTCTCAACCTGCTCAGGTGTGGTATCATTAATATTCAACACATCCCTGATAGCCTCTATCATCAATTGCACCCCTTTTGCAAGAGAGGCAGACCCCCCCCACAACACATCCCCAGTACCGTCTGTGGTATAAAAATCGGTATCCGTGTCATCTTGCATGACATGAACAAGCGCACGTTTGTGGGGGTATATAACGGAGCATCCTGAGGTACCAGAATCGGGACATACTCCCATAGAGTTCTGTAATACCTGGGTTGCGGATTCATTACTTGCAACCCTATCTGAAATCTGAGAAATCCAAGATTTGATAGAGGAAAACGACTCCGGTTCCCTTGCTGGAATCTGGGCTAAACCAGTGCTATCTTGATTACATGGAATGGGATCATCCTAGGAGGACATATCCTCCGCAGCATATGACACAGTGTCCCCGGACATAGCTAAAGGAGACCACAAAACACTCCACACACAAACAGGGGAGGGCAGACAGAGTTTCACCCCAAATAATGGCAAGAGAGACACAGAGATTGGAGCCAACACACACACAGCGCTGACTGTGCATCTTAATAGGATACACAATTGTATTGCAGTCTCCCCCCCCCCACACTTCTACAACCCCCTGGTACCGTGAGAGATAGCTGGAGTTGCTGTGGAGGGACCTTCTTTCTCCTGATCAGCACTGTGCAGGCAGGAAAATTGCGCTGAACGCTGCTGGGTCCGCTCTGAGGAGAAGCTCTGCCCCCAAAATGGCACCTTCCCGCTCTTCATCTGATTATACTGGCTGGAGGATTGATGCTGGCTGAGATCCTGAGAGCCACGACAGGCTTTGTGACCAGTGTAGGGTGTATGCGCTGGCCCAGGGCGCCCCTCAACGCGCTGCACTATGTACCTCTGAGACATCCCGGCTCCTACACTGCTGCCGCCATCTTCACATCGGCCCCCCGCTTGCTAGGGGGGTCGGTGTCTTACTCACCACAATCTTCAGCTCTGTAAGGGGGTGGTGGCATGCTGCTGGGGCGAGCGATCCCCGGCGGCGGGGAGCGATCTGACCCCTCAGGAGCTCAGTGTCCTGTCAGCGGAGTAAGTGGCTCAGAATCAATGAATTCTTTGGAAGAAGCCGCCGATCTGCACACAGGCGGAGAAACGCGTAAGAGGAGTGCTAACCACGGCTGAGATCCGTCCTAAATCCAACACCTGCACGTGAGGACCGGAGTGTTAATTATCAAGAGTGAGACGTCACCCCACAAATGAGACTCCTGGTCTGAAGACACGACGTGTTGGTTCTAATTATTGGCGTGGCCACGCTGGATTGTTGAGTATAAATATTTTTCTCTGAAAAGAGATTGCACAGAGACTATCACTAATCATCTTTTCTACTAACAAATTGCATGCATGCTTTGAATCCTTACCATCTCTAAGCTCATTTCTCCATCTGGCAAATGCTATGAACTGGCAGTTGAATATTGCTAATTGAGCTTTCAAATATCTTTAAGCCTGTCTGCATTTGGCAAAAGTTACGAACTGGCAGCTAAATATTGCTTTATGATTAATTTGAGCTTCTAACATTCTTAAGCTTTTTTCTCTGTCCAGCAAATGCAAATGTGAGGAACTGTGTTGATTATCACTGCAGTGATTAAGTTAATTAATTGAGGAGTGGCCACGAGGATAAATATAATTTTAAAGGTAGTTTTATTAATACACTGGCCGTGTGATTAATGTTGTGTATGTAATGTTTATTAAATGTTTCATGTTTTAAATGTGTACTGGTCTGGACAGCGCTTCATTTCTGTTTTTCGTTTTGCATTATATTTTGAGGTAACAGTGACCTCTTAAACGAAGCAGCAGTCCTTGATCAGTTTATTAGATTTTTAATATCCCAAAGCTTTTATTTGTCTGCGCCCAGGTGTTTCTTTGTTCCCTTCACAACAGTCTGAACTTCTGAAAGGGAGTCCAATTGATTCTGAAAGAAAACCGATAAAACCGATTTTGATTGCTGAAAACTCTACCGCAGGCGTCTTCTTGGAATCACACCAAAAAACATATTTTCTCCAAAATGGTAGTAATGTTTATACGTTACCCCTTTTCTAATCCGAATAAGTGTGGGAACTACTTCCGTGGGAATACCCTTACGGACTAAGATCTGGTGCTCAACTGCCATGTCGCGTAGCCGCGGTGTCACACTCGCGGCGCTGCGGCTGCCGCGCTTACCGCTCCGGGTGCGCTGGGTCTCACGGCGGTCGTCGCCCCCGGTGGGCTCCGGTTAGTCGCGTCTTGCTGGTGCTGCCTCTGCCGGGTTCCCGGGGTGTGGGCGCCGCCATTGCGCCCGGCATCCACGAGAGCGTGGTGAGCTGGTGACGTCATCGGCCCCTTCCGCCAATCGAGAGAGGGCGGGAAGTTCAAAGGCAGATGCCGTACAGAGCCCCAGCGCCTGAGTATCGTCTTTCCAATGATCACCAGTGCTAGCAGCGTTCAACGTGTTCTCAAGCTGAACGTCTCCTGTGTTCCAGCGTTACAGAGTATCTTTCAGTGGGACATTCCCTGTGCTTCCAGCGTTACAGAGTATCTTTCAGTGGGACATTCCCTGTGCTACCAGCATTACAGAGTATCTTTCAGTGGGACATTCCCTGTGCTTCCAGCGTTACAGTGTATCACTCAGTGGAACCTTCCCTGTGCTACCAGCGTTACAGTGTATCTTTCAGTGGGACATTCCCTGTGCTACCAGCGTTACAGTGTATCACTCAGTGGGACATGCTCTGCGTTACCAGCGTTTAGTGATGTGCACCGGAAATTTTTCGGGTTTGTGTTTTGGTTTTGGGTTCGGTTCCGCGGCCGAAATTTTTTTGTCGGATTCGGGTGTGTTTTGGATTCGGGTGTTTTTTTCAAAAAAACCCTCAAAAACAGCTTAAATCATAGAATTTGGAGGTCATTTTGATCCCAAAGTATTATTAACCTCAATAACCATAATTTCCACTCATTTTCAGTCTATTCTGAACACTGAACACCTCACAATATTATTTTTAGTCCTAAAATTTGCACCGAGGTCGCTGGATGGCTAAGCTAAGTGACCCAAGTGGCCGACACAAACACCTGGCCCATGTAGGAGTGGCACTGCAGTGTCAGACAGGATGGCCCTTCAAAAAAATAGTCCCCAAACAGCACATGATGCAAAGAAAAAAAAAAGCAATGAAGTAGCTGTGTGACTAAGCTCAGCGACCCAAGTGGCCAACACAAACACCTGGCCCATCTAGGAGTGGCACTGCAGTGTCAGACAGGATGGCCCTTCAAAAAAATAGTCCCCAAACAGCACATGATGCAAAGAAAAAAAGAGGCGCAATGAGGTAGCTGTGTGACTAAGCTCAGCGACCCAAGTGGCCGACACAAACACCTGGCCCATCTAGGAGTGGCACTGCAGTGTCAGACAGGATGGCCCTTCAAAAAAATAGTCCCCAAACAGCACATGATGCAAAGAAAAAAAGAGGCGCAATGAGGTAGCTGTGTGACTAAGCTCAGCGACCCAAGTGGCCGACACAAACACCTAGCCCATCTAGGAGTGGCACTGCAGTGTCAGACAGGATGGCCCTTCAAAAAAATAGTCCCCAAACAGCACATGATGCAAAAAAAAAAAGAGGCGCAATGAGGTAGCTGTGTGACTAAGCTCAGCGACCCAAGTGGCCGACACAAACACCTGGCCCATCTAGGAGTGGCACTGCAGTGTCAGACAGGATGGCCCTTCAAAAAAATAGTCCCCAAACAGCACATGATGCAAAGAAAAATGAAAGAAAAAAGAGGTGCAAGATGGAATTGTCCTTGGGCCCTCCCACCCACCCTTATGTTGTATAAACAGGACATGCACACTTTAACGAACCCATCATTTCAGCGACAGGGTCTGCCACACGACTGTGACTGAAATGACTGGTTGGTTTGGGCCCCCACCAAAAAAGAAGCAATCAATCTCTCCTTGCACAAACTGGCTCTACAGAGGCAAGATGTCCACCTCATCATCATCCTCCGATTCCTCACCCCTTTCACTGTGTTCATCCCCCTCCTCACAGATTATTAATTCGTCCCCACTGGAATCCACCATCTCAGGTCCCCGTGTACTTTCTGGAGGCAATTGCTGCTGGTGAATGTCTCCACGGAGGAATTGATTATAATTCATTTTAATGAACATCATCTTCTCCACATTTTCTGGAAGTAACCTCGTACGCCGATTGCTGACAAGGTGAGCGGCTGCACTAAACACTCTTTCGGAGTACACACTGGAGGGAGGGCAACTTAGGTAGAATAAAGCCAGTTTGTGCAAGGGCCTCCAAATTGCGTATTTTTCCTGCCAGTATACGTATGGACTGTCTGACGTGCCTACTTGGATGTGGTCACTCATATAATCCTCCACCATTCTTTCAATGGTGACAGAATCATATGCAGTGACAGTAGACGACATGTCAGTAATCGTTGGCAGGTCCTTCAGTCCGGACCAGATGTCAGCACTCGCTCCAGACTGCCCTGCATCACTGCCAGCAGGTGGGCTCGGAATTCTTAGCCTTTTCCTCGCACCCCCAGTTGCGGGAGAATGTGAAGGAGGAGCTGTTGACGGGTCATGTTCCGCTTGACTTGACAAGTGTCTCACCAGCAGGTCTTTGAACCCCTGCAGACTTGTGTCAGCCGGAAAGAGAGATACAACGTAGGTTTTAAATCTAGGATCGAGCACGGTGGCCAAAATGTAGTGCTCTGATTTCAACAGATTGACCACCTGTGAATCCTGGTTAAGCGAATTAAGGGCTCCATCCACAAGTCCCACATGCCTAGCGGAATCGCTCTGTGTTAGCTCCTCCTTCAATCTCTCCAGCTTCTTCTGCAAAAGCCTGATGAGGGGAATGACCTGACTCAGGCTGGCAGTGTCTAAACTGACTTCACGTGTGGCAAGTTCAAAGGGTTGCAGAACCTTGCACAACGTTGAAATTATTCTCCACTGCACTTGAGACAGGTGCATTCCACCTCCTTTGCCTATATCGTGGCCAGATGTATAGGCTTGAATGGCCTTTTGCTGCTCCTCCATCCTCTGAAGCATATAGAGGGTTGAATTCCACCTCGTTACCACCTCTTGCTTCAGATGATGGCAGGGCAGGTTCAGGTATTTTTGGTGGTGCTCCAGTCTACTGTACGCGGTGCCTGAACGCCGAAAGTGGCCCGCAATTCTTCGGGCCACCGACAGCATCTCTTGCACGCCCCTGTCGTTTTTTAAATAATTCTGCACCACCAAATTCAAGGTATGTGCAAAACATGGGACGTGCAGGAATTTGCCCAGATGTAATGCACGCACAATAGTGCTGCCGTTGTCCGATGTCACAAATCCCCAGGAGAGTCCAATTGGGGTAAGCCATTCTGCGCTGATCTTCCTCAGTTGCCGTAAGAGGTTTTCAGCTGTGTGCGTATTCTGGAAAGTGGTGATACAAAGCGTAGCCTGTCTAGGAACGAGTTGGCGTTTGCGAGATGCTGCTACTCGTGCCGCCGCTGCTGTTCTTGCAGCGGGAGGCAATACATCTACCCATTGGCTGTCACAGTCATATAGTCCTGAGTCTGCCCTGCTCCACATGTCCGTGGTTAAGTGGACATTGGGTACAACTGCATTTTTTAGGACACTGGTGAGTCTTTTTCTGAGGTCTGTGTACATTTTCGGTATCGCCTGCCTAGAGAAATGGAACCTAGATGGTATTTGGTACCGGGACACAGTACCTCAATCAAGTCTATAGTTGGCTCTGAATTAATGATGGATACCGGAACCACGTTTCTCACCGCCCAGGCTGCCAAGGCCTCAGTTATCCATTTTGCAGCAGGATGACTGCTGTGATATTTCATCTTCCTCGCAAAGGACTGTTGTACAGTCAATTGCTTACTGGAAGTAGTAGAAGTGGTCTTCCGACTTCCCCTCTGGGATGACGATCGACTCCCAGCAGCAACAACAGCAGCGCCAGCAGCAGTAGGCGTTACACGCAAGGATGCATCGGAGGAATCCCAGGCAGGAGAGGACTCATCAGACTTGCCGGTGACATGGCCTGCAGGACTATTGGCTTTCCTGGGTAAGGAGGAAATTGACACTGAGAGAGTTGGTGGTGTGGTTTGCAGGAGCTTGGTTACAAGAGGAAGGGATTTACTGGTCAGTGGACTGCTTCCGCTGTCGCCCAAAGTTTTTGAACTTGTCACTGACTTATGATGAATGCGCTGCAGGTGACGTATAAGGGAGGATGTTCCGAGGTGGTTAACGTCCTTACCCCTACTTATTACAGCTTGACAAAGGCAACACATGGCTTGACACCTGTTGTCCGCATTTGTGTTGAAATAATTCCACACGAAGAGCTGATTTTTTTTGTATTTTGACCAGGCATGTCAATGGCCATATTCCTCCCACGGACAACAGGTGTCTCCCCGGGTGCCTGACTTAAACAAACCACCTCACCATCAGAATCCTCCTTGTCAATTTCCTCCCCAGCGCCAGCAACACCCATATCCTCATCCTGGTGTACTTCAACACTGACATCTTCAATTTGACTATCAGGAACTGGACTGCGCGTGCTCCTTCCAGCACTTGCAGGGGGCGTGCAAATGGTGGAAAGCGCAAGCTCTTCCCGTCCAGTGTTGGGAAGGTCAGGCATCGCAACCGACACAATTGGACTCTCCTTGGGGATTTTTGATTTCGAAGAACGCACAGTTCTTTGCTGTGCTTTTGCCAGCTTAAGTCTTTTCTTTTTTCTAGCGAGAGGATGAGTGCTTCCATCCTCATGTGAAGCTGAACCACTAGCCATGAACATAGGCCAGGGCCTCAGCCGTTCCTTGCCACTCCGTGCCGAAAATGGCATATTGGCAAGTTTACGCTTCTCCTCAGACGCTTTTCATTTTGATTTTTGGGTCATTTTACTGAACTTTTGTGTTTTGGATTTTACATGCTCTGTACTATGACATTGGGCATCGGCCTTGGCAGACGACGTTGATGGCATTTCATCATCTCGGCCATGACTAGTGGCAGCAGCTTCAGCACGAGGTGGAAGTGGATCTTGATCTTTCCTTATTTTTTTAACCTCCACATTTTTGTTCTCCATATTTTAATGTGTGGAATTATATGCCAGTATCAATAGCAATGGCCTACTACTATATATACTGCGCACAACTAAAAGGCACCACAGGTATACAATGTAGATGGATGGATAGTATACTTATTAATGGATGACGAGTGACGACACAGAGGTAGGTACAGCAGTGGCCTACCGTACTGCTATATACAGTATAATGGACCTGGTGGACACAGTCATCAAACTAAGAAAATTTTTTTGGCTACGGGTACCAACAGGTGCCTGAATCCAGTGGGTAACAAAGTACTTACATGTAATAAGTATAAAATGGAAAGCAAATATACAACCCTTAAGGCCGGCGTGAAAGTCCAACTCTTGCTCCTCACACTTCCTCCTCTTATGATATCATGAAAAATAGAGGGGAGAGGAAAACCACATGTGCAGTACAGTAATTTAATAACATATACACACATACAAAAGGGACAATCACAATACAGGGTCACAATAAAAAATGTGCAGAATAATAATTTCCAAATGTGACAGCCGCCAGGAGATGTGCAAAACAATTACCAGAGGGTTTGAGAACCCAAAAGAGTCCTCAAACAGGTTCTTTAATTTCCAAAGTCCACCCGGGCAGGAGCTGGAAAAAGCCACTGGTTCTTGAAAGTGCAGACCAACGTGGGAGCTGACCATAGATGGAAAACGCCGACGCGTTTCAACTCCTGTTCCTGGAGTCTTTTTCAAGGCTGAATAATAACTGCACACACTTCATCCGGTTTTTAAATGTTTTTGAGACCAATCATAAATAGATCCTAAACAAGTTCCACCTGTCCGTTGCCGGGTTCCCATGGCAACCGGAAGCTCTTCTCCGTCACTTCCGCCCCCGGAGTGATGTTATTCCTATAGTAACCTAACGCAGCGGGACGTCACTTCCGGTTGTGGCGCCTGTAGCGTCATTTCTATAGTAACCTGACGCAGCGGGACATCACTTCCGGTTGCGGCGTCCTCCGTCGGGTTGTCATAGTGACCAGTCGCATGGCCCATATCTCCCGGAGGCACGTCTTACGCTGTGTACACAATCCAGTGCACATTCCCATGGTTACCCCATCAACAAAATCCTTTACGGACGGATATAAATATTCAGTTCACGTCCCAAAAAAGTGATTTAAATAGTTCTAGAATAAAAAATACATAAAATAAAACACATAATACAATCTAAAATACAAATATAAACCAGCCTAATTAAAATCCTACATGAACCACTTCAGCTCAAAATCATTATTAAGACCCATGGGATGTAAAGTGTTAAATTCATAAATAAACTGCATCTCACTTTTAGCTAAAAGTGTAGCAATGTCCCGATGTCGGGGCCCACATTTCACCACCTTAATGGCTCCAAATCTGACTATCCCTCCTGTGGAGCTCTTATGATGCAATTTAAAATGGTTCGACAGGGCATGGGACTCCAAGCTTTTTTTAATATTTCTGCAGTGTTCACTTAGTCGTGTTTTAAGGGGTCTGGTGGTTCGACCTATATAAAAAAGGTGACACCTACATTCAATAAAATAAATGACATTTTTTTGGTTACATGTAATAAAATCCCTAATCCTGACATTTTTTCCATTAATACACACAGATTCAAGTTTTTTCGTCCCATCACTTGGTACTTCTCTGCAGCAAATACACATCCCACAACGATGAAAACCTTGAGTTAAAACCCTACCTTCTCTTTTTTTAGGGGGTATGTAGCTATTCACCAGGGAAGTTTTTAAATTAGGGGCCTTTTTATAGATAAAAGTGGGGTAGTCAGGTAGTGACCTCCTTAAAACTGGGTCCTTTTTGTAAGCAGGATTGAGCTAAATATTAAAAAACATGAGAAGCTCCTTGTAGACAGAAAGATCAGAAAATGTATTAGGGACAAAAAGGAGGCAAACACTTCAGAAGGGGAGGGGTTAGATACCCTGAATAGATCTATGGAACCAAGAAGTGATGAGGAAGTGGAATCTGATGAGGTACAAGATATTGACCAAGCTCCAAAAAGAAAAAGAAATCTAAACCCCCAAAAAAACAGCTTATAGATCGAATGAGGTAAAAGAAATATGGAATCATCAGAGGAAAAACTGGCCAAATAGATATAGAGAGAGGGATCCAATATATCAAGGGAGAAATGATTACCAACAAAATAGGACATCCTCACCCCCACGATATTATCAGACGAGACCTCAGGATAAATACCGGAGAGGCTATAGATTAAGAGACAATCAAAATCCAACCGAGATGGTGAACAATAGACTAAGGAATGATACGAGAGCAAATAATGGGTATGGGGCATTTAGAAATACCCCAGCCCATTATAAAAACAGATATGAGGTATTGAGAGAGACAGGGGAGCATTCACGTTTTTTAGACGTGTGAGGAAGGAACCAACGTTTGAGATAACCCATTATAGAACACATAGGGGTAAAAGAGGTGGTAGGAAGAGGGTTAGACATCCCAGAAAAAAGAAGAAGGGGAATAATAAAAATAAAAATGGGAAAAAACCATTGGTAGAGGTTGTGGGAATGACGTCTACTCACTTTAAACCCACTGACCATATGATGGATAATCCAGGGATAGAACCCCCGGTGGATATTAAATCAGGAGTAAAGATTTTTAACATTAGCTCCCACATCTTAACTAAAAATGAGAGAAATGTCTTGGAAAAGGGACTTAAATATGCGCCCGCCATACCCATTAATAAGTTTGAGACCTTTGTGGACATAAATAAATTTGTTCGAAAATTATGTCTAAAGAAATTCTTTTTGTCTAAATCCGTTATAGGGGAACTTGGGGAAGCAGAGATTACCAGTACTACTCCATTTAAACCAAAATCCCTTTTCTTCCCGACCCATGTAAAGGGAAATTTCATTGATACTTTCAGTGAAATTGTACAAGGAGATTTGAGGAATATTAAACCCACTGGCTTTAAATCCAATTTATCGTTTAAAGAGAGAGCAGCCCTTAAAGATCTAAAGTCCAACCCAGATATTGTTTTGAAATCAGCTGATAAGGGCGGAGGGGTCGTTATTATGGACAAAGGCTGGTACATTAAGAAGCTGGAAACACATGTAAGAGATCAGGGGACCTATTCAAAGTTAAGGTCTGATCCGACTAATAAATTTAATTCCGAATTGCAGACTCTTATTGATAAATATAGCAATTTAGAAGTACTAACAGACAAAGAGAGTAAGTTTTTATTTAATTTGAATCCAGTCATACCAGCCCTCTATCTTTTGCCGAAGGTCCATAAAGACGCCTCAGACCCACCGGGACGTCCGATAGTCTCGGGGATTCAGTCAGTGACCGCTAATCTCTCAGAGTATATTGACTTCTTTTTACAACCCTTGGTGTTGACTAACCCCTCACATTTAAAAGATACTAAAGACCTGCTCAATTTTTTATCCACTATAATCTGGGATGAGGATTTGACAATGGTAACTGCGGATGTCAAGTCCTTATATTCAATTATTGATCATGAGGCGGGTGTATGTGCCATTGCCTCCTACCTGAATAAAAGCCCTTTGGGAGAGAATCTCCAACAATTTATCCTTGAGGGCATAAGATTTATCCTCACCCACAATTATTTCTTAGTGGAGGGTGAATATTATCTACAAAAAGTCGGTACAGCGATGGGCACCAGGTTCGCTCCAAGTTACGCGAATATTTTCATGGGAAAATGGGAATCCGATTTTGTCTATGAGGGACACCCATTTGGAGCGAACCTGGTGTCCTGGAAGCGTTATATCGACGATATTTTATTTATTAACAGTTAGAGTCCTTTTGTAGTTATCTAAACTCCAATAATCTTAATATAGAACTTTCATTCTCTATTAGCAAAGTTAATGTCAACTTTTTAGACTTGAGCTTAAATGTAGAGGGTAATGTTTTGTCCACCAGCACTTATACCAAGGAAACAGACTCTCTGTCTTATTTACATGCCGAGAGCTATCACCATCATAATTGGCTGGAGTCCATCCCTTATGGGCAACTGAAGAGACTAAAGAGAAATTGCTCCAAAGCTGGAGTCTATCAGGACCAGGCTAAGGAATTGAGGGGAAGATTTGAAAGGAGTGGATATGATACTGTTAAGCTAGAGAAAGCTATGGAGGAGATAGAAAAAATTGAGAGAGCAGATTTATTAGTGGATAAGCCCTCTAGGGTATCTAATAAAGAGAAAATTGAATGGGCTTTTATTACAGGGTACAACTCCCAACACAGGGCCCTGGAAAAATCAGTGAGACGAAACTGGAAGATCCTTAAAAAGGACCCAGTTTTGGGGAGGTCACTACCTGACTACCCCACTTTTATCTATAAAAAGGCCCCTAATTTAAAAACTTCCCTGGTGAATAGCTACATACCCCCTAAAAAAAGAGAAGGTAGGGTTTTAACTCAAGGTTTTCATCGTTGTGGGATGTGTATTTGAGCAGAGAAGTACCAAGTGATGGGACGAAAAAACTTGAATCTGTGTGTATTAATGGAAAAAATGTCAGGATTAGGGATTTTATTACATGTAACCAAAAAAATGTCATTTATTTTATTGAATGTAGGTGTCACCTTTTTTATATAGGTCGAACCACCAGACCCCTTAAAACACGACTAAGTGAACACTGCAGAAATATTAAAAAAAGCTTGGAGTCCCATGCCCTGTCGAACCATTTTAAATTGCATCATAAGAGCTCCACAGGAGGGATAGTCAGATTTGGAGCCATTAAGGTGGTGAAATGTGGGCCCCGACATCGGGACATTGCTACACTTTTAGCTAAAAGTGAGATGCAGTTTATTTATGAATTTAACACTTTACATCCCATGGGTCTTAATAATGATTTTGAGCTGAAGTGGTTCATGTAGGATTTTAATTAGGCTGGTTTATATTTGTATTTTAGATTGTATTATGTGTTTTATTTTATGTATTTTTTATTCTAGAACTATTTAAATCACTTTTTTGGGACGTGAACTGAATATTTATATCCGTCCATAAAGGATTTTGTTGATGGGGTAACCATGGGAATGTGCACTGGATTGTGTACACAGCGTAAGACGTGCCTCCGGGAGATATGGGCCGTGCGGCTGGTCACTATGACAACCCGACGGAGGACGCCGCAACCGGAAGTGATGTCCCGCTGCGTCAGGTTACTATAGAAATGACGCTACAGGCGCCACAACCGGAAGTGACGTCCCGCTGCGTTAGGTTACTATAGGAATAACATCACTCCGGGGGCGGAAGTGACGGAGAAGAGCTTCCGGTTGCCATGGGAACCCGGCAACGGACAGGTGGAACTTGTTTAGGATCTATTTATGATTGGTCTCAAAAACATTTAAAAACCGGATGAAGTGTGTGCAGTTATTATTCAGCCTTGAAAAAGACTCCAGGAACAGGAGTTGAAACGCGTCGGCGGTTTCCATCTATGGTCAGCTCCCACGTTGGTCTGCACTTTCAAGAACCAGTGGCTTTTTCCAGCTCCTGCCCGGGTGGACTTTGGAAATTAAAGAACCTGTTTGAGGACTCTTTTGGGTTCTCAAACCCTCTGGTAATTGTTTTGCACATCTCCTGGCGGCTGTCACATTTGGAAATTATTATTCTGTAAATTTTTTATTGTGACCCTGTATTGTGATTGTCCCTTTTGTATGTGTGTATATGTTATTAAATTACTGTACTGCACATGTGGTTTTCCTCTCCCCTCTATTTTTCATGATATCATAATAAGAGGAGGAAGTGTGAGGAGCAAGAGTTGGACTTTCACGCCGGCCTTAAGGGTTGTATATTTGCTTTCCATTTTATACTTATTACATGTAAGTACTTTGTTACCCACTGGATTCAGGCACCTGTTGGTACCCGTAGCCAAATTTTTTTTCTTTGTTTAGTAATTCATAGTGTTCTGGAGAACCACTGGTCCTGGCCACAGGGAACCATAGTGCAGCCTTTTTTTAGACTGCGCGACACGTGGGAGGGCTAGACAGATTTCTTGTGCTCTGACTGTCAGCAAACTGCTAAACTAGTATAAAAAAAAGCCACCACAGGTATACAATGTAGATGGATGGATAGTATACTTATTAATGGATGACGAGTGACGACACAGAGGTAGGTACAGCAGTGGCCTACCGTACAGCTATATACAGTATAATGGACCTGGTGGACACTGTCAGCAAACTGCTAAACTAGTATAAAAAAAAGCCACCACAGGTATACAATGTATATGGATGGATAGTATACTTATTAATGGATGACGAGTGACGACACAGAGGTAGGTACAGCAGTGGCCTACCGTACTGCTATATACAGTATAATAAATGGACCTGGTGGACACTGTCAGCAAACTGCTAAACTAGTATAAAAAAAAAGCCACCACAGGTATACAATGTAGATGAATGGATAGTATACTTATGGATGACGAGTGACGACACAGAGGTAGGTACAGCAGTGGCTTACCGTACTGCTATATACAGTATAATGGACCTGGTGGACACTGTCAGCAAACTGCTAAACTAGTATTAAAAAAAGCAACCACAGGTATACAATGTAGATGGATGGATAGTATACTTATTAATGGATGACGAGTGATGACACAGAGGTAGGTACAGCAGTGGCCTACCGTACTGCTATATACAGTATAATGGACCTGGTGGACACTGTCAGCAAACTGCTAAACTAGTATAAAAAAAAAGCAACCACAGGTATACAATGTAGATGGATGGATAGTATACTTATTAATGGATGACGAGTGACGACACAGAGGTAGGTACAGCAGTGGCCTACAGTACTGCTATATACAGTATAATAAATGGACCTGGTGGACACTGTCAGCAAACTGCTAAACTAGTATAAAAAAAAAGCCACCACAGGTATACAATGTAGATGGCTGGATAGTATACTTATTAATGGATGACGAGTGATGACACAGAGGTAGGTACAGCAGTGGCCTACCGTACTGCTATATACAGTATAATGGACCTGGTGGACACTGTCAGCAAACTGCTAAACTAGTATAAAAATAAAGCCACCACAGGTATACAATGTAGATGGATGGATAGTATACTTATGGATGACGAGTGACGACACAGAGGTAGGTACAGCAGTGGCCTACAGTACTGCTATATACAGTATAATAAATGGACCTGGTGGACACTGTCAGCAAACTGCTAAACTAGTATAAAAAAAAAGCCACCACAGGTATACAATGTAGATGGCTGGATAGTATACTTATTAATGGATGACGAGTGACGACACAGAGGTAGGTACAGCAGTGGCCTACCGTACTGCTATATACAGTATAATGGACCTGGTGGACACTGTCAGCAAACTGCTAAACTAGTATAAAAAAAACAGACAGTACAGGAGAAATGACCACACCTGGCGCCACCATACACCAATAAAAATGGATAGTGCTTACATTTGATATCAAAAAAATGCAATTGATGACCTCTTTTTGTAGATGGTCAATGAGATATAATCCACCCTTTTCTCAGAGATAATGAATCTGTAAAAACTAGAAATGGAACAACATAGTGCAGCCAATTTCTTAAGGTGAAATAAACAGCTTTTTCATTGGTTCAACTCACATAGATATGAGTCAATCATGCATATCATCCACAAGATGGCGTAAATCCTTAATCCCCACAGTTGTCCTGATGAACTGGGGACTCAGAGGGAGAAGAACATAGTGCAATACTATTTCAACAAACAAAGACTGTTTCTGAGGAAGGTCTGAGTACCGAAAGCGCGCTTAAGCACAAGGCTCTAACCATCTGGATCCCGCACAGGTGACCTAACGCAGCTGGCTCTGTTGTTGAAGTGGCATTCCAGTATCCCAATTGGGTGATATGCTTTTAAATTATATGTTTTATGTAAGTGTGTTTTTGTCAAAATAAACAGTCTTTGTTTGTTGAAATAGTATTGCACTATGTTCTTCTCCCTCTGAGTCCCCAGTTCATCAGGACAACTGTGGGGATTAAGGATTTACGCCATCTTGTGGATGATATGCATGATTGACTCATATCTATGTGAGTTGAACCAATGAAAAAGCTGTTTATTTCACCTTAAGAAATTGGCTGCACTATGTTGTTCCATTTCTAGTTTTTACAGATTCATTATCTCTGAGAAAAGGGTGGATTATATCTCATTGACCATCTACAAAAAGAGGTCATCAATTGCATTTTTTTGATATCAAATGTAAGCACTATCCATTTTTATTGGTGTATGGTGGCGCCAGGTGTGGTCATTTCTCCTGTACTGTCTGTTTATATTGGGATCTTGGTGAAGGCTCCGTGTACCACATAGGCTGCCTCTATACTTATAAGCGCAGATCTAACACCTATTGTATTATTTAGTATAAAAAAAAGCCACCACAGGCATACAATGTAGATGGATGGATAATATACTTATGGATGACGAGTGACGACACAGAGGTAGGTACAGCAGTGGCTTACCGTACTGCTATATACAGTATAATGGACCTGGTGGACACTGTCAGCAAACTGCTAAACTAGTATAAAAAAAAGCCACCACAGGTATACAATGTAGATGGATGGATAGTATACTTATTAATGGATGACGAGTGACGACACAGAGGTAGGTACAGCAGTGGCCTACCGTACTGCTATATACAGTATAATGGACCTGGGGGACACTGTCAGCAAACTGCTAAACTAGTATAAAAAAAAAAGCCACCACAGGTATACAATGTAGATGGATGGATAGTATACTTATTATTATTAATGGATGACGAGTGACGACACAGAGGTAGGTACAGCAGTGGACACTGTCAGCAAACTGCTAAACTAGTATAAAAAAAAGCCACCACAGGAGTGTTTTTCAGGCAGACAAACGTACACTGGTGGTCACTGTCAGCAAAACTGTGCACTGTACTCCTGCTATAGCTGCTCCCCAGTCCCCACAATTAAGCAGTGTGAGCACTCAGCACAGATATATCATGCAGCACACTGAGCACAGATACGGTATGGAGCGTTTTTTTCAGGCAGAGAACGGATAAAAAACTGGTGGTCACTTATCAGCAAAACTCTGCACTCTACTCCTTACAGCTGCTCCCCAATCCTCCCCACAATTATAGTAAAATAAAACAAGCAATCAGATCAACCAACTGTCTCGTATTAGTACGGAGAGGACGCCAGCCACGTCCTCTCCCTATCAATCTCAATGCACATGTGAAAATGGCGGCGACACGCGGCTGCTTATATAGAATCCGAATCTCGCGAGAATCCGACAGCGGGATGATGACGTTCGGGCGCGCTCGGGTTAACCGAGCCATACGGGAGAATCCGAGTATGGCTCGGACCCGTGTAAAAAGGGTGACGTTCTGGGGGGTTCGGTTTCTCGGAAACCGAACCCGCTCATCACTACCAGCGTTACAGTGTATCTCTCAGAGGGACACCTCCTGTGCTTCCAGTATTACAGGGTATCCCTCAGTGGAACGCCTCCCAAACTTCCAGAGTTACACTGAATCTCAAATCCTCATTTATTTCTTCAGCATCACTCACAAGTTCTTCATTCTTCTGTCTGCTTCAACATCGTTCTCAAATCTTCATTCATCTCTTCAGCATCACTCACAAGTTCTTCATTCTGTGTGCTTCAACATCGTTCTCAAATCTTCATTAATTTCTTCGACATCGCTCACAAGTTCTTTATTCTTCTGTGTACTTCAGCATCGCCCCTGAGCCTTGGCCACAACTAATTCTTTGGCATTACACGTCGGTTACAACGGCTAAGTTCTGCATGAGGAAAACTTACATCTGGCCATCCCTGCTCCGGCCCAGCTGTGGTTCCTCTTCCCGATCATCGGAAGAACCGCCGAGTTCTCAACACTACCAACTCTGTCACCCACTCACTCCCTGCCACTCTCAGCCTCTCTCTATGTCCCCCACTTACTCCCTGTCACCCTCAGTCTCTCTCTGTCACCCACTTACTCCCTGTCACTCTCAGCCTCTCTGTCTGTCACCCACTTACTCCCTGTCACCCTCAGTCTCTCTCTATGTCCCCCACTTACTCCCTGTCACCCTCAGTCTCTCTCTATGTCCCCCACTTACTCCCTGTCACCCTCAGTCTCTCTCTGTCACCCACTTACTCCCTGTCACTTTCAGTCTCTCTCGCTCTGTCACCCACTTACTCCCGGTCACCCTCAGTCTCTCTCTGTCACCCACTTACTCCCTGTCACTCTCAGTCTCTCTCTCTGTCACCCACTTACTCCCCGTCACCCTCAGTCTCTCTCTATGTCCCCCACTTACTCCCTGTCACCCTCAGTCTCTCTCTGTTACCCACTTACTCCCTGTCACCCTCAATCTCTCTGTCACCCACTTACTCCCTGCCACCCTCAGCCTATCTCTCTGTCATTCACTTACTCCCTGTCACCCTCAGTATCTCTCTGTGTCACCCACTTACTCCCTATCACCCTCAGTCTCTCTCTCAGTCACCCACTTACTCCCTGTTTCCCTCAGTCTCTCTCTGTTACCCACTTACTCCCTGTCACCCTCAATCTCTCTCTCTCTCTCTGTCACCCACTTACTCCCTGTTACCCTCAGCCTCTCTCTCTGTCACCCACTTACTCCCTGCCACCCTCAGCCTCTCTCTCTCTGTCATTCACTTACTCCCTGTCACCCTCAGTCTCTCTCTCTGTCACCCACTTACTCCCTGTCACTCTCAGCCTCTCTCTCTGTCACCCACTTATTCCCTGTCACCCTCAGTCTCTCTATCTCTGTCACCCACTTACTACCTGTCACCCTCAGTCTCTCTCTCTGTCACCCACTTACTCCGTCACTCTCAGTCTCTCTCTATGTCCCCCACTTACTCCCTGTCAACCTCAGTCTCTCTCTGTAACCCACTTACTCCCTGTCACTCTCAGTCTCTCTCGCTCTGTCACCAACTTTCTCCCTGTCACCCTCAGTCTCTCTCTCCCTCTGTCACCCACTTACTCCGTCACCCTCAATCTCTCTCTGTCACCCACTTACTCCCTGTCACCCTCAATCTATCTCTCCCTGCCACCCTCAGCCTCTCTCTCTGTCATTCAATTACTCCCTGTCACCCTCAGTATCTCTCTGTCACCCACTTACTCCCTATCACCCTCAGTCTCTCTCTATAACCCACTTACTCCCTGTCTCCCTCAGTCTCTCTCTGTCACCCACTTACTCCCTGTCACCCTCAGTCTCTCTCTCTCTGTCACCCACTTACTCCGTCACCATCACTCTCTCTCTCTCTCTCTGTCACCCACTTATTCCCTTTCACCCTCAGTCTCTCTCTGTTACCTGCTTTCTACCTGTCACCCTCAATCTATCTCTCTCTGTCACCCACTTACTCCCTGTTACCCTCAGCCTCTCTCTCCCTCTGTCACCCACTTACTCCCTGTCACCCTCAATCTCTCTCTGTCACCCACTTACTCCCTGTCACCCTCAATCTATCTCTCCCTGCCACCCTCAGCCTCTCTCTCTGTCATTCACTTACTCCCTGTCACCCTCAGTATCTCTCTGTGTCACCCACTGACTCCCTATCACCCTCAGTCTATCTTTCTCTGTCACCCACTTACTCACTGTCAACTCTGTCTCTCTCTGTCACGCACTTACTCCCTATCACCCTCAGTCTCTCTCTGTCACCCACTTACTCCATGCCATCCTCAGTCTCTCTCTCTCTCTGTCACCCACTTACTCCCTATCACCCTCAGTCTCTCCCTGTTACCCACTTTCTCCCTGTCACCCTCAGTCTCTCTCTCTGTGTCACCCACTTATTCCCTGTCACCCTCAGTCTCTCTCTCTGTCACCCACTAACTCCCTGTCACCATCAGTCTCTCTCTGTCACCCACTTACTCCCTGTCACCCTCAGTCTATCTTTCTCTGTCACCCACTTACTCACTGTCAACTCTGTCTCTCTCTGTCACGCACTGACTCCCTATCACCCTCAGTCTCTCTCTGTCACCCACTTACTCCATGCCATCCTCAGTCTCTCTCTCTCTCTGTCACCCACTTACTCCCTATCACCCTCAGTCTCTCTCTGTTACCCACTTTCTCCCTGTCACCCTCAGTCTCTCTCTCTGTGTCACCCACTTATTCCCTGTCACCCTCAGTCTCTCTCTCTGTCACCCACTAACTCCCTGTCACCCTCAGTCTCTCTCTGTCACCCACTTACTCCCTGTCACCCTCAGTCTATCTTTCTCTGTCACCCACTTACTCACTGTCAACTCTGTCTCTCTCTGTCACGCACTTACTCCCTATCACCCTCAGTCTCTCTCTGTCACCCACTTACTCCATGCCATCCTCAGTCTCTCTCTCTCTCTGTCACCCACTTACTCCCTATCACCCTCAGTCTCTCTCTGTTACCCACTTTCTCCCTGTCACCCTCAGTCTCTCTCTCTGTGTCACCCACTTATTCCCTGTCACCCTCAGTCTCTCTCTCTGTCACCCACTAACTCCCTGTCACCCTCAGTCTCTCTCTGTCACCCACTTACTCTCTGTCACCCTCAGTCTATCTTTCTCTGTCACCCACTTACTCACTGTCAACTCTGTCTCTCTGTCACGCACTGACTCCCTATCACCCTCAGTCTCTCTCTGTCACCCACTTACTCCATGCCATCCTCAGTCTCTCTCTCTCTGTCACCCACTTACTCCCTATCACCCTCAGTCTCTCTGTTACCCACTTTCTCCCTGTCACCCTCAGTCTCTCTCTCTCTCTCTCTCTGTCACCCACATACTCCCTGTCACCCTCAGTCTCTCTCTCTCTCTGTCACCTACTTACTCCCTGTCACCCGCAATCTCTCTCTGGTACCCACTTACTCCCTGTCACCCTCAGTCTCTCTCTCTGTGTCACCCACTTATTCCCTGTCACCCTCAGTCTCTCTCTCTGTCACCCACTAACTCCCTGTCACCCTCAGTCTCTCTCGGTCACCCACTTACTCCCTGTCACCCTCAGTCTATCTTTCTCTGTCACCCACTTACTCCCTGTCATGCTCAGTCTCTCTCTGTCAGCAACTTACTCACTGTCAACTGTCTCTCTCTGTCACCCACTTACTCCGTCACCCACTTACTCCCTGCCACCCTCAGTCTCTCTCTCTCTCTGTCACCCGCTTACTCCGTCACCATCACACTCTCTCTGTCACCCACTTATTCCCTGTTACCCTCAGTCTCTCTGTTACCCCCTTTCTCCCTGTCACCCTCAGTCTCTCTCTCTCTGTCACCCACATACTCCCTGTCACCCTCAGTCTCTCTCTCTCTGTCACCCACTTACTCCCTGTCACCCTCAATCTCTCTCTGTTACCCACTTACTCCCTGTCACCCTCAGTCTCTCTCTCTGTGTCACCCACTTATTCCCTGTCACCCTCAGTCTCTCTCTCTGTCACCCACTTACTCCCTGTCACCCTCAGTCTCTCTCTGTCACCCACTTACTCCCTGTCACCCTCAGTCTATCTGTCTCTGTCACCCACTTCCTCTGTCATGCTCAGTCTCTCTCTGTCACCCACTTACTCACTGTCAACTCTGTCTCTCTCTCTGTCACCCTCTTACTCCCTATTACCCTCAGTTTCTCTGTCATCCACTTACTCCCTGTCACCCTCATTCTCTCTCTCTGTCACCCACTTACTCCCTATTACCCTCAGTTTCTCTGTCATCCACTTACTCCCCGTCACCCTCATTCTCTCTCTCTCTGTCACCCACTTATACCATCACCCTCAGTCTCTCTCTGTCACCCACTTACTCCCTGTCACTCTCAGTCTCTCTCTGTCACCCACTTACTCCCTGTCACCCACTTACTCCCTGTCACCCTCAGTCTCTCTCTCTCTCTGTCAACCACTTATTCCCTGTCACCCTCAGTCTCTCTGTTACCCACTTTCTCCCTGTCACCCTCAGTCTCTCTGTCACCCACTTACTCCGTCACCCTTAGTCTCTCTCTCTCTCTGTCACCCACTTATACCATCACCCTCAGTCTCTCTCTGTCACCCACTTACTCCCTGTCACTCTCAGCCTCTCTCTCTGTCACCCACTTACTCCCTGTCACCCTCAGTCTCTTTCTCTGTCACCCACTTACTCCCTGTCACCCTCAGTCTCTCTCTGTCACCCACTTACTCCCTGTCACTCTCAGCCTCTCTCTATGTCCCCCACTTACTCCCTGTCACCCTCAGTCTCTCTCTCTGTCACCCACTTACTCCCTGTCACTCTCAGCCTCTCTCTGTCACCCACTTACTCCCTGTCACCCTCAGTCTCTCTCTGTCACCCACTTACTCCCTGTCACTCTCAGCCTCTCTCTGTCACCCACTTACTCCCTGACACCCTCAGTCTCACTCTCTGTCCCCCACTTACTCCCCGTCACCCTCAGTCTCTCTGTCACTCACTTACTCCCTGTCACCCTCAGTCTCTCTCTCTGTCACCCACTTACTCCCTGTCACCCTCAGTCTCTCTCTGTCACCCTCATTCTCTGTCACCCTCAGTATCTCTCTCTGTCACCCACTTACTCCGTCACCCTCAGTCTCTCTATTATCCACTTACTCCCTGTCACCCTCAGTCTCTCTCTCTCTCTGTCACACACTTACTCCCTGTCACCCTCAGCCTCTCTCTCTGTCACCCGCTTACTTCCTGTCACCCTCATTGTCACGGTCCGGCATGGGTATGTGTGGGGAAGCCGTCTGTTACCCGTTCAGTCTCTTTGGAGGGGTCAATCCGGCGGAGGTGTGGACTGCTGGCGCCGGGCAGGGTACGCTGGGAGGTATGTCAGGGCCACTGGATGACAGCCCCGGTGACCAGGCTGGAACTGTGTTCTCGGAGCCGTGTTCCAGCGGCGCCATCTTGGATGTGGGCAACAAGCCTGTCTTGCCCACACTACTCCTTTCATCACATTCCTGTGGCCAATTTGCTTGGGGCAGCTGCTATAAGAAAGGAAGGCCTGGAGGAGGATATTTGCCAGTGCAACATCTTTCACAGTTACTATGAAGCTAGGGGATCGTTCCAAGTTTATTGTAGCTGTGCTAAATTTAGCACAGCTACGATCGTAAACTCAGACATGCTGGGGGACGCCCAGCACAGGGTTAGTCCGCCCCGCATGTCAGGGCCGGCCCCCCACACAAATACAAAAGCATCACACAGAGGCAATACCTTTGTATATGAGGAGTAACTCCCAGCCAGCGCAGCTCCTGCGGCTGGCCCGGAGTTGCTCGTCTCTCCCACTGGCCGCAGTGGCTGCATGACACGTCACGCAGCTGCCATGGCCTGCCCCCCCAACGGTCCGGCCATGCCTGCATTGACTGGACCGCTCCCCCTAACCAGCAGCTTAACACCGCCGTTCATCCTCCTCCCGCCTAGCGTCCGCCTCTGTCTCAGAGGCGATCGCTAGGTAACGAAAGCTGCCATGCGCCGGCGCATGCGAAGTTCGGAACCAATCGCTGTGCTGTGACAAACTGCAGCGAGCGATCGGGTTGGAATAACCCCCCCTAGTTCTCTGTGCTCCCGCAGCATCTCCGGTGTCAGACTCCTGTTAGCTGCAGATTACCCGTGATTCCTGTTACAGCTCTACTCCATCAGCCATCTTAGTCCCAGCTAACTTCCTGGCTACCCGTTCCCAGACGCCGTAGTAACCAGCCTACCCGGTACTCCCCGCTAGCCCTGTGTCAAGGTAACCAGTATCACCCAGCCACCAGCCGACCCTCAGTTTCGTGTCTTAAACAACTGTCTTTGGGGAACCTGTTAAACTACTCCGAAGCAATAAATCCATGAGCAAGACCTTCATCCATCCTGCTCGTCTGTTATTTAGAGATCCAGGTGTCCAAGAGTCATCTGCTCCAAAACCGGATCCACAGAGGCTATGTCCAAATATATTCGAGAGAACTTGGCAAAGGGGTTCATTCGGCCATCAAACTCACCAGCCGGTGCTGCGTTCTTCTTTGTCCCAAAAAAAGATGGGGGGGTCTAAGACCTTGTATACATTACCGGGGCCTAAACAACATCACGGTGAAGAAACATTACCCGTTACCCCTCATTTCTGAATTATTTGACCGAGTCAAGGGAGCTACCATCTTCTCCAAGTTAGATCTAAGAGGAGCCTATAATCTTGTCCGGATATGAGCAGGCGACGAGTGGAAAACCATGTTCAATACCAGGGATGGTCATTTTGAATATCTCATTTTGCCATTTGGTTATTCTGGTATTCCAGAATTTCGTCAACAAGATATTCCAAGATCTATTATATCAATCGGTCGTGGTCTATTTGGACGACATATTAACCTTCTCCCCTGACCTAGGAACACATCGACAATGCATTCAAGAAGTACTACGTAGACTACAGGAAAATCATCTGTATTGTAAGTTAGAGAAATGCATCTTGGAGCAAGCATCTGTTCCCTTCTTAGGGTATATAATTTCTGGCTCAGGGATACAGATGGATCCGGAGAAGGTACAAGCCATATTAAATTGGTCGAGACCTACTTCTCATAAAGCAGTACAGCGTTTCCTTGGCTTCTCCAATGACTATTGCAGATTTATAAAAGGGTTCTCCACCTTGGTAGCTCCCATCGCCGCCCTTACTCGAAAGGGAGCTGACCCGTCTCATTGGACACCAGAAGCAGAGTCCATCTTCCATATACTTAAACAAGCGTTTATATCAGCACCAGTATTAAGACAACCGCACATTAGCAAACCATTTTTTCTCGAGGTTGATGCTTCCTCGGAGGCTGTTGGTGCAGTACTCTCCCAAAGGTACGAAGTCCACAAGCTTCATCCATGCGGTTATTTCTCAAAGAAATTTCTTCCCGCCGAGAAAAACAATACTATTGGGGAACAGGAGTTATTGGCTGTTAAACTAGCCTTTTAGGAATGGAGATACCTCTTGGATGGAGCCAACTTTCCTATCACCATTTATACAGACCATCGGAACTTAGGCCCTCATTCCGAGTTGTTCGCTCTGTATTTTTCATCGCATCGCAGTGAAAATCCGCTTAGTACGCATGCGCAATGTTCGCACTGCGACTGCGCCAAGTAACTTTACTATGTAGAAAGTAATTTTACTCACGGCTTTTTCTTCGCTCCAGCGAACGTAATGTGATTGACAGGAAATGGGTGTTACTGGGCGGAAACACGGCGTTTCAGGGGCGTGTGGCTGAAAACGCTACCGTTTCCGGAAAAAACGCAGGAGTGGCCGGAGAAACGGTGGGAGTGCCTGGGCGAACGCTGGGTGTGTTTGTGACGTCAACCAGGAACGACAAGCACTGAAATGATCGCACAGGCAGAGTAAGTCTGGAGCTACTCTGAAACTGCTAACTCGTTTGTAATCGCAATATTGCGCGTACGTCGGTCGCAATTTTAAGAAGCTAAGATTCACTCCCAGTAGGCGGCGGCTTAGCGTGTGTAACTCTGCTACATTCGCCTTGCGAGCGAACAACTCGGAATGAGGGCCTTAATCTTTCTGAAAAGTCTGCAATGCCTTAGTCCATGTCTGGCTCGTTGGGCTATGTTCTTTTCATGCTTTTACTTCATCCTGACCTACCGGCCCGGCTCACAGAATCAGAAAGCGGATGCTCTGTTCCGGTCGTCAGGCTCTGGAGCCTTACCGCCGTCGGTTGCTCCCGCTGGTTGGTGTGGCTGCAGCGGCAGGGAGCTGCTGGTGGCGGGTCCTTCTGGACAGATATGCGGCTGCCAAGGGCCGGGGGCAGAGGGTCTGCAGAGCCGGGCGCTGCGGCGGGGATCGCTGCGGTAAGGACCTCTAGTGGTGACACAGTATAGTGTGTCAGAGGCAGAAGCTGGCTAAAGCTGTCTGCTAACAGCTAAGTATGTCTCCTGTGCTGGGGGCAGCCATGTTGGAGACTAGAGTATTACCAATGAAGTTCCCGATATGTGTCCAGCCAATCCTGCATGTTCTCCCCTTACAAAAGGGTGCTGGCTCAGAGGGAGAGTGCCAGTGCTTCATGTTACCTCCTTGTGAAAGTTTCTCCAGGTCTGTGCTCCCACGTTACTTCTGGTTCCCTGGTCCTGGTTGCTCTCATCCATCGGTTACCTAAACGCTGCTGCAGTCCTGCTGTCTGAGTCCGTTGCCACTCGTGGAAGCGCTCACGGGGTTCCAGGTCGTAGAGGAGCTCCAGGTGCTAACGGCGGTTCCCGCAGACAACTTCATTTCTTCAAAGTCCAAGTTCTTCAGCCTCGTCTTTCAATCACAAACCACAGTCTTCATTTCTTCAAAGTCCAAGTTCCAATATTCATGTACAGCCTGATTATTTATTAAAAATACAGTTATTTTCCTACAAAGTCCTCCTTTTCTTTACACCCTCCGGCCAACGTTAACACTTAGTTTGGCTTCCACCCCATGAGGAGGAATTACATTCAGCCACTTCGTTTACTCTCCTTACAGGTAGCTGTCCCTTCAGCCAAATCACAGTTGTCAGAACTCCAACTTACGCCGAGCGTGACAGTAAGCACTGGCCCATTGGTCCGGCAAGTGAGCAGGCTACCGGGGGGCGATGCCTCTGTGGATATTCTGTCTTGTCTAAATAGACAAGAAGCCATGCAGGCACAGATTGTACAGTTCATGCAGAATATGTCTACGTGTTTGGATTCTCTTCACACAGCCATTCCACATCTCGGACTCCAGTTCAAGCTTCCAATCCGCCAGCACCTAATCCTCTAGAGTTGATTACAGTTCCTCGTTTACAACTACCGCCACCCAGTAAATTTGACGGTAGTCCAAAGCAATGCCGAGGGTTCCCCAATCAATGCGAGATCCAGTTTGAGCTTCAGTCAGCTAACTTTTCGTCTGATTGGGCCAAAATCGCATACATCATTTCACTTCTGACTGGACCTGCTCTGGATTGGGCTTCACCCTTATGGGAGAGAGCTGATCCCATACTCTTTACCCTAACTCCACTGATCTCCCAGATTCCTATCAGTCCTTTCTGGTCATGTTCAGTAAGCAAGGGGCGGATACCTTGCCTCCCCACCAAAGTTGGGACTGCCCTATCGATTTACTGCCTGGTCAAACACCTCCCAGAGGCCGATCGTACCCTTTATCTCTTCCAGAAACCCAAGCAATGTCTGAGTACATAGAAGAGAAATTGGCTAAAGGGTTCCTTCGCCCTTCCTCTTCTCCAGCCGGGGCAGGGTTTTCTTTTGTTAAGAAGAAGGACAGGGGCCTACGGCCTTGCATCGACTACCGGGGCCTCAACGAAATTACAGTTAAGAACAGATACCCCTTACCCTTGATTCCCGAACTATTCGACCATGTAAAGGGGGCTACCATTTTCACCAAATTGGACCTGCGGGGAGCTTATAACATTATACGCATTCGCACAGGAGACAAGTGGAAGACTGCATTCAATACTCGCGACGGGCATTACGAATATCTGGTGATGCCCTTTGGCTTATGCAATGCTCTAGCTGTCTTCCAGAATTATGTCAACGAGTTATTCTGAGATCTCCTCTATAAGTGCCTGGTTGTGTATCTGGACGATATTCTAATATTTTCCAAAGATCTGATAGTCCATCGGGAACAAGTCAGAGAAGTCTTGAGACGTCTAAGGGAAAATTTTCTCTTTTGTAAACTAGAGAAGTGCACGTTTGAGGTTCCCTCCATCCTTTTTTAGGTTACATCATTTCCAGGAGGGAATTACAGATGGATCCTGCCAAAGTCCAAGCAATCAGAGATTGGACCCTTCCTACCACTCTGAAGGGAATCTAACATTTTTTAGGCTTCGCCAATTTCTATAGGAAGTTTATTAAAGATTATTCCTCCATCATTGCCCCGATGACAGCACTAACAAGAAAAGGGTCTAATTCTGCAGCTTGGCCACCTGAGGCACTAAAAGCCTTTTTGTTTATAAAAGAGGCATTCATGTCTGCTCCTATACTTCGGCAACCTGATCTCAGTCGTCCTTTTCAGGTGGAGGTGGATGCTTCTTCAGTAGGAGTGGGAGCCGTCTTATACCAGTACTTCGAGGATCAGAAAGCTCATCCTTGTGCTTATTTTTCCCGAAGATTCTCTCCGGCAGAACAAAACTAAGCCATTGGAGAACAAGAATTGCTCGCCCTAAAACTTGCTTTTGAAGAGTTGAGATACTTACTGGAAGGATCTCAGCACCCAATCACAGTAACCACAGATCACAAAAATCTTTTATATCTTCAGACAGCCCATTGTTTAAACCCACGGCAAGCCAGGTGGGCACTGTTCTTCTCACGTTTTTCTTTCAAGCCCAGTATAGTCCAGGGTCTCTTAATCGGAAAGCAGATGTGCTCTCTCGTTCATTGAGTTCAGATGAGTCCACAGATCTTCCGGACAGACATCCTGAGCCTGCCTCCTTTGCTGCACCTCATACTACTCCGCTTCCTCCACCGGGAAAAACCTTAGTTGCACCAGAACTCAGGAAAAAACTGGTCACGTGGGCTCATACCTCACTGTGTATGGGACACGCAGGTAGCCTCAAGACTCTTAAGTTCATCCAACTCTCCTACTGGTGGCCTCTTCTGAAGACGGATGTCTTGGAATTCATAGCTGCCTGCCCAAAGTGTGCCCAACATAAAAGTCCAAAAGGATCACCATCAGGTCTTCTTCATCCACTATCGTTTCCACAAAAACCCTGGACACACATCTCCATGAACTTTATAACTGACCTACCCGTCTCCAAAGAACGAAACCCCATTTGGGTCATTGTGGACCGATTTTCCAAAATGGCGCACTTTGTCCCACTCACAGGTCTTCCAACCGCTCCACAACTATCAAAAATGTTCATATCAGACATCTTCCGGTTACATGGACTTCAAAAAGAGATAGTTTCCGATCAAGGGCCTCAGTTTGTGGCTAAACTCTGGAGAGCACTGAGTTCAGCTCTTGGAATGGAATTAAGTTTCTCCTCTGCATACCATCCCGAAACGGACACCCAGACAGAGAGTGAACCAAGACTTAGAGACTTTCCTACAACTCTTTATGTCTTCTTCTCAGGACGATTGGCTGGACTATCTTCCATTTGCTGAATTTGCTCACAATAATCTCTACAATTCCGCTACTCATTCCACACCCTTTTATGTGAATTATGAACTTCATCCACGTGTTCCTGCTTCCCAATAACTTCCAGCTCTCGAAGTTCCTGCCGCAGAGTTAGCCCTTCAGCAATTCACTAAGATGTGGAAACAAGTTCATGAGGCTCTGCTTAAAACATCAAGTAAATACAAGTTTTTTGCAGATCGGAAACGGAAGGCTGTCCCTAGTCTCAAAGTGGGTGATCAAGTCTGGATTTCTACTCGAAACTTAAGACTCAAGGTCCCTTCCAAGAAATTTGCCCCCAGATTCATTGGACCATATCCTGTTGAAAAAGTATTGAATCCAGTATCATACAAAGTGACATTGCCTCCGTACTTGAAGATCACAAATGCATTTCACATCTCCTTACTGAAGCATCTCATACTGAATCATTTTCGGGCTGCGCTCCCTAGACCTCCCACGGTGCTAGCTACTCAGGGAGAAGAATATGAAGTTCATAGATTCCTTGACAGTCGTAAAAGATACGGTCGTCTCCAATATCGTATTGATTGGAAGGGATATGGACCAGAGGAAAGGTTCTGGGTTTCTGAAGAGGACATCCATGCTCCAAGATTAATCTGGGCCTTTCATACCAAGAATCCGATGAAAGCACAAGGGTGTTCAGAGCCCACCCTAAAAAGGGGGGTACTGTCAGGCTCCGGAGCCTTACCTCCGTCGCTTGCTCCTGCGGGTTACCATCCCGCTGGTCGGAGTGGCTGCGGCAGCAGGAAACTGCTGGTGGGGGGTTCTTCTGGACAGATGTGCGGCTGCCAAGGGCCGAGGGTCTGGAGAGCCGGGCCCTGCGGCGGGGATCGCTGCAGTAAGGTACTCTAGTGGTGACACAGTATAGTGTGTCAGAGACAGAAGCTGGCTAAAGCTGTGTGCTAACAGCTAAGTATGTCTCCTGTGCTGGGGGCAGCCATGTTGGAGACCAGAGTATTACCAATGAAGTTCCCGATATGTGTCCAGCCAATCCTGCATGTTCTCCCCTTACAAAAGGGGGCTAACTCAGAGGGAGAGTGCCAGTGCTTCATGTTACCTCTCTGTGAAAGGTTCTCCAGATCTGTGCTCCCAGGTTACTTCTGGTTCCCTGGTCCTGGTTGCTCTCATCCATCAGTTACCTAAACGCTCCTGCAGTCCTGCTGTCTAAGTCCGTTGCCACTCGTGGAAGCGCTCACGGGGTTCCAGGTCGTAGAGGAGCTCCAGGTGCTAACGGCGGTTCCCGCAGACAACTTCATTTCTTCAAAGTCCAAGTTCTTCAGCCTCATCTTTCAATCATAAAACACAGTCTTCAGTTCTTCTTTACCGGAGTTCTTCAGCTTCACTCTTCAAGTAATTTAACCATAGACTCGAATTCGTCCAGTTTCTTCAATTGCTCCAATATTCGTGTACAGCCTGATTATTTATTAAAACTACAGTTATTTTCCTACAAAGTCCTCCTTTTCTTTACAGGGTGTAAAGAAAAGGAGGACTTTGTAGGAAAATAACTGTAGTTTTAATAAATAATCAGGCTGTACACGACCAATGTTAACACTTAGTTTGGCTTCCACCCCATAAGGAGGAATTACATTCAGCCACCTCGTTTACTCTCCTCACAGGTAGCTGTCCCTTCAGGCAAAACTTGGTTGTCGGAACCCCAACTTACGCCGAGCAGGACACCGGTCTACTACCTCCTTTGAGTCTGAAGTTCCTCATCAAACACATTCCGTTTTAGATGCGAATGTTTTCACCTCCAATCGTCTGTGACCTCCAGCAGGGAAAACTTGCTTCTCCTCAATTACGGAAAAAACTCATAACTTGGGCTCATGCTTCCCGATTCACAGGACATCTCGGTTTACACAAGACAATAGATTTTCTGCAAAGGTCCTATTGGTGGACCACGTTAAAAACAGATGTGAGGGAAACAGTGGGTTGACTTGGAGGCTTCTTCCACTAATCTTAATTTACAAGCAGTGCCCTGGTCTCCTAAATTTAGCCGCTCATTCCATCCTACCGTGGGGACCACTTTAGCTTTATGGCAGACATTTCGTTATAAGATGGGAATCTCATCTAGACGGACTTCCCTAATCCCTATTTTCGATAACCCGCTGTTCCCCCCGGGAGAATCCATTACGATTGCTTCGAGATGGGAGAGAGCAGGTGTGACAAGGGTGGTTCACCTACTTGCACATGGCGAACTCAAAACGTTCTCCGAGATACAGGCAACGGGCGATATACCTGCTAAGGACTACTGGTTCTACCTCCAGGTGCGCCATTTCATTACCTCGCAGAAAGGAGCAATAGACCTTTATAAGGTTCTTACTCCCTTTGAATCCATGTGCAATCAGGAGTCGGCCCCATCACATGTAGTGTCGGGTAGTTACAAAATCTTACTGCAGGGCTGCTTCCCTGCTGTCCCTTCTTTCTGTGATGCCTGGGATAAAGACTTACAACATCGGGGAATTAAGATCCATTGGGATACACATTGCAAGGTTATGGCACAATGCTCTACTAGCCTGGAAGTTGTGGAAACACAATACAAATTATTGACGAGATGGTACAGGTGCCCCTCTCTTGTTCTTAAATTTTACCCTTCAATCTCTCCTCGGTGCTGGCGATGTGGTAGGGATACTGGTACGTTGATTCATATTTGGTGGGATTGCCCGTCTATTGCCCCCTTCTGGAACACAATTATTAAACTATCAACGGAGATTCTAGGAGGCCCAGTGTCAACGGGCCCGGACTTCTGGCTTCTCTCACACTCAAGTGTCCCCCTGTCTCACTACAAGAAGTCCCTCCTTAAACACTTAAATAACGCGGCGAGAGCGGTGCTCCCAGTACATTGGCGGTCCGTTAACCCGCCGACGATATGGGAATGGTTTCAGCGCATTGATTTCTATATGCATATGGAGGATGTTTACTCTGCTGCCTGGGATAAATACTCCGATTATTTAGCCACTTGGCTTTGCTAGATAGAGTTCAAGACCACTAAGACATATGCTGATCACGCACCCCTGAATACACACTGACGATGGAGCTTGCTGATACCTCTTCCCTGGTTTCAGACTGATTTACGTATGTGACCTAATACACTTCCCCCCCTCCCCCTTTCTCCCTTTCTTTCCCTTGTCCACCCCCTTTTAATTGGTAATTGTTTCCGACTGTTTAATACCTCAAATACCATATGGCTACCATGTTAATGAGCGATAGTGCTACGAAGCGCTTTTTTTTCCAGATATTAGGTCCTCTGTTGTACGATGTATAGCGTAGGATGACATATCTATGTCCGTTAACCTCTTTTTTTCTTCTTTTCCTCTGTTGTCATCCCTGTAACTACAATCACCAAGCAATGAGACTAATGTCTACGTTTAATTTTTGGACATATGTACTGTTCTATATGGAAACTGTTTCAATTTGCAAAATGAAAAAATAAAGAATTAAAAAAAAAAAAACAGAAGTGACAACTTTCATTTCCTCCTGCGCTAAGTGCGCCCAACACAAGATTTCTCGGCAACCCCTGGCTGTAAAGTTGTTGCCTCTTCCTGTACCACAACAATCGTGGTCCCATTTATCAATGGACTTCATAACAGATTTACCACCTTCTAGGGGTCGTACTACAATTTGGGTGGTAATTGACCGATTCTCCAAAATGGCCCACTTTGTGCCATTGAAGAAGTTACCAACAGCATCAGAATTGGCTCATCACTTCATTTCCGAGAATTTTCAGGCTTCACGGTCTTCCCACCGAGAAAGTGTCAGATCGAGGGGTACAATTTGTGGAGAGGTTCTGGAAATCTCTTTGTTCAGCATAGCAAATCAAGTTGCAGTACTCCACAGCCTATCATCCACAGTCCAATGGGTCCACAGAACGAGTTAATCAAGACTTGGAAACCTTTTTACGCATTCATCTCTCTTCTTCTCAAGATGACCGGATAGAACATTTACCTTGGGCAGAGTTCGCCCACAATAATACTTTCCATTCCTCCACTGGACTCACTCCCTTCCTCGTTGTTTATGGAACCCATCCTAAAGTTCCAGCATTTCAATGTTTACTGGCCTTGACCTACCAGCAGTTGAAGGTTCCTTCAAAAAAAATTTCGAGCATTTGGAATCGGGTTCATAATAACCTTCAGAAAACTTCTCTTCATTACAAAAAATGGGCTGATAAGAAACGGAGAACAATACCTAGTCTCAAGGTAGGAGACCAAGTCTGCCTTTCTACAAGGAACTTGCTCTTACGAGTGCCTTCAATAAAGTTTGCTCCTCACTTTATAGGTCCTTTTCCAGTTGAGGAGATATTTAATCCAGTGGCTTATAGACTAAAACTACCCCCTTACCTCAGAATTCCTTCTTCCTTCCTTGTTTCTTTGTTAAAACCTTAGTTTTGAACCGATTCCGGAGAGTTTTGCCATGACCACCGAAAGTGCTCACCCAAAGTGGATTAGAATTTGAAGTTAAAAAGGTACTTGATTCCTGAATTCGTTATGGTCATTTACAGTACTTACTGGACTAGAAAGGATATGGACCTGAGGAGCCGTCCTGGGAGTATGCGGCGGACGTCCGTGCCCCAGTGTTGGTCTGCAAATTTCATTCTGAACACCCAGAGAAACCTAAGGGGTGTCCGGGGGCCACTCTAAAGAGGGGGGTTAATGTAATGGTCCTGCGTGGGTATGTGAAGGGGAGCCGTCTCTTACCCGTCTGGTCTCTTTCGAGGGATCCATCGGGTGGAGGTGTGGGCTGCTGGCGCTGGGCAGGGTTCGCTGGGAGGTCTGTCAGGGCCACTGGATGGCAGCCCCGGTGACCAGGCTGGAGCTGTGTTTTCGGTGCGGGTTCCGGTGGCACCATCTTGGATGTGGCCAAAAAGCCTATCTTGCCCACACTTCGTCCTTTTATCTCATTCCTGTGGCCAATTAGCTTGGGGCAGCTGCTATAAGACAGGAAGGCCTGGAGGAGGGAATTTGCCAGTGCAACGTCTTTCACATTTACTGTGAAGCTAGTTCTCTGTACTCCTGCAGCGTCTCCAGTGTCAGACTCCTGTTAGCTTAAGACTACCCGTGATTCCTGTTACAGCTCCACTCGGTCAGCTGTCCCAGTCCCAGCTAACTTCCTGGCTACCCGTTCCCAGATGCCGTAGTAACCAGCCTACCCGGTATCACCCAGCCACCAGCCGACCCTCAGTTTCGTGTCTCAAACAACTGTCTTTGGGGAACCTGTTAAACTACTCCGAAGCAATAAATCCATTAGCAAGACCTTCATCCGTCCCGCTCGTCTGTTATATAGAGATCCAGGTGCCCAAGAGTCATCTGCCCCAAAACCGGATCCACAAGATTCCTCAGCCGTGACACTCAGTCTCTCTCACTGTCACCCATTTACTCCCTGTCACCCTCAGTCTCTCTCTCTGTCATCCACTTACTCTCTGTCACCATCAGTCTCTCTCTCTCTCTGTCACCCACTTACTCCCTGTCAACCTCAGTTTTTCTCTCTGTCACCCACTTACACCCTGTCACCCTCAGTCTCTCTCTCTCTGTCACCCACTTACTCCCTGTCACCCTCAGTCTCTCTCTCTCTGTCACCCATTTAATCCCTGTCACCCTCATTCTCTCTCTCTCTCTCTCTGTCACCCACTTACTCCCTGTCACACTCAGTCTCTAAATTACCACCAAAAAAAAGATCACGCAGAGTAATATTGAATTATAATAGTATTAAAAAGTAGAAATGCCAGTGGTTTTCAATAGAATAATTTTTGCTTTATCACAGTTTAAAAAACACATACAAATACAGTACATTACAACAATTTATAAAAGAATTGATTATATTTGAATATATTCATCACTTCAATATATCCAATTCATAGTTTTAGCACAAATGTTAGCACATAGGTGGTCATTCCGAGTTGTTCGCTCGCAAGCTGCTTTTAGCAGCTTTGCACACGCTAAGCCGCCGCCTACTGGGAGTGAATCTTAGCTTCTCAAAATTGCGAACGAAAGATTCGCAATATTGCGAAAAGACTTCTCTGTGCAGTTTCTGAGTAGCTCGAGACTTACTCTGCCAGTGCGGTCAGTTCAGTGCTTGTCGTTCCTGGTTTGACGTCACAAACACACCCAGCGTTTGCCCAGACACTCCTCCGTTTCTCCAGCCACTACCGCTTTTTTCCCAGAAACTGTAGCGTTTTTTCAAACACTCCCATAAAACGGCCAGTTTCCGCCCAGAAACACCCACTTCCTGTCAATCAAATGTCAAAGTCGGAAAAATATCATGCTACACGTTGCCATATATCCACCCCATGCGCGTGCCTGCTGCACGTGCACATTCCCTCCCGTGCGCGTGGATACACGCAGCTGCGTGATGGCGCCTCCTCGGCCATGCGCTTGAGCGCGTGGTATGTGCATTTACGGTAGAGGGTGTGTGCGTCTAGCGGGCGACTCAATCGTTACATAATAAAACCAAATAGTATGTTTTATAGATAATGTTCCCCTTAATAATGACTGAAAGTTTGTTTAACGTAACTGGTCCCTGGACAGAGGAATTCCTCTTTTCATGGTACGAAGGGTCAGACAGGGTTTGAGCAGTTGTGTTTTGTACCTAACTAAAGAACATTTTATTAGAAACAATCCGGTGCTGGTTAGGTAAAGATTAATCGCTCCTGCGTATAGTTATGTCTATTAGTAGTTTCTGGACATTTACTATATTTGCGGTTCATTATCCATGCAGCGGGAATTCTGAGATTCCCTCCCACCTGAGCAGTTTGATATAGTCACAGCCCACCTGTTCAAACTAACCTATGACCTTTTGTTATGATGCGAGGAGACATTCCTGTGTCCAATGAACAATGAGATTGTAGGTCCCTTTGTAGTATACTGTACGCAGTGTATATAAGGACAGCCAGCCTGGCCAGCTCAGTCTTCTCTCCACAAACGGTTTTCATCTTGACTAACTCGGAGCTGGTACCAGGACTGCGCAGCGATCATTCCCCAGTGTGTGTAAGTTATTCTCTGTGACCATTCTAAATCTGACTGTATTCTGCCACGATCTCTCTCTCTCTCTCTCTCTCTCATTGTATGTTATTGTTTGCGATTGTGACGCTATTGTATATTTATGTGTAGTTATTCTGCTTAGATATTGATGTTAGCTTGTAGTGTAGGAACTGTTAACTGTTTTATTCCTTTTTACATAGCTAGATATTGTTAGTAAAGGTGTTGGAACCTTAGCAAGGTATTGTGTGTTTATTACATTGCAGAGGGTAATTGGAGCATCTCAATCGCTCAAGCAGCTTTAGTATTAACAAGGTTAAGCAGCGTTATATCGCTACAGTATTTCAGTAGTAAGGTTTACAGTACAAACTCAATCTTTCACTGTGTTGCATACAAGGTTTACTGAGTGTCATCCCGTGAGCGTCTGCGCCGCTCGTGTTCTCCTCGTGGTCACGAGCGTACGCTACGCTAGTAGCGTAGCATTTCGGTAGTCGGCCGCCTATAGCAAGTTCGACACCACGCGTTAAGTTGTGAGCGAGCGTGTCGCATGTGCATCTCGACCACGGCTAAGCGTCTGCTACGCTAAGTGCGTACCCTTACGGTACCCCATACGCCAATTGCGTACTGAGTCTTTTACCCATTTATAGTGAATGTTATAAGATAAATAATTAGCTTTATCAATTGGCGGCTCGTCCGTCCTCCACATATCCGCACCAGCGAACACAGACTTTATCTGTCAGCAAGGGCGGGAAGGCAGTATCCCTTCGTATCGGGATACAGTAGTGCTGGCTAGATAAGCATCTGTTTCGCTACGCTGTAGGAGTGCTGGTGGAATCCGGAACCGGAAGGTAAGAACAGTACGCTATTGTCTTTTAAAACTGTTTATTTCTGTTTTGCGTACGCACACACGCACGCACACACCTGTATTTCTTTTCATTTGTGTATTTTCACACTTCACTTTCCTGTTTGCCATTTCACAATTGATAACGTGCTGAGAAAGATTTGTTGCTATTGGTAGTTAAAAGTAAAATTAATACGTTAAGGAGTAATTTGTAAAACACGCACACGGCTTGCCTAAGATACAAGGAAGTTCGGTGTGGTGTTCAGTAGATGATTACAGTTAAAGATCATCTACATTGATATAAATGTGTTAATTGTATTTCTGTGGATATACCTGGCTTGCGTACATGTGTCTCTAACAAAGGGCGGGACTAGCGTACGCGACGCAAGGGCCGACGCACGGAGCGTATATTACGCAACGGAGCGTCTGGGTACGCCCACATAATACAAATAACACGATAGTATTGTTTTAGTTAGGCGATAAGGAGGCAACACGATAATAGCGCAAATCAATCTCAGTGTCCAAAATTTTAAGCTAACAGATCCTTCTCTAGTTGCAACTCCTCGGGATTAGCCTGCGATACTGAATGAAAGGGATTTCTGCGCAGAAACGAAAGTAAAGAGTATATGAGGTGAAAGAGTGTGTATATATATATAAGTTTCTAATTTTTGGGGTTGAACCACAGGAAATCATCGAGTTCTCGTGAGGTACATACGTGTAAGTGACGGCACGGTGGCTTGGGAGGCATCCCTTGTTAAACATTTTAAAAAAAGAGCATTAGAGTATAGCAGACCAGGAGGTCTACTGTAGCACAGACCAGGAGGTCCAGACAGACCAGGAGGTCTAGGTACAGCAGACTAAGAAGTCCGCTATAGGTAAAGAGTAAAGGAGCACAACACCAGAAAGGGTTGGTGCGGTACCCATATAGGCCATTAAGCTCTGGCTGAAGGAATTCGCAGCCACAATTTTCGATTCCACTGGTCGCTCCGCACATAAGATTAGTTGCTTATGGGCAGAACGATTGTACCGCACGTAATTGTGTGTATTAGTTAGTAACTTGACCCAGTACCATTTGCGTACGCTAGAGGGGTCATAAACGCTATTTGTACATTCTAACGTGATTTGTGTAATTTTTTTTTTATTTTAAGGGAGGTTCGCTGGTCACTCGGGAATTCTCTAGCAACCAATAGTTACTGGGAAGAGTTAAGTGCTCTTCGGATCACACCCACATGTTCCAGTAAATAGAGGTTCAGGTCGCAGGGGCCCTAGGTCGAGTACGCCAGCGCTAGGGCAGTGTGTGGGCGTATTGGTCGACGTGGGCGAGTGAGTGGAGGTACTCGGTAAACTTCCACCGCCGGCCTACCCCGGACATCTTGGTTTTTGTAAGGGTTCGCTGAAGACCCTGATTTGAAGGTCAGAGGTAGTGAAAGCAACACCTGCAAAGATGGGGGCCAGTTGTTCAGGTAGGGGGCGATCAACCTCGGTTCGGGTTGACTTAGTAAACCGGCCAATAGAGTCGGCAAGGATAACGTGTGATACAGACAGGGAAGTCCGACATGGATCACACACAAAGGTCAATGAATGGGAAAGAATGACTGTGCATGATGGGGAAAAGTTCCCACAAGTAGGCAGTTTTGGTCCCGAGGTGTTACAAAATCTAAGGAGAAGGATATGTCTCATTAAATCTGCAAAGAGACGGATCAAACATTATGATTATTTACAGTTATGGCAACAGGAAGGTGAAATACAAGGAGAATTAGCTTACACATCTGACTCTCACTGTGGTAAGAAAAATATGGCAACAAGAGAGAAGGTGGTTACAGAGAGTGGCACACTGGTGTATGATAAAAATGCACTTAGCAACTGTATTATAGATGATAAGGATAAGTGTAACAAATGTAACAATGATAAAAGTAAAACTGTTAAATGTACAACTGTTAACCCGTGCAAGTTGCACTCCATGTTAAACTTCAGGATTACCAGCAAGAAAGTGAGCCCAGCACGATGTCGGCACCTTTTCCAGCAGCCATCACACAAGACATCCACGTGGACGCGACCAATTCGGTAAAGGCAATAATCAAACCCCCTAACGGAGGGTCAGGTGAGGTCGTGTCCACAGGTACGTACGGTGTTATATATCACGCACAGACAAATGTACCTCATATTGTAGAACCAACACAAGATGATGTAATTGAATTTAATCCTGTCAGGGTGATCACAGTCCCCAATGGGAAGACTGACGCTCAGGGAATCATTCCCGTCAGGGACAGTGCAATGCGCCGTCCCTGGTCTCGGATGGAATTGAGAGCAATTATGTCTGAATTCCCTGATCCTAGGACAGATCTAGTTGCATGTCAAAGGTTCATTAAAGAACTAGGAAACTCCACAGAACCAACCAACAAAGATTGGCAGACAGTGCTGAGGGCAGGTTTGCCCTCCAGTGTTGACCCTGCGAAATTTATTACTGATTGTCAATTAGACACGGAAGTACCTCAAACAGAGGAACACAATCAGGAATGTATTAAGCAGATCAACCGACAGTTAGGAGTATATTTCCCAGCCGTTGTCGAGTGGAACGAAATCTTCTCCATAAGACAAAACGAAGGGGAAAGTACTTCTAATTATTTCCATCGGGCATTGCAGGACATGACTAGGTATACCGGTATAGAAAACATCTAAACAAGTGCACCGCACAGAGAAGTAGCAGTATTTGTGTTAATGAATGGTTTGAGGGAGGTATTGAGGACAAGGGTACAGACCACCAACTCAAACTGGAGAAATATCTCGGTGGCTGCATTAAGAAAGTCCGCTGTTGGGCATGAGCAAAACATCAGCAAGCACAGGGAAACACAGAGACGTAAGGAGCCTCAGATCCCTGTGGGTAAGTCAAAGGTGATAAGGTGTTATAATTGCCAGAAGGAAGGTCATTATGCAAGAGATTGTAGATCAAGAAATTTACAGAAGGTATATCAACCCCCTAGACAACAACATAACCATGGTATCCAAGGAATCAGGGAAGTACAGGGAAAGCGGTTGATGGTGATGAGCATCCAAGCGTTTGAGGAGGCATCAAATCAACCAAGACCTCAAGTCACTGGCACTTGGAGGAAGCCCAGGGTTTGTTATCTTTGTAAAAGAGAAGGGCATTATGCCAGCAACTGTAACAGCCCACATAAAGCCAGACCCCCTAGACAAGAACACGAACAAGAGTCATGACACACAAAATTGTAACCAGGGATCATATAGGAAGAAGTTTGGGCAGCACCTGTAATATGCAATCAGGAAAGGTGATCATTAGGACTGATAGTAAGCCTGAGGTTACAGTTAATGATATTGGGAGGTCAGTTCCTTGTAGGCACAGGAACGGCCGGGTAAACGTTGTAAAATTTATTTGTAAATGTTTCTTTTTCCCCATCTCTGACGTTCATCGGCAGAACTCAAACATCACATAGCTACTTGGTCTTTGCAGAAGTCTACCTAACCCCAGTGTGACCTACCGACATCAGTGTGTCCTGGCCAGGCACAAAAGGGTGGAGTGTGGAAATACTGGTGGGGAGAGGACTGCGCAAAGATATCGGTGGATGTGTTGGTGTGACAGCCTGATGGTGTACGGAAGATCTGACAATGGTTTTTTGTTTGTTGTTTAATGTAAAATGTGATGAATTGTTCTCTCTCTCGTTTTTTGTTTTTGTTTTTTTCCTCTCTTCTCTCTCATGTTCTTATGTTTTAAAGATGGTATGTCACACATCAGTTAGACAAATGGTAATGCAAGATTTTTGCTCCTAACAGAAAGATCGCAGATTTGGAAGGAATATTGTATCACCGGAATGTTCGTTTGGAAGACTGAGAGACAGCACCTTTGAGATGACAGCAGAGCAAGAGGAACAACAAGACTAGAGGACATAAGACATCGTAACATTTTTCTTTCCCCTCAAAGTATTTTTTTGTGCCCCCATTACAAATTTCTCTTTCTCCTTCTGTAAGATGGACTCGCCCCAAGAGACTGCAGTCCGTGTTTTCCTGTTGACAATGATGTTGACCAGAGCAGTCTGTTTCGGTGAGAGTACCAGTGAGGTCGAGAAAGGATCCGGAATGGGTTTCTGATGACTGAGACGGAGGCGTAAATTTCCAATAGCAACATAAGCTCCGAGCAAAGGCGAGTATCAGAAAACGATCTGGTAGCATTGACAATAGAAGGAATTGTGAAGGATTGTTACCTGAAGAGAGCTGCATCTGTAGGCATTGTGACAATATAGTTGAGGATGGGTGCATAAAGAAATGTCAGTCCAGTTTTAATGTTCACATGGACCGGCATCCATTGAGTGACTATAACTCCTTAGTGGGTAAAGTGTTAAATCAGACAGACTGTTGGGTATGCTCTCAAGTACCTCAAGGTCATAGCAAATCAGGACTAGTACCATTCCCTTTAACTGTAGGAGAGGTACTTGAGCTAAGTGGTGGGAGGCCGGTGGACAAGAGGTTTAAGATCTCTAGTCCTCCTAGTTTGATGCTCCACCAATATCAAGTGGATAGGTCCTTAGTGTGCTTTAACATTTCCAATCCCCGAAAGCCGGGAAATTGGGAAGTGTCATGGAGTAATCAAACCATGACCTTTTCATACAGACCCGACAGAATGCCCATAGACACAGAACTTATACGCCAGATAGCCGACCATGGAAAATATTTCCGGTATAGGTACACTCTAGGAAGTAGGACCATGCGAGTTGGAGAAGTATCACCAGGATACTGTGCACATATCGTACAAACAGATACGTGTACTAAACAGATGGGAGAATTAGGGTTAGGAGATTTCACATGGAAAATTTGTAACATGATAATGTCATACTCCGTCCCATATGTTCTCCCCGATGATGCATATTTCATATGCGGGAGGAAGGCGTATAAGTGGCTTGCCCCAAACTCAGAGGGATTGTGCTATATTGGAAAAGTACTGCCTGAAGTAATGACTGTAACCCATAACAAAATGAAAGATATTCACCGCAGTGCCCAAGCTCCTTATACTCACACTCATTACGAGCACGTCGTTAAACGGCACCTGATAGAGAGGACAGAGCATTCAGCCTCTGATCTGATCCATGAATCCACCGGGATTCAATTCCTACTCGCGTTAGATATCACTCGTACCGCCAGAGGAGTGATAAATTATAAATATATATCTGCGCTTGCACATTTATTAGACAATATCACCGAAATGTATGACGACACATTCAGGTACACTGGGAAAGAGTTACAAGCCTACAAAACAGAACTGGTTCAGCATAGGATGATTCTCAATTACCTCACAGCTGTGACAGGCGGGTATTGTGTTACCCTAGCAACTCAATATGGAATAAAGTGCTGCACGTACATTACAAACAGCACGGAGGACCCAGCCGAGGTCATAGACCAAAAGATGGATGACATTTTACAATTAAAGTGGGAGTTTCGAAGGAAACACAATCTCACACTCGCTGCTGTGGGTAATGAGCTGACCAGTTGGGTGTCATGGTTGAACCCACGAAATTGGTTCTCGGGCTTAGGAGAATGGGCCCAAGGTATTATTATGGATGTAGGGAAATTTCTTTTGTGTATTCTAGGAGTCGTCATATTGGTTGGCCTGATATTTAGATGCGTTCAGGTTTTAGCGAAGTGTAAAAGTAATACCAGGGTGATGAGTCTAAGGAGCGAGGACACTGTAATAACAACAACTAATTTGATTTATGACCCAACGATAGAGACAATGTTGTGATGAAAATGTGATTCCACAGTCCGTTTCTTTCACCCGTTTCTCCTTTGTTTTCCTCCAAGGTACAAAGACATCCACTTGGAAGAAGAATTTGACAACCTCTTTTATACAGACCATTGATGAACGATGCTACAAGCCCCAATTTCCCTAGTGACTTTAATTTTTACGATAGCCCAACACTTTAGAGACTGTAACTTTATGGACAATGGAACAACTTTTGCTCGTTATTTATAGCAAAAGCATCGAGAGACATCAGAGAACATGTACATCAAGACAAGACATCAGACAAGACCTCAATCGGCGAATGCATATTAAACTCACATAGTTTACGACTGCATTTATAATAATTGCTTCTTATCTTCACCTCTACAACCTTCAGGTAATGACACACATAGTCGATAGGGAATATAGATACAGATATCAGCACTCACATATCCCCCCATTCATGTATCATCAACTAAATGTGCTCCCCCATTTGTTGCAACCAAAAGCCGAAAAGAGCTCGGTAAAGTTTGACAGCCAATGCACAGACCCGTAATACGGGATAAGAAGGAATTCAAATGTATACTTCGCAATACCTCGAAGCTTGATCTAAAACACGTACGGCACGATGATACATGACCCCTCAAACATGGATTCATACACACATGCTTCTACTATCTCACTAGGTCATACCTTTTTCCCACCTGCTCCTCTCCTCCCTTTACCCAATCATAAAATTGTATTTACATTATGACATATATTTTTCTTTTTGAACTGTTTTAGGAAGTGGCAGTTATTGATGACTGCCAAAGGGTGTACTGTCAAAGTCGGAAAAATATCATGCTACACGTTGCAATATATCCACCCCATGCACGTGCCTGCTGCACGTGCACATTCCCTCCCGTGCGTGCGGATACTCGCAGCTGCGTGATGGCGCCTCCTCGGCCATGCGCTCGAGCGCGTGGTATGTGCATTTACGGTAGAGGGTGTGTGCGTCTAGCGGGCGACTCAATCGTTACATAATAAAACCAAATAGTATGTTTTATAGATAATGTTCCCCTTAATAATGACTGAAAGTTTGTTTAATGTAACTGGTCCCTGGACAGAGGAATTCCTCTTTTCATGGTACGAAGGGTCAGACAAGGTTTGAGCAGTTGTGTTTGGTACCTAACTAAAGAACATTTTATTAGAAACAATCCGGTGCTGGTTAGGTAAAGATTAATCGCTCCTGGGTATAGTTATGTCTATTAGTAATATTTTAAAAATGTTTTAAATAAAGGAGCGCTTGTTATGAATATTACCGCTCATACCTGTAAAAAAAGGGTTGGTTAAGAATAATGTTTACAGCCCCTTTTAGAGGTGTTTTTGTTTAAGATGAGGATATGGAGTGTTGAGGATTCCAAATGTATAATGGTCCGGTACTAGAAGTGGGTAAGGTGCATATGAAGCTGTCCCGTCTTATCTAGCCCTGCTATCCCTACCTTACAAGCCGCTGACCGCGGCTTGCTTCCGGTCTCCGGACCTGGTTTCCTCACCGCCTGTTAGCGGTATGCGAGCAAGTTGCTTTGCCGAGCGTCCAATGATGACGTGTAGCGGTACCTCCTTCCTCCGTCTCTCTCCAACGCGTTTCGGGGTTCAACCCCTTTCTCAAGGATCTAACTCGGAGCTGGTACCAGGACTGCGCAGCGATCATTCCCCAGTGTGTGTAAGTTATTCTCTGTGACCATTCTAAATCTCTGACTGTATTCTGCCACGATCTCTCTCTCTCTCTCTCTCTCTCTCATTGTATGTTATTGTTTGCGATTGTGACGCTATTGTATATTTATGTGTAGTTATTCTGCTTAGATATTGATGTTAGCCTGTAGTGTATGAACTGTTAACTGTTTTATTCCTTTTTACATAGCTAGATATTGTTAGTAAAGGTGTTGGAACTATAGCAAGATATTGTGTGTTTATTACATTGCAGAGGGTAATTGGAGCGTCTCAATCACTCAAGCAGCTTTAGTATTAACAAGGTTAAGCAGCGTTATATCGCTACAGTATTTCAGTAGTAAGGTTTACAGTACAAACTCAATCTTTCACTATGTTGCATACAAGGTTTACTGAGTGTCATCCTGTGAGCGTCTGCGCCGCTCGTGTTCTCCTCATGGTCACGAGCGTACGCTACGCTAGTAGCGTAGCATTTCGGTAGTCGGCCGCCTATAGCGTGCTCGACACCACGCATTAAGTTGTGAGCGAGCGTGTCGCATGTGCGTCTCGACCACGGCTAAGCGTCTGCTACGCTAAGTGCGTACCCTTACGGTACCTCATACGCCAATTGCGTACCGAGTCTTTTACCCATTTATAGTGAATGTTATAAGATAAATAATTAGCTTTATCACACATTACGATCACCAGAACGAAGAAAAAACCTTGTAATGCCGTGAGTAAAATACCTAACTGCATAGCAAATTTACTTGGCACAGTGCGAACATTGCGCATGCGCAATTAGCGGAAAATCGCTGCGATGCGAAGAAAATTACAGAGCGAACAACTCGGAATGAGGGCCATAGTTTTAGCATAAACTTGTTGCCAAATTGTAACTATATTGCAGAGTGTCAGTCACGAATGTAACTACTGTGTGCATGTCCAGACACTTTATATCTTATTACAATGGCACTCCGGCTGGGTGGATGGGATGAGCTGTAAATCAGTGAAAATGAGCTGTAAATATACTTTGTATTACCAGCTGATCAACATACTCACAGCACCATTTAGCAGTCCCGCAATTATCACATACTGTATATGAATGAGTATGGAGCCCCAGTTGGAATTGCCGCTTATTTCGCTTGTGTGTTCGATCACCACTTGGCCCTCACACGGAATGTGCTAACTTAATTAGGTCAGAGACTCCCCCTGCAGTGATCGGTGTCTTGATGTTGTGCACAGTTCTGAGAGCCGGACGTCCCGGCTGTCTCAACTTCCGCTATCCTTACTGCTTAGGCCACGGGAATTGTCGGCAGACTCTCTATCTCACCCACTATCTCCCTGTCACCATTAGTATCTCTCTCTGCCACCCACTATTTCCCTGTCACCATCAGTATCTCTCTCTGTCACCCTCAGTCTCTGTCACCCACTATCGCCCTGTCAGCCTCAGTCTTTCTGTCACCCTCAGTCTCTGTCACCTACTATATCTCCCTGTAACCCTCAGTCTCTCTCGCTTTCTCTCTTTTTCACCCACTATCTCCATGTCATCCACTCCATCCACGTCACCTACTATTTCCCTGTCACCCTCTGCCTCTCTATCACCCTTGCTTCTCTATCGCCCACTGCCTCCATGTTACCCACTATCTCCCTGTCACCCTCTTCCTTTCACTATCAACTCTGTCACCCACTTCACCCGCTGCCTCCCCATTCATCCACTCTCTGCCTGTCACCCCTGCCTCTCCCTGTCACCCATTATCTCCCTGTCACTCTCTGCCTTTCTCTGTCACCCTATACCATCACTCACTGTCACCCACAGCCTCCTTGTCACCCTCTGCCTCCCTTTCTTTATCTTCCTTTACCTTTCACCCCTGCCTCTCTCTGCCACCCACTTCACCTGCTTCTTCTCCAGTCACCCACTATCTGTCTGTCATACACTGTCTCCCTGTTACCCACTGCTTCCATGTCACATCTGCCTCTTTCTGTCATCCACTACCTACCCAGTCACTCACTGCCTCTCCCTGTCACTCCCTACCCTCACCCACTGCCTTACTGTCACCCTCTGCCTTTCTCTGTCTCCTACTCCCTTTCTCCATCCCCCTTTCCTGCCACTCACTGCCTCTCCCTCTCACCTACTGCTTCTCCATTTCCCACTATCTTTCCCTGTCACCCCCTGCCTTTCACCATCATCCTCTACATCACCCACTGATTCCACCTGGCATCACCCACTTCCTCCCCTTGTCACCCATTCCCTGGCTTTACCCACTGCCTCTATCACCCACTGCCTTTCCATCTCCCACTATCTATCCCTATCATCCACTGTCTCTCCCCTGCGTCACTATCTCTCAATCACTCTCTCTGTCCTATCATCCTCTGCCTCTTCAAGGCATCACACTCTTCCCCATTATATGGATACTACATTCCCTTTGAGGCCACACCCTTGGTTGAGAGGTTATACCCTTGTTGCAAGGCCAGGGCCACTTTCCCAGGGGCATTCTTACTTTCTGTGCGGAAAAAATAATACCCACACATTTTCGCCTGTCATGGTGCCCCCCTGTAATTTTATCCTGGCAGGGCCGGTGCAAGATTTCTCATCACCCTAGGCAAATCTTCCACTAAACACCGCCACACACACACACTCCTGACAATGGTGGTCATTCCGAGTTGATCGCTGCCAGCAACTTTTTTGCTGCTGGTGCGATCAACTAATCCCCACCTATGGGGGAGTGTATTTTAGCTTAGCAGGGCTGCGAACGCTTGTGCAGCTCTGCTTAGCTAAAAAAGTTTTGTGTAAAACTAGACCAGCCCTGGACATACTTACCCTGTGCGATGATCTCAGCGTTGATGGGGCCAGCTTTGACGTCACACCTCCGCCCTCCGTTCGTCTGGACACGCCTGCGTTTTACTTACCACTCCCCAAAAATGGCAGGAAATGGTAAGGTGACGCCCAGGAACGCCCTCTTGCTGTCCATCTTCTTGTCACCACTGCGACAGCTTTCTTCATAGTTAGTGTCATTGCCCGGTGACCTCTGTCACCGGGCAACAACGCGCATGCGCATTCTGGACCCATTCGCACCGCACTGAAGAACCGCTGCGAGCGAATGGGTCTAAATGACCCCCAACACCCAGCCCTTCATGTGAAGAAGTGCGAAGTTAGCATCTTATAAGTTACACTTCTAACATATAAGAACTTATCCCACCCCCCTGGTAGACCCATTATCAGTGGTATTGGGTCTTTAACATCTAGAATATCTGAATACGTGGACAGTAATATTAAGAAATATGTTCCTTGTCTGGATTCCTATATTCAAGACTCAACTGCTGTACTTCAATTGTTTAAAAATTTCAATTGGCTTGATTCTTATAAATGGTGCTCTATCGACGTTCAGTCGTTATATACATCTATTCCACAAGATCAAGGTATTCGGGTTGTGGAAAATAAGTTGAGGGAAGACAGTGGTGTGAGTGATAAAAAACGTACTTTCATTTGCCAATGCCTTGAATTTGTTTTGAAGTATAATTACTTTACTTTTTTGGAAGAATGGTTCCAGCAGGTGTGTGGCTCAGCGATGGGCAGCATCTGTGCTCCGAGTGTAGCAAATATTTATATGGGCCAATGGGAATGTGAAACAATTAAGGGTGACCTGAAACAATATAATAGAGGCCCTCATTCCGAGTTGTTCGCTCGCAAGCTGCTTTTAGCAGCTTTACACACGCTAAGCCGCCGCCTACTGGGAGTGAATCTTAGCTTCTTAAAATTGCGAACGAAAGATTCTCAAAATTGCGATTACACACCTCTTAGCAGTTTCTGAGTAGCTTCAAACTTACTCGGCATCTGCGATCAGTTCAGTGCTTGTCGTTCCTGGTTTGACGTCACAAACACACCCAGCGTTCGCCCAGACACTCCTCCGTTTCTTCAGCCACTCCCGCGTTTTTTCAAGAAACGGTAGCGTTTTTTCGCACACACCCATAAAACGGTCAGTTTCCGCCCAGAAACACCCACTTCCTGTCAATCACATTACGATCACCAGAACGAAGAAAAAACCGTGAGTAAAATTCCTAACTGCATAGCAAATTTACTTGGCGCAGTCGCACTGCGGACATTGCGCATGCGCATTCGCGACCAATCGCTCCGTTGCAAGAAAAAAAATAACGAGCGAACAAGTCGGAATGACCCCCAGAGTACAAGAGGTATATAGATGATGTCCTGATTGTGTGGAAGGGTACCGAAGGAGAATGGATTGATTTCCTTAGGGAAATTAATATTAATACTTATAACCTGAAATTTACGGGTACTTATGTGATAGCCGGGCTGCGGCCGGTCCATCAGTGATTTTAATAAGCATTGCATAACAGGCCGTCTCATCACATAAGCAAGCAGTTTATTCACAGTTCAGACAGGGTTATCACAACAGTAACATTTCACTTCTTTTTCTTCTCTCCAGTACAATATTCATATGGGTTACATTAGGTTACATCTCCTTTCATTTGCTTCACTGGCAATAACAGCATTTACAGTGATGTGACAGCATTACAGTACAGTACATACCAGCGCAGTCTCTGGGAATCAGTAGTGTGGCTTCCGCAAACTGAGATTCATTTCAGTGTGCTCTCCCCCATTCGCAAGGGGCTCTATCTAAACGGGATCTCTCATGGACACGTTACTGGGGGCCTTCCGCCAAACGTGGTTCCTACCACTCACCCAGCTCGTCCTCTCCCGCAGACTCACACCTCCCGTCCTGCTTCTTAGGTACACATGAAGGTCCTTTGTTCCTGGTTCCTTCCACTGTACTCTGCATACTGTAGCTCTCACACTGCACTCTCCATCTCTCACTGAAGCTGCTGGCTCTCCTGTTACACTGCATATATGGGCTCTCCCTCTCTTCATAGCCACACCCACACGCTGCTCTTCTCTCCATCATGCCAGGGACAGTGGAGTGCCATTCTTGTTCCACAGTTCCCAGACTGTGTTTCTCCTGGACACTAGCCTGTGCCCTCCATCCTCAGTCCTCAGCTCACACTGAACTGTCCTGTGCTTTGTTCCTTTTTCTAAAATCCCCCTGCACTTCCTGTCTTAACCCCCTACATGTGGCAGGGTCTGTGAGAACTGGTTTTGGGGCCATAAAACTCCCCCACTCACTGATAAGAATTAAATGGCTTTTGGAACTTTCCAATATCTCTTGTCTCCTAAAATTCCAGTATGCCACATACACCCCTGCTAAAATCTTGTGTGTCCCCACGCAATATACCTATGAGCTTGCAAAAAGTCTAGAAAGGAACAGTCTCTTACTGTATACTCTACAGCAAGGTCAAAACCTAACACACAATAAACAAGCATAATTGCAGTATACATCACACACAGTATAACAATCACATGAGCAGAAAAACATGGCATGCAAACACACAATATAACAATCACATGAGCAGAAAAACATGGTATGCAAAACATCACATGAAACACAAATCACATATACTGCTGCCTTTTTTCTCTGAATTAGTCCTGGGTCACAGATGATCATGAAAGTTCTAACATCTTCTGGCAATTGTGCCAAACACTTAGAACCTGCCCGTGCCGGCCCTTGTCTCCCCCAGTTCGCTGGGTCAAAAGAGATAGGTGGCTTTCATGGGCCCCTCCCAATAAAGGTTTCCCCAAATTGTCAAATAAATCTTCGGTACCGATTCTGTTCGCAGACGCCAAGTTGTGATAGCCGGGCAGCGGCCAGTCCATCAGTGATTTTAATAAGCATTTCACACCAGGCCGTCTCATCACATAAGCAAGCAGTTTATTCACAGTTCAGACAGGGTTATCACGACAGTAACATTTAACTTATTTTTCTTCTCTCCAGTACAATATTCATATGGGTTACATCAGGTTACATCTCCTTTCATTTGCTTCACTGGCAATAACAGCATTTACAGTGATGTGGCAGTATTACAGTACAGTACAGTACATACCAGCGCAGTCTCTGGGAATCAGTAGTGAGGCTTCCGCAAACTGAGATTCATTTCAGTGTGCTCTCCCCCATTCGCAGGGGGCTCTATCTAAACGGGATCTCTCATGGACACGTTACTGGGGGCCTTCCACCAAACGTTGTTCCTACCACTCACCCAGCTCATCCTCTCCCGCAGACTCACACCTCCCGTCCTGCTTCTTGGGTACACATGAAGGTCCTTTGTTCCTGGTTCCTTCCACTGTACTCTGCATACTGTGGCTCTCACACTGCACTCTCCATCTCTCACTGAAGCTGCTGGCTCTCCTGTTACACTGCATATATGGGCTCTCCCTCTCTTCATAGCCACACCCACACGCTGCTCTTCTCTCCATCATGCCAGGGACTGTGGAGTGCCATTCTTGTTCCACAGTCCCCAGACTGGACACTAGCCTGTGCCCTCCATCCTCAGTCCTCAGCTCACACTGAACTGTCCTGTGCTTTGTTCCTTTTTCTAAAATCCCCCTGCACTTCCTGCCTAACCCCCTACATGTGGCAGGGTCTGTGAGAACTGGTTTTGGGGCCATAAAACTCCCCCACTCACTGATAAGAAATAAATGGCTTTTGGAACTTTCCAATATCTCTTGCCTCCTAACATTCCAGTATGCCACACTTACTCCACCAATCGTGTGGAATTCTTGGATTTGGTATTATCTTCGGAAAATGTTAGTGTGACTGGGGAGATTGAGACATTTACACACTTTAAAAAGGTAGATAGCAATAGCTATTTAGAATTTAATAGCTGCCACCTTCCACAGTGGAAGGAGAATATTCCTTTTTCACAATATACGAGACTTAGAAGAAATTCCACTAATCTGATGAAGTTTGATGAAAAGCTGATATTTATACAGCAAGACTTCAGGAGAGAGGATACCCAAAGGAAGTAGTTGAAACAGCTAGAGTGAAAGCAAGGGGGAAAGAGAGAGATTTCCTTTTACAGTATAAGAAAAAGGATAGTCAGAAAAAAATGTTTTGTCCCTTTGTCACTCAGTTCAGTACAGATTTCAGACAGTTGGAAAGAATAACGAAGAAAAATTGGCATGTGTTAAAACTTGATCCAATCTTGGGCCCTGAGCTTCCAAAGAGGCCTGAAATGATCTATAGGAAGTCTAATACGATCAAATCATTGGTATCTAAAAGTAAATTAGCTAAAATTAAGACTAATAATGGGGAACATTTCTTGAGTTCTATGAAAGGCTTTTTCAACTGTGGGCATTGTAAAATATGCAGCCTAGCAGAGAGAGGCACAAAGACCTTTTATAACGATAATAAAAGAATGACTTTTAATATCAAGTCCTTTATTAATTGTAATACCTCTTTCTGTATATATATATATATGCTGATTTGCCCATGTGGGCTCCGATATGTGGGAAAGACAAAAAGGGTTCTAAAATTGAGGATTTTGGAGCAGACCAGGAATATTAGGAATAGGGTTCTGAACCATAGTGTTCCTCGACACTTTGTGGAAAAGCATAATGCTGATCCTGGTTGTCTCAAATTTGTGGGGATTGAACATGTGGCCCAAAATCCAGATGGAGGTAATAGAGAAGAACAACTTCTAAAGCGAGAAACCTTCTGGATACTCACATTAAACACACTCATTCCTCATGGTCTAAATGAGAACTATGAAATTACTCCGTTTATCCGTGAAAGATAGAATGGAGTTTAATTTCCATTATAGATAATAAGATACTGTAGTGATTAGGGTAATAGAGAGGCTAATGTCCCTGTGGGGTGGAAATAAGTGTGCTATCTGTTAGGACATCTGGGAATGAGTATATAATCAATTTCAAGTGGGGCCTGGCACTTGGTTGATTATGGTTTATAATAATTGAACATTTTTATATTGGGAAATTTGCTTAGCGAATGTAGTTGTCTATTGGAACTTATTATGTGCCTACCATTCGGATTAAAAAAAAGCTAGTCTGCTTTCTAAATGAAAGATTTAAATATAAGGTTTAAAATAGTGTACATTTTGCTCATTGACACTATTTGTAGAAAAGTATCCAGTGTGAAAAAGCATCCAGTGTCAGAGGTTGTTGTAAATAGTTTTTATGAACAAGTTAAGTCTCCATGTATCCAGAATATTATTCCAGTTACAAAAATGTTGCAAAACATTGTTTCCTTTAAGGTAAATAACACTGACCTCATAATAAATGTATCGCTTTGGGTCCTCTAATGGAAACTTAAATTTGCTTATTGTATAAGCGTTTCAGCCTTTATGATTATTCATTATCTAAAGAAACTTTCATTATGTATTAATCACTCAAACAAACTCTCACCATGCATTAATAATTAAAAAATGTTTTAGTAATCTATTAAAAAATGTTTGTCTATGTATAAATGTGGGTATACGTATATGTATTTATGTGTATTTTTAATATAATTGTTGTTTTATGCAATATATTATATGTTACTGCCACATAGCATGTTTTTATATATGATGTGATTCATCCCAGTGTTTTTTAAACAATGTTTGTTGTAAATGAATGCAATTGCGGTAAATAGCTGATTAAGTAGAAGTCTATGTTAAACTATTCGGCGGCCGTGAATGGCTGATTGCCTGGCCTGCAGAGTATATTAAGAGCAGTGTTGCGTCTGGTGGGCCAGCCTCCTGACGAAGTACCTTACGAAACGCGTTGGAGCGTGGCCAACCAGACACTCGATTCACCCGTTTGCACTGTATCTCCGACTGTTCAATTGACGTGGTGTCTGGACGAGTCACGGCCGATATCTTCAGCCAGCGACGCGGGTTTCAGGTCCTGGTCCTTGGACGGCGGTGTGCAGGTCTTTGCCTGGGTTCTTTCTTTATACCATGTGGTAATCAGCCCACAGAGTGGGAATATAGGGTACGAGTCTTTTTAATTATTGTGAGCAGCTTTGACCTACCTGTGTGAAAATAAATTATCAAACTTATCTGCACTATGGCCCTCATTCCGAGTTGTTCGCTCGTTCTTTTTCATCGCATCGCAGTGAAAATCCGCTTAGTACGCATGCGCAAAGTTCGCACTGCGACTGCGCCAAGTAACTTTACTATGAAGAAAGTATTTTTACTCACGGCTTTTTCTTCGCTCCGGCGATCGTAATGTGATTGACAGGAAATGGGTGTTACTGGGCGGAAACACGGCGTTTCAGGGGCGTGTGGCTGAAAACGCTACCGTTTCCGGAAAAAACGCAGGAGTGGCCGGAGAAACGGTGGGAGTGCCTGGGCGAACGCTGGGTGTGTTTGTGACGTCAACCAGGAACGACAAGCACTGAACTGATCGCACAGGCAGAGTAAGTCTGGAGCTACTCTGAAACTGCTAAGTAGTTAGTAATCGCAATATTGCGAATACATCGGTCGCAATTTTAAGAAGCTAAGATTCACTCCCAGTAGGCGGCGGCTTAGCGTGTGTAACTCTGCTAAATTCGCCTTGCGACCGATCAACTCGGAATGAGGGCCTATGAGCGCATTCTTCTTTTGTTCTTAGAATATATATATATATATATATATATATATATTCTAATGAATGTTTTGGCATGCTATTTTGGCCATCTGCAGCCAGCTAATTCCTCTCAGGCACTAGACAGGCGCAGCTGCCTCAAATTTCCTGCCGATCACATGAATAGCAGCCAGCTGAGGTGTGAGGCACTGACCACGGTTGTCCTCCTGGCTAATGCTGTAAACTCTGGATGAGGGTGGACAGCCGGTGGATATTGCCCTTTAAAATGCACTTGTGCACAGGGTAGAGACTGCCAGGCTTGGACTCCCTGTCACCACTGCCTTTCAGGACGACTGGGAGAGGGGGCAGATAAACTGGTGTTTGACAAAACCCTTGCCACCCGGTGAAGGTGCCGACACCAGTCGTGGCCTCCTCCTCAGACTCCTCAGCTTGCGATCCCAGTGGAGGGAGCAGATCTTCTTCCCAGTCATTGGGTCTAGTAAAGGATAGCGAGCGACACAGGAGGGGTGGGGGACAGGTGCTGGACATACAGCTCCAGCCCTGGCCCGGCAGATCTAACATGGCTCAGTATAGAGCGAGTGCCTCACAAGCTCAGCACATATCTTGTCACAACCTTCATTTGTTGGTTTCACTCAGCGCCACCCATCAAATACCAGCGCCCGTACTCATTAGCCTAACGGTGGCGCTGGCCATGCCTAAGGTACAATGCTTACATAGAGTTACATGATATATACAGTCCCATCTACATACAGGTACACCATCTATACACAGGGGGGAATTCAATTGTTTTGGATGTCTAAATATCCCGTCTAAATAGTCCAAACAACAAATTTCACTATTCAATTGTAGTTTGGGCGCAAATGCACATCGCACATGTCTCGCTCAAACAGACAGTGTTTAGCCGCATAAAACGCCTAACCCATCTAAACTCCTGCTTTGGGCGTTCAAAGTGCTGGGTTCTGACATTTTTTCTCGCACCTCAGAAGACAGCGCAAAAAAATGTGTCCACCACGGTCGCCATGTGCCTGAATGGCAGAGCAATTGAATTGATGCCATTGGGTGCTGTCTAGTGGCGGCCACACAAAAAAAAACAATTGAATTTGTCCCATACAGTATGTACCTAATGTAAGCTGTCTCATCTATACATATCCAGAGGCACATAATCTATACACTACCACCAACATATATAAACATGATGTATGTAGTCTTATTTCTATATACGCACCAATACATATATTATATATGTAGGTGGAAGTGTATAGTATAGATCATGATGTACCAGTGTGTATTTATTAAATTTGAGACTGCATACAGTACAAAATGTACATGTGAGATATGTATTGCCCTCAGTGTAATCTGAGGGAGTCTGCAATCGGGAAGAAGGGAGGGCAGGTAACATGCAGAGCCTGCAGCCAGGTAACATGAGGGAGTCTGCAATCAGGAAGGGGGGGTGTTAGGAGTAACTTGCCTGGGCGGTGGGGAAAGGTTGCAGGTAACCTACAGGAGCCTGCAATTGCGGGGGGGAGGAGGCGGGGGTAACCTGCGGAAGCCTGCACTCACAGGGGTGGGTAACCTGCTGGAGTCCGCAATTGTGGGGATGAGGAGCAGGAGACATGCGTAGCCTGCAGCTGGGTAACATGAGGGAGTCTGCAATCGGGGGTGCAGGGGTTGGGTGTAACCTGCGGGAGCCTGCACTCGCGGAGGACGGAGGGAGGGGAGCGCAGGTAATCAGCGGGAGATGCACTTGTTGGAAGGGGGAAGGTGCGGGAAACCTGCGGTGGCTGCACTCACAGGGGTGTGGCATGGGTAACCTGCAGGAGCTGCACTCGCAGGGGGGCAACCGACTGCCACGTCTTGACTCCGACGATCCGGGGTACCTGTGAAAAAAAAAAAAAAACACTCACCTGATCCAGTGTCCAGAGATAATCCACGTCCAGAGATAATCCACGTACTTGGCAAAAAAAAAAAAAACACGAATACCCAACCACTGGACTGAAAGGGGTCCCATGTTGACACATGAGACCCCTTTCCCCGAATGCCGGGACCCCACGTGACTCCTGTCACTGAGGTCCCTTCAGCCAATCAGGAAGCGCTACTTCCGTGGCGCTCACCTGATTGGCTGTGCGCGTCTGAGCTCAGACAGCGCATCACACAGCTCCCTCCATTACTTTCAATGGTGGGAACTTTGCCGTCAGCGGTGGGGTTACCCGCGGTCAGCCGCTGACCGGCGGGTGACCCCACCGCTAACCGCAAAGTTCCCACCATTGAATATAATGGAGGGAGCTGTGCGATGCGCTGTCTGAGCTCAGACGCGCACAGAGCCAATCAGCAGAGTGCAAGGACGTTGCACTCGCTGATTGGCTGAAGAGATACTTCTGTGACAGCTGTCACGGGGGTGTCTGCATTCGTGGAAAGGGGTCTCATGTGTCAACATGGGATCCCTTTCAGTCCGGTGGTCGGGTGTTCGTTTTGTTGTTTTGACAAGTACGTGGATTTATCTCTGGATCAGGTGAGTATAATTATCTTTTATTTTCAGGTACCCGTGGATTCTACTTGGAGAAGAGGACCGACTGCTTCATGTCAACATAGGTAAGTATGTGTGTGTCGGCAGTGTGTAATAAAGTTGTACTTGTCACGGTGTGTGTGTCCTGTGTTTATTTGGGTATTTTTTCCCAGTAGTACTACAGGTACCAGCGGGCCCATGTTTCTCCCTCATGCTGGTACTTGTGGTTCTCCAAGTACCAGCTTGCGGGGGAGGCTTGCTGGGACTTGTAGTACTACTGGAAAAAAAAATAAGAATTTACTCACCGGTAATTCTATATCTCGTAGTCCGTAGTGGATGCTGGGAACTCCGTAAGGACCATGGGGAATAGACGGGCTCCGCAGGAGACTGGGCACTCTAAGAAAGATTTAGGACTACCTGGTGTGCACTGGCTCCTCCCCCTATGACCCTCCTCCAAGCCTCAGTTAGGACACTGTGCCCGGAAGAGCTGACACAATAAGGAAGGATTTTGAATCCCGGGTAAGACTCATACCAGCCACACCAATCACACCGTATAACTCGTGATAGGAACCCCGGTTAACAGTATGATAACAAAAGGAGCCTCTGAACAGATGGCTCGCAATAATAACCCGATTTGTGTAACAATAACTATTTACAAGTATTGCAGACAATCCGCACTTGGGATGGGCGCCCAGCATCCACTACGGACTACGAGAAATAGAATTACCGGTGAGTAAATTCTTATTTTCTCGGACGTCCTAGTGGATGCTGGGAACTCCGTAAGGACCATGGGGATTATACCAAAGCTCCCAAACGGGCGGGAGAGTGCGGACGACTCTGCAACACCGAATGAGAGAACTCCAGGTCCTCCTCAGCCAGGGTATCAAATTTGTAGAATTTTGCAAACGTGTTTGCCCCTGACCAAGTAGCAGCTCGGCAAAGTTGTAAAGCCGAGACCCCTCGGGCAGCCGCCCAAGATGAGCCCACCTTCCTTGTGGAATGGGCTTTTACAGATTTAGGCTGCGTTAGTCCTACCGCAGAATGCGCCAGCTGAATAGTGCTACAAATCCAGCGCGCAATAGTCTGCTTAGTAGCAGGAGCACCCAGTTTGTTGGGTGCATACAGGATAAACAGCGAGTCAGTTTTCCTGACTCCAGCCGTCCTGGAAACATAAATTTTCAGGGCCCTGACTACGTCCAGTAACTTGGAATCCTCCAAGTTCCCAGTAGCCGCAGGCACCACAATAGGTTGGTTCAAGTGAAAAGCTGACACCACCTTCGGGAGAAACTGAGGACGAGTCCTCAACTCTGCCCTATCCATATGGAAAATCAGATAGGGGCTTTTACAGGACAAAGCCGCCAATTCTGACACCCGTCTGGCTGAAGCCAGAGCCAACAACATAACCACTTTCCACGTGAGATATTTTAAATCCACAGTCTTAAGTGGCTCAAACCAATGTGATTTTAGAAATTCCAAGACCACATTGAGATCCCAAGGTGCCACTGGGGGCACAAAAGGAGGCTGAATATGCAGGACTCCCTTGACAAAAGTCTGAACTTCAGGCAGTGAAGCCAGTTCTTTCAGGAAGAAAATCGACAGGGCCGAGATCTGGACCTTAATGGACCCCAATTTGAGGCCCAAAGTCACACCTGCTTGCAGGAAGTGTAAGAAACGACCCAGTTGAAATTCCTCCGTTGGGGCCTTCTTGGCCTCACACCAAGCAACATATTTCTGCCAAATGCGGTGATAATGCTTTGCGGTGACATCCTTCCTGGCTTTGATCAGGGTAGGGATGACTTCCTCCGGAATACCTTTTTCCTTCAGGATCCGGCGTTCAACCGCCATGCCGTCAAACGCAGCCGCGGTAAGTCTTGGAACAGACAGGGTCCCTGCTGCAGCAGGTCTTGTCTGAGCGGCAGAGGCCAAGGGTCCTCTGCAAGCATCTCTCGAAGTTCCGGGTACCAAGTCCTTCTTGGCCAATCCGGAGCCACGAGAATAGTTCTCACTCCTCGCCTTCTTATTATTTTCAGTACCTTGGGTATGAGGGGCAGAGGAGGAAACACCTAAACCGACTGGTACACCCACGGTGTCACTAGAGCGTCCACAGCGATCGCCTGAGGGTCCCTTGACCTGGCGCAATACCTTTTTAGCTTTTTGTTTAGGCGGGACGCCATCATGTCCACCTGTGGTTTTTCCCAACGGTTGACCAGCATTCGGAAAACTTCTGGATGAAGTCCCCATTCTCCCGGGTGGAGGTCGTGCCTGCTGAGGAAGTCTGCTTCCCAGTTGTCCACTCCCAGAATGAATACTGCTGTCAGTGCTAACACATGATTCTCTGCCCATCGGAGAATCCTTGTGGCTTCTGCCATTGCCCTCCTGCTTCTTGTGCCGCCCTGTCTGTTTACATGGGCGACCGCCGTGATGTTGTCTGACTGGATCAGCATCGGCCAGTTCTGAAGCAGGGGTCTTGCTTGACTTAGGGCATTGTAAATGGCCCTTAGCTCCAGAATATTTATGTGAAGTGAAATCTCCTGAGTTGACCATAGTCCTTGGAAATTTCTTCCCTGTGTGACTGCCCCCCAGCCCCGAAGGCTGGCGTCCGTGGTAACCAGGACCCAGTCCTGTATTCCGAATCTGCGGCCCTCTAGTAGATGAGCCGTCTGCAGCCACCACAGCAGCGACACCCTGGTTCTTGCCGATAGGGTTATCCGCTGTTTCATCTGGAGATGGGACCTGGACCATTTGTCCAACAGGTCCCACTGGAAAGTCCTTGCGTGGAACCTTCCGAATGGAATTGCCTCGTACGAAGCTACCATTTTTCCCAGGACTCGTGTGCATTGATGTACCGACACCTGTCCCGGTTTTAGGATGTCTCTGACTAGAGATGACAACTCCTCGGCTTTTTCCACTGGAAGAAACACTCTTTTCTGGTCTGTGTCCAGAATCATTCCCAGGAACAGAAGACGTGTCGTCGGGACCAGCTGTGACTTTGGAATATTGAGAATCCAGCCGTGCTGTTGTAGCACTTCCCGAGTAAGTGCTACCCCTACTATCAACTGTTCCTTGGACCTCGCCTTTATCAGGAGATCGTCCAAGTACGGGATAATTGAAACTCCTTTCTTGCGAAGGAGTATCATCATTTCGGCCATTACCTTGGTAAAGACCCTCGGTGCCGTGGATAACCCAAACGGCAGCGTCTGGAACGGATAGTGACAGTCCTGTACCACAAATCTGAGGTACTCCTGGTGAGGAGGGTAAATGGGGACATGTAGGTACGCATCCTTGATGTCCAGGGAGACCATGTAGTCCCCCTCCTCCAGGCTCGCAATACCCGCCCTGAGCGATTCCATCTTGAACTTGAACCTTTTAAAATAAGTGTTCAAGGATTTTAAATTTAAGATGGGTCTCACCGTACCGTCCGGTTTCGGTACCACAAACATTGTGGAATAGTAACCCTTTCCTTGCTGAAGGAGGGGTACCTTGACAATCACTTGCTGTGAATACAGTTTTTTGAATAGCCACCAACACTGCCTCCCTGGCAGAGGGAGTTGCCGGTAAGGCAGATTTTAGGAAACTGCGGGGGGGAGACGTCTCGATTTCCAGTCTGTACCCCTGAAGTACTACTTGAAGTACCCAGGGATCCACCTGTGAGAGAGAGCCCACTGTGTGCTGAAATTTTTGAGACGGGCCTCCACCGTACCCGGGTCCGCCGGAGCAGCCCCAGCGTCATGCTGTGGACTTACCGGACGCAGGGGAGGACTTCTGCTCTTGGGAACTAGCTGTGTGTTGCAGCTTTTTTCCCTCTACCTTTGCCTCTCGGCAGAAAGGATGAGCCTCTAGCCCTCTTGCTTTTCTGGGGCCGAAAGGACTGTACCTGATAATACGGTGCTTTCTTTTGCTGTGGGGCAGCCTGTGGCAAAAAGGTCGATTTCCCAGCAGTAGCTGTGGACACGAGGTCCGAAAGACCATCCCCAAACAGTTCCACCCCCTTATAGGGCAAAACCTCCATGTGCCGCTTTGAGTCGGCATCGCCAGCCCATTGCCGAGTCCATAACCCCCTTCTGGCGGCAATGGACATAGCACTTATTCTTGATGCCAGCCGGCAAATATCCCTCTGTGCATCACGCATGTATAAGACTGCATCTTTTATATGCTCAACCGTCAGCAAAATATTGTCCCTATCCATGGAATCGATATTATCTGACAGGGAATCTGACCACGCAGCAGCAGCACTGCACATCCAAGCTGATGCAATCGCTGGTTGTAATATAATGCCCGTGTGTGTGTAAATAGCTTTTAGGGTAGCCTCCTGCTTTCTATCAGCAGGTTCCTTCAGGGTGGCCGTATCCGGAGACGGTAGTGCCACCTTCTTTGATAAGCGTGTCAGCGCCTTATCTACCCTAGGGTGTGTTTCCCAACGTGACCTATCCTCTAACGGGAAAGGGTACGCTGCCAATAATCGTTTTGAAATTATCAATTTCTTATCAGGGGAAGTCAACGCTTCCTCACACACCTCATTTAATTCCTCAGATGCAGGAAAAACTACTGGTAGTTTTTTCTCACCAAACATAATATCCTTTTTTGTGGTACCTGGGGTATTATCAGAAATGCGTAAAACATTTTTCATTGCCTCAATCATGTAACGGGTGGACCTATTGGAGGGTACACTTGTCTTCATCATCGTCGACACTGGAGTCGGTATCCGTGTCGACGTCTGTATCTGTCACCTGAGTTAGCGGGCGTTTTAAAGCCCCTGATGACATTTGAGACGCTGGAACAGGCACAAGCTGTGTAGCCGGCTGTCCTATGTCGTCAAACCTTTTGTGTAAGGAGTTGACACTTTCACGCAATTCCTTCCATAAGTCCAGCCACACAGGTGTCGACCCCGCAGGGGGTGACATCACATTCACAGGCATTTGCTCCGCCTCCACATCATTTTCCTCCTCATACATGTCGACACAGCAGTACCGACACACAGCAGACACACAGGGAATGCTCTTACAGAGGACAGGACCCCACAAAGCCCTTTGGGGAGACAGAGGGAGAGTATGCCAGCACACACCAGAGCGCTATATATCACAGGGATATCACCTATAGAAGTGTGTTTTCCCTTTATAGCTGCATAAATATAGTTATACTGCGCCTAATTTGTGCCCCCCCTCTCTTTTTTACCCTTTTCTGTAGTGCAGGACTGCAGAGGAGAGCCAGGGAGCTTCCTTCCAGCGAAGCTGTGAGGAAAAATGGCGCCAGTGTGCTGAGGGAGATGGCTCCGCCCCTTTTTCGGCAGGCTTTCTCCCGCTAATGTAAAAGTTCTGGCAGGGGTTAAAAAGCACCTATATAGCCCCTGGGGCTATATATGGTGCCAGTTTTCCAGCCAAGGTGTTAGTATTGCTGCTCAGGGCGCCCCCCCCCCCCAGCGCCCTGCACCAATCAGTGACCGCAGTGTGTGATGTGCATGAGGAGCAATGGCGCACAGCTGCAGTGCTGTGCGCTACCTTGGAGAAGACAGAAGTCTTCAGCCGCCGATTTTCTGGACCACCTTCTTGCTTCTGGCTCTGTAAGGGGGGCGGCGGCGCGGCTCCGGGAACGGACGACGAGGTCGGGTCCTGTGTTCGATCCCTCTGGAGCTAATGGTGTCCAGTAGCCTAAGAAGCCCAAGCTACCACCACTTAGGTAGGTTCGCTTCTTCTCCCCTTAGTCCCTCGATGCAGTGAGCCTGTTGCCAGCAGGTCTCACTGAAAATAAAAAACCTAAAGTATACTTTCTTTCTAGGAGCTCAGGAGAGCCCCTAGTGTGCATCCAGCTCGGCCGGGCACAGAAATCTAACTGAGGCTTGGAGGAGGGTCATAGGGGGAGGAGCCAGTGCACACCAGGTAGTCCTAAATCTTTCTTAGAGTGCCCAGTCTCCTGCGGAGCCCGTCTATTCCCCATGGTCCTTACGGAGTTCCCAGCATCCACTAGGACGTCAGAGAAACAATATTCGTGTAATTTTCTCAAGGCTATCAGCCCCCCATCCGCAGCCCTTGGATGGGGGGGGCAGCCTCGGGCTTCACCCCTGGCCCTTGGGTGGCTGGGGAGGGACCCCTTGATTGAAGGGGTCCCCACTCCCCCAGGGTACCCCGGCCAGGGGTGACTAGTTGGATATTTAATGCCATGGCCGCAAGGCACTGTATAAAAGTGACCCCCGGCTGTGGCATTATCTGTCCAGCTAGTGGAGCCCGATGCTGGTGTAAAAAATACGGGGGACCCCTACTCTTTTTGTCCCCCGTATTTTTTGCACCAGCACCAGGCGCAGAGCCCGGTGCTGGTTTTAAAAAATAAGAATTTACTTACCGATAATTCTATTTCTCATAGTCAGTAGTGGATGCTGGGGACTCCGAAAGGACCATGGGGAATAGCGGCTCCGCAGGAGACTGGGCACAAAAGTAAAAGCTTTAGACTACCTGGTGTGCACTGGCTCCTCCCCCTATGACCCTCCTCCAAGCCTCAGTTAGGATACTGTGCCCGGACGAGCGTACACAATAAGGAAGGATTTTGAATACCGGCTAAGACTCATACCAGCCACACCAATCACACCGTACAACTTGTGATCTGAACCCAGTTAACAGCATGATAACAGAGGAGCCTCTGAAAAGATGGCTCACAACAATAATAACCCGATTTTTGTAACAATAACTATGTACAAGTATTGCAGACAATCCGCACTTGGGATGGGCGCCCAGCATCCACTACGGACTATGAGAAATAGAATTATCGGTAAGTAAATTCTTATTTTCTCTAACGTCCTAGTGGATGCTGGGGACTCCGAAAGGACCATGGGGATTATACCAAAGCTCCCAAACGGGCGGGAGAGTGCGGATGACTCTTCAGCACCGAATGAGAGAACTCCAGGTCCTCCTCAGCCAGGGTATCAAATTTGTAGAATTTTGCAAACGTATTTGCCCCTGACCAAGTAGCTGCTCGGCAAAGTTGTAAAGCCGAGACCCCTCGGGCAGCCGCCCAAGATGAGCCCACTTTCCGTGTGGAATGGGCTTTTACAGATTTTGGCTGTGGCAGGCCTGCCACAGAATGTGCAAGCTGAATTGTACTACAAATCCAACGAGCAATCGTCTGCTTAGAAGCAGGAGCACCCAGCTTGTTGGGTGCATACAGGATAAACAGCGAGTCAGATTTTCTGACTCCAGCCGTCCTGGAAACATATATTTTCAGGGCCCTGACTACGTCCAGCAACTTGGAATCCTCCAAGTCCCTAGTAGCCGCAGGCACCACAATAGGCTGGTTTAAGTGAAATGCTGAAACCACCTTCGGGAGAAATTGAGGACGAGTCCTCAATTCTGCCCTGTCCGTATGAAAAATTAGGTAAGGGCTTTTATAGGATAAAGCCGCCAATTCTGATACACGCCTGGCTGAAGCCAGGGCTAACAGCATTACCACTTTCCATGTGAGATATTTTAAGTCCACAGTGGTGAGTGGTTCAAACCAATGTGATTTTAGGAATCCCAAAACTATATTGAGATCCCAAGGTGCCACTGGAGGCACAAAAGGAGGCTGTATATGCAGTACCCCCTTGACAAACGTCTGAAATTCAGGAACTGAAGCTAGTTCTTTTTGGAAGAATATTGACAGGGCCGAAATTTGAACCTTAATGGACCCTAATTTGAGGCCCATAGACAGTCCTGTTTGCAGGAAATGCAGGAATCGACCCAGTTGAAATTCCTCTGTAGGGGCCTTCCTGGCCTCACACCATGCAACATATTTACGCCAAATACGGTGATAATGTTGCACAGTTACATCCTTCCTGGCTTTGATCAGGGTAGGGATGACTTCATCTGGAATGCCTTTTTCCTTCAGAATCCGGCGTTCAACCGCCATGCCGTCAAACGCAGCCGCGGTAAGTCTTGGAACAGACATGGTCCCTGCTGGAGCAGGTCCTTTCTTAGAGGTAGAGGCCACGGGTCCTCCGTGAGCATCTCTTGAATTTCCGGGTACCAAGTCCTTCTTGGCCAATCCGGAGCCACGAGTATAGTCTTTACACCTCTCCTTCTTATGATTCTCAGTACCTTGGGTATGAGAGGCAGAGGAGGGAACACATATACTGACTGGTACACCCACGGTGTTACCAGAGCGTCCACAGCTATTGCCTGAGGGTCCCTTGACCTGGCGCAATATCTGTCCAGTTTTTTGTTGAGGCGGGACGCCATCATGTCCACCTTTGGTTTTTCCCAACGGTTCACAATCATGTGGAATACTTCTGGGTGAAGTCCCCACTCCCCCGGGTGAAGATCGTGTCTGCTGAGGAAGTCTGCTTCCCAGTTGTCCACTCCCGGAATGAACACTGCTGACAGTGCTATCACATGATTTTCCGCCCAGCGAAGAATCCTTGCAACTTCCGTCATTGCCCTCCTGCTTCTTGTGCCGCCCTGTCTGTTAACGTGGGCGACTGCCGTGATGTTGTCCGACTGGATCAACACCGGCTGACCCTGAAGCAGAGGCCTTGCCTGACTTAGGGCATTGTAAATGGCCCTTAGTTCCAGGATATTTATGTGAAGTGACGTTTCCATGCTTGACCACAAGCCCTGGAAATTTTTTCCCTGTGTGACTGCTCCCCAGCCTCTCAGGCTGGCATCCATGGTCACCAGGACCCAATCCTGAATGCCGAATCTGCGGCCCTCTAGGAGATGAGCACTCTGTAACCACCACAGGAGAGACACCCTTGTCCTTGGAGACAGGGTTATCCGCTAAAGCATTTGAAGATGCGATCCGGACCATTTGTCCAGCAGATCCCACTGAAAAGTTCTTGCGTGGAATCTGCCGAATGGAATCGCTTCGTAAGAAGCCACCATCTTTCCCAGGACCCTTGTGCATTGATGCACTGACACTTGGCCTGGTCTTAGGAGGTTCCTGACTAGGTCGGATAACTCCCTGGCTTTCTCCTCCGGGAGAAACACCTTTTTCTGTACTGTGTCCAGAATCATCCCTAGGAACAGCAGACGTGTCGTCGGAATCAGCTGCGATTTTGGAATATTGAGAATCCATCCGTGCTGTCGTAGTACTACTTGAGATAGTGCTACTCCGACCTCTAACTGTTCTCTGGACCTTGCCCTTATCAGGAGATCGTCCAAGTAAGGGATAATTAAGACGCCTTTTCTTCGAAGAAGAATCATCATTTCGGCCATTACCTTGGTAAAGACCCGGGGTGCCGTGGACATTCCAAACGGCAGCGTCTGAAACTGATAGTGACAGTTCTGTACCACAAACCTGAGGTACCCTTGGTGAGAAGGGCAAATTGGGACATGGAGGTAAGCATCCTTGATGTCCAGAGACACCATATAGTCCCCTTCTTCCAGGTTCGCTATCACTGCTCTGAGTGACTCCATCTTGAACTTGAACCTTTTTATGTAAGTGTTCAAGGATTTCAGATTTAAAATCGGTCTCACCGAGCCGTCCGGTTTCGGTACCACAAACAGCGTGGAATAATACCCCTTTCCCTGTTGTAGGAGGGGTACCTTGATTATCACCTGCTGGGAATACAGCTTGTGAATGGCTTCCAATACCGCCTCCCTGTCGGGGGGAGACGTTGGTAAAGCAGACTTCAGGAACCGGCGAGGGGGAGACGTCTCGAATTCCAATTTGTACCCCTGAGATACTACCTGCAGGATCCAGGGGTCCACTTGCGAGTGAGCCCACTGCGCGCTGAAATTCTTGAGACGGGCCCCCACCGTGCCTGAGTCCGCTTGTAAGGCCCCAGCGTCATGCTGAGGACTTGGCAGAAGCGGGGGAGGGCTTCTGTTCATGGGAAGAGGCTGTCTGCTGCAGTCTTTTTCCCCTTCCTCTGCCCCGGGGCAGATATGAGTGGCCTTTTGCCCGCTTGCCCTTATGGGGACGAAAGGACTGAGCCTGAAAAGACGGTATCTTTTTCTGCTGAGAGGTGACCTGGGGTAAAAAGGTGGATTTCCCAGCCGTTGCCGTGGCCACCAGGTCCGATAGACCGACCCCAAATAACTCCTCCCCTTTATACGGCAATACTTCCATATGCCGTTTGGAATCCGCATCACCTGACCACTGTCGCGTCCATAACCCTCTTCTGGCAGAAATGGACATCGCACTTACTCTTGATGCCAGAGTGCAAATATCCCTCTGTGCATCACGCATATATAGAAATGCATCCTTTAAATGCTCTATAGTCAATAATATATTGTCCCTGTCCAGGGTATCAATATTTTCAGTCAGGGAATCCGACCAAGCCACCCCAGCACTGCACATCCAGGCTGAGGCGATTGCTGGTCGCAGTATAATACCAGTATGTGTGTATATACTTTTTAGGATATTTTCCAGATTCCTATCAGCTGGTTCCTTGAGGGCGGCCGTATCAGGAGACGGTAACGCCACTTGTTTAGATAAGCGTGTGAGCGCCTTATCCACCCTAGGGGGTGTTTCCCAACGCGCCATAACCTCTGGCGGGAAAGGGTATAATGCCAATAATTTTTTAGAAATTAGCAGTTTTTTATCGGGGGAAACCCACGCTTCATCACACACCTCATTTAATTCATCTGATTCAGGAAAAACTACGGGTAGTTTTTTCACACCCCACATAATACCCTTTTTGTGGTACTTGTAGTATCAGAAATGTTCAAAACCTCCTTCATTGCCGTGATCATGTAACGTGTGGCCCTACTGGAAAATACGTTTGTTTCCTCACCGTCGACACTGGAGTCAGTGTCTGTGTCAGTGTCTGTATCGACCTGAGGTAACGGGCGTTTTATAGCCCCTGACGGTGTTTGAGACGCCTGGACAGGTATTAACTGATTTGCCGGCTGTCTCATGTCGTCAACAGTCTTTTGTAAAGTGCCGACACTATCACGTAATTCTTTCCATAAGACCATCCAGTCAGGTGTCGACTCCCTAGGGGGTGACATCACTAACACAGGCAATTGCTCCGCCTCCACACCATTTTCCTCCTCATACATGTCGACACAACGTACCGACACACAGCACACACACAGGGAATGCTCTGATAGAGGACAGGACCCCACTAGCCCTTTGGGGAGATAGAGGGAGAGTTTGCCAGCACACACCAGAGCGCTATATATATACAGGGATAACCTTATATAAGTGTTTTTCCCTGATATAGCTGCTGTATATATTTATATGCCAAATTAGTGCCCCCCCTCTCTTGTTTTACCCTGTTTCTGAAGTGCAGGACTGCAGGGGAGAGTCAGGGAGCCTTCCTCCAACGGAGCTGTGAGGAAAAAATGGCGCCAGTGTGCTGAGGAGATAGGCTCCGCCCCCTTCTCGGCGGCCTTTCTCCCGCTTTTTTATGGAAAAATTGGCAGGGGTTAAATGCATCCATATAGCCCAGGAGCTATATGTGATGTATTTTTTGCCAAAAAATGTATTTTTATTGCGTCTCAGGGCGCCCCCCCCCAGCGCCCTGCACCCTCAGTGACCGGAGTGTGAAGTGTGCTGAGAGCAATGGCGCACAGCTGCGGTGCTGTGCGCTACCTTATTGAAGACAGGACGTCTTCTGCCGCCGATTTTCCGGACCTCTTCAGTCTTCTGGCTCTGTAAGGGGGCCGGCGGCGCGGCTCTGGGACCCATCCATGGCTGGGCCTGTGATCGTCCCTCTGGAGCTAATGTCCAGTAGCCTAAGAAGCCCAATCCACTCTGCACGCAGGTGAGTTCGCTTCTTCTCCCCTTAGTCCCTCGGTGCAGTGAGCCTGTTGCCAGCAGGTCTCACTGAAAATAAAAAAACTACTTTAAACTTTTACTCTAAGCAGCTCAGGAGAGCCCCTTAGTATGCACCCTTCTCGTTCGGGCACAAAAATCTAACTGAGGCTTGGAGGAGGGTCATAGGGGGAGGAGCCAGTGCACACCAGGTAGTCTAAAGCTTTTACTTTTGTGCCCAGTCTCCTGCGGAGCCGCTATTCCCTATGGTCCTTTCGGAGTCCCCAGCATCCACTAGGACGTTAGAGAAATACGGGGGATCCCCTGTCAATTTCCCCCCCGCATTTTTAGAACCAGGACCAGCTCGAAGAGCCCGAGGCTGGTTATGATTTGGAGGGGGGATCCCACTCCATTTTTTTTTCTGAATTTTACCATTCCATCTAAAAAATATATATATATATATATATATATATATATATAATTTTAAAAAATATATAAATAATACTTGTGCCTCCAAAAAAAAAAAAACAAGTACCTAATCCCTTCTAATATAAATAGATATGCTATTATCAATAAAAAAAAACAAAAAAAAAAACATGTTTTATTTTTTTTTATTAGTTTCACCAACCAAAGTGTGGCGGATTGAAAATGGCGAATTTACTGTCTAAAAGCACTGTTGTCGAATTTCCAAACTTCAATTGAATATACTTTGGTCGAATTGCAGCACTTGTATCATTGCACAAAAGTCGAATTTGACAAAAGTCGAATTTGACAACAGTCGAATTTGACAAAAGTCGAATTTCAAAAAGTCGAATTTTGAAAGTCCGTTTTTTTGACGGAAAGTACTGAATTGCATTGACTATTTTTATTTTTTTTTGGCGAAAAAGTCCCGAAATTCGCCAATTTCGGGAATTCGACCGCAATTGCATATACCCAATAAAGTGAAAGTACTGTAGCACGGTCCCCCAGCAGCACAGGCTATATCAGGAGATACATAATGTGCTATGCTATATAAAAAACTGTAAATACAGTAGATCGATAATTTCACAGGCATGATGTGAGGATGGGAATGGAGGCAGCAGGAAGCCACAGACTGAGAGTTGTATAGTGGGAAGAGCAGGGTCCCTCGGGGGACCAAAAAGGGGACAGGCCACTACACAAACTGCATCAGAGAAGCAAGATATGCCTACAGTATACAGTATACTAAATCTCCAACCAACGTAAATTAACAAACAACTATCACTCTAATTTACCATCCTCATCCCATAGCGAAGCACGGGTATTCAGCGATCTACAATGTTGTTTATACTGTGTGTTTAATATTTTAATTTATTTTTGTAAACAGACATTCTTAACATTCCGGGCAAACGGATCTCACAGGAAGTGTCCCACCCACCCACCCTCTCTCCCATCCAGATTGTGGTGAGTTATCTGAGCTGGTCAGGACAGGGAGGTGGGACTGTATAAATTACCATGTACACTACTGTACTTGACAATACTTACCAGCTTGGCGGCGCCTGTCCAGCCTTCTAAGGCGTCATGCGTCCAGCCCTGTAAATATATATATATATATATATATATATATATATATATATATACAGTATAATGGTAGCATACTGTACAGCCAATGAAATTCAACATTGACAGCATCTTAATGAAAACACAATCAATGATATTGTTCATTCTAGTGCCCTGCACCTAATCACTCAGGAGGGCATAGTGTACTGTACTGTCTTCAAATCATAAGAGGCACACTTTTAAATGTGATATACACTTACAGTATCGCTACAGCACAGTACAGTAGGTCCACGGTATTAGACAGAACACTACCTTTATAAACATTGCGACACACGTTAACACTGCCCTTATAAACATTATGACACACATCAACATGCAGCCCTCCCACCCTTAACCATCTCAGTACTGTTCATTACAGTATAAATTGACTTCATGACAGATGATGCAGCACTCACCTGAATCCATCTTATTCACGTCACATCACAGTAGTGCAGTTTATTCACGTCATGTCACAGTACTACCCTTGATTCACGTTGTGTCACACAGTAGTGCACCTTATTCACGTTACTGTACGTCACAGTAGTGCAATAGTATATCTACATTACGTCACAAAGTAGAGATCTGCCACAGTCATGGACCTTATAACACATTATGCAAGAGTAATGAACATCATAACACATTAGGCCACAGTAATGTCCCTTAGAATAATTTCTGCCACAGTAACGTCCTTTAGAATAAATTCTGCTACAGTAATGCCCTTAGAATACTATCTGAAACACAAATCTCCCTTATAAAAAAATATAGATTGGCACTTTGGGAATCAAACCCGGGACTCTCAGCGTGGGAGGCGGGAGACTGCAATTACAGCTGCACATTACACTGCATGATACTGTACGATACACTGCACGATATGCTGCATGTACACTGCATGACACACAGCAATGAAACCGCACAATGCACTGCACGACACACTGTAATTATAGCTAGGGCCGGTGCCACCATTAGGCAGCTGCCTATGGGCGCCGGTCACTGGAGGGCGGTGCCGCACACTGCAATGAAAGAATACTTTCTTTATTCCATTAGATCATCCTGGCTCCTCTTCTTCCTTAACAGAGGAGGAGCAGGGTTGCCGCAGTAGCTTAACTGGCACATGTGTGTAAGTGTAACTGTTCCCGCATGTTACCCTCTCCCCCACCCGTGCACGATTGCAGACTCCTGCAGGTTGCCCCCCCTGCGAGTGCAGCTCCCGCAGGTTACCCATGCCACACCCCTGTGAGTGCAGCCACCGCAGGTTTCCCGCACCTTCCCCCTTCCAACAAGTGCATCTCCCGCAGATTACCTGCGCTCCCCTCCCCCCATCCTCCGCTAGTGCAGGCTCCCGCAGGTTACACCCAACCCCTGCACCCCCGATTGCAGACTCCCTCGTGTTACCCGGCTGCAGGCTACGCATGTCTCCTGCTCATCATCCCCACAATTGCAGACTCCAGCAGGTTACCCACCCCTGTGAGTGCAGGCTTCCGCAGGTTACCCCTGCCTCCTCCCCCCGCAAGTGCAGACTCCTGCAGGTTACCTGCAACCTTTCCCCACCGCCTGTTATTAACCACAGGTAGTGGTTCATTCCTATTTTATGTTTATAAGTAGTCTTGCAGGCCAGGATTTCCCGTTGCTCTGGTTTAAGAAGATTCTTGTTTGCTGCCAGTGGTGAGTCTGTGTGATTGCAGCTTGTTACCATGTGTTCAGCCTCACCTGTCTGTTGATTGCACCTCTCAGTTGTGCAGCAGGGCAGCTGCACGACATAATTAATTAAGACTCTCTGTTATATGCTGGCTCAGTGCAATTCACAGATGCTGGTGATATTTCCTGAGTTCCAGAGTTCTGAGCTAGTCTCTGCCAGTTCCTGAGCTCTTGTCTAGCAGTGTCTGTCTAGCTGCTTCCAGTTTCGGTTCCTGAGTGTCGGTTCCTGAGTGTCAGTTCTTGAGTGTCGATTCCAGTGTCTGATCCCGTGTCCTGCCGTGAAGCGTTCCTGTCCAGGAGTCCTGTGGCTTTGTCCGTGCCTGGGCGAGTGTCTGGCTTCTTGGTGTCCACCGGTCTGTTGTTTGGGATTCTGCCTGCCCTCCAGTTCTAAGAGTCTGTGTCGGCTGCATTAGGGGCTCCTGTCCGTTGGCCAGTATTTGTACCGGTTCCTTGAGTAGCGGCTTTGACCGCGTCCGTCGGCCTAGGCCGTAGTATTCTTTGGTTATATTTAGTTACTGGTGTTTTGCAGAGGGTTCTGCTTATGCTGTCACCGCCGGTACACAAAATTATTGTGTCGGCGTGTGGACAGCATTTCCTTTGTTGTTCTTTTCCTTTGGCGGCGTGCCGCACATATATTTAGTTTTAGGGTAGTTAGTAGCCCCTAGCTTCTGTTTGCTTTAGTTAGAGGTCCCCTTGTTATTATCCTGTCTCGGTTCACGCCTTGTCTCAATCTAAGACCTGGGGGCATCGGATTTGGGCAGACCTAATCCGCCCTTCAAACGCGGCTGTCGTGGGCCCAAGAAACCATAGTCACTCAGGCGTGAACTGACCACACGGGTGAAACAATGGAGGTAGGGTGCTAGGGGCTATTTCCACACCACACCTTATTTCAGTGTCACGTTCTGGTGCTCAGGACTCACAACGCAAAATCTCCCTTGTTCTGAGCACCAGGAACCTAACATTATCACCAGCCATACAACAAAAAAGAAACAAAGCTAAATAGTAGTTTTTTCTTTTTTGGTCCAGAGTCCTGTCAAAAATCCAGTCCTGTCTAGAACTCAGTGTGCAGAATCCAGTCCTGTCTAGAATTCAGAGTGCAGAATCCAGTCCGGTGTTTAAAAATCCAGTCCAGTCTTGTCTGGTCTAGAATCTTGTCTTAGAATCGTGTCTAGTCTTGTCTTGTCTAGTTTGAAGTCCTCCTATGCCTACTATGCAAGCACTGCAAGCATCTCTCTCAGCCCTGAACTCTGCTTTCAGTGCTTTGAAACCTGAGCGACTGGAAGTTTTGCAGCAAACCTTAAAGCAACTGCAAAACCTTCTGACTAAAATTTTGCTTATCTTGCCAGAAGTTGAGAGTTCATCTACCTCTAAAGAGACTCTTGCTCACAATATGGTGACCAGAGAATCCTCAGGTTCAGTTGGGAGAGAAAAAGTTTAAAAGTTTTCTGATGAGGAGCGTCTGCGTCGCAGAAACTTACATTTATGTCTATATTGTGGGGGTTTAGGCCACTATCTGCAGACCTGTGAGCTGCGCAAGCCAAAGTGTGGCGACAAGTCCTGCCCTCTGGCCAAGTTGAGTCAGGATACAAGACCTACTCCTGTCTCTACTGTGGCAGAGGTGCTTGTCACACAAGCCACACTAAAAAGCACTCTGTCCTATAATTGGGGTCCTTGGGTTAGGGAGCCTCATTATAGATTCAGGAACCAAAGGAGAATATTTCTCTCCTCTCTTGATTTTCCTGTGGAAGCAGAGTTGCAAACCCCTGGAGTGGTGCCCGATGCCCAGGGTCCTGGAGTGGTGCCCGATGCCCAGGGTCCTGGAGTGGTGCCCGATGCCCAGGGTCCTGGAGCGGCGCCCGATGCCCAGGGTCCTGGAGCGGCGCCCGATGCCCAGAGTCCTGGAGCGGCGCCCAATGCCCAGAGTCCTGGAGCGGCGCCCAATGCCCAGAGTCCTGGAGCGGCGCCCAATGCCCAGAGTCCTGGAGCGGCACCCGATGCTCTGGATCATAGAGGGACATTGAATATTTTAGTTCAGGTGTCAATACCAGAAGGGGTCTCAGAAGCTGTTACCCCAGGTATGGACTTGAAAAGCGTAACTCCAGAGAAGGGGGGAAATTTACTAAGGTGGGAGATTTGTAGAACTGTTGTTGTTGCCCATAGCAACCAATCAGATTATATCTATTATCTGCTAGAAGCAGCTACATAAATGGTAAGTAGAATCTGATTGGTTGCCATGGGCAACATCACCAGTTCAAAAATCTCCCACCTTAGTAAATTTACCCCAAGGTGTCTACAACCATAGTTCTAAAAGGGAACTCGAGGAGCAAAACCCCAGAAGGGATCTTTGAAGTAATATCCCCAAGTGGGGTCTTGAGAGACACAGCCCCAGAGAAGGGTCTAGAAGTCGTTTCCACAGGAAAGGACTTAAGAGGCATAGCGTTAGTGGAGGTTCTGAAGGTTATAGCTTCAGCAAAAGTCCCAGAAGTCATAGTCCCGGGAGAAGTTTCTATATTTATCGATTCAGAGAGGGAGGCCGATGGCCCGGTCCCTAAGTGGGAGGCCGGCGGTCCGGTCCCAGTAAAAGAATCCGAGGTGCTGACCCCAGCGGGGTTCCCGGAGGCCACTGCCCCAGCGGGGTTCCCAGAGGCCACTGCCCCAGCGGGGTTCCCGGAGGCCACTGCCCCAGCGGGGTTCAGAAAGTCACTGCCCCGGGTGGGGTTCAGAAAGTCACTATCCCGGGTAGGGTTCAGAAAGTCACTGCCCCGGGTGGGGTTCAGAAAGTCACTGTCCCAGGTGGGGTTCCGAGGGCCACTGCCCCAGGTGGGGTTCCGAGGGCCACTGCCCCAGGTGGGGTTCAGAAAGTCTCAGCCTCGAGTAAGGTCAATAGTGACCAGGTCCTAGCAAAGCACTCTAGTCAGTCAGATGGGAAGGAAGCAGATCCTGACTCTGTTGATATCTCAACATCTATAATCTTTGATGGGGACTTAGTCCAATTTCTGGCGCTTTACAAACACTATTACATCATTATGTTGTCTAGACCATTTCTGGGCGTCACTTCAGAGAACCTTGTGCTCTATCTGATATATTCCTTTAGAGGAGAGCCTTTTGAGTGGGCGACCAGCCTAATGAAAGCTGAAGATCCCATTCTTCAGGATCCCCCAGCATTCAGTGATGCAGTTATTAAAAGATATGGTTCCAATAAAATTGGTTCAGGTTCCTCTAGGTCACCCGTCTTATCTGCTGAGAGTTCACCGTATACTGTAAACTCGGCACAAGAGTCTCAGCCCGTTGTTTTGACTGCAGGATGTGCTTTTCTGTCTTCTTCTAATAGTAGTACTTTGCCTGTAAGTTCAGCTCCCAAGGTTAAGAAACCTATCTCTGATTTGAACCCAGCCTTGCTGGGAGGTACCATCAGTTCAGACAATGTTTGGGGAATTACCTTGGTCAGACCTCAAGAACTTTGTAAAAAAATAATAAGAAGAAAAAGAAATAATTTTTGACTCTTGCCTTGATATATATATATATAAAAAAAAAGATTTTTTTCCCTCGTCTTGTGTCCAGTGGCCACCGTCAAGAGGGGGGCAATGTTACAAGCTGTTGCCACGGCTTGTTTCTGTTTCTTATTTTTGTCTGTTTATTCCAGTGTCAGGTTTATTTTTGTATCCCTTGTTTTGGAAAGTCTGAATTTTGGGGTCCTTTGACCCCTCCTCAAGGGGGGGGGGGTAATGTTATGAGCCACGGCTGTGGCTCATTCCTGTTTTGCATTTTTGGTTATGTATTTTATGTTATACTTCTGTTTCTGTTCCCCGTGGGTGTCATGGGGTGTTCGGAGCCCACCCTTAAAGAGAGGGTACTGTTATGAACCACAGGTAGTGGTGGTTAATTCCTATTTTATGTTTATAAGTAGTCTTGCAGGCCAGGATTTCCCGTTGCTCTGGTTTAAGAAGATTCTTGTTTGCTGCCAGTGGTGAGTCTGTGTGATTGCAGCTTGTTCCCATGTGTTCAGCCTCACCTGTCTGTTGATTGCAGCTCTCAGTTGTGCAGCAGGGCAGCTGCACGACATAATTAATTAAGACTCTCTGTTATATGCTGGCTCAGTGCAATTCACAGACGCTGGTGATATTTCCAGATTTCCTGAGTTCCAGAGTTCTTGAGTTCTGAGCTAGTCTCTGCCAGTTCCTGAGCTCCTGTCTAGCAGTGTCTGTCTAGCTGCTTCCTGTGTCGGTTCCATGAGTGTCGGTTCCATGAGTGTCGTGAAGGAGTCCTGTGGCTTTGTCCGTGCCTGGGCGAGTGTCTGGCTTCTTGGTGTCCACCGGTCTGTCGTTTGGGATTCTGCCTGCCCTCCAGTTCTGAGAGTCTGTGTCGGCTGCATTAGGGGTTCCTGTCCGTTGGCCAGTATTTGTACCGGTTCCGTGAGTAGCGGCTTTGACCGCGTCTGTCAGCCTAGGCCGCAGTATTCTTTGGTTATATTTAGTTACTGGTGTTTTGCAGAGGGTTCTGCTTATGCTGTCACCTCCGGTACACAAAAGTATTGTGTCGGCGTTGTCACGATCCGGGTATCTGGACGCCATTTCTTACCCATCAGATGCCTCCTAAGGCTGGCTCAGCGCTCCAGGACCGGATCCCATCTGTTATCCTAATGTTCACATTCCTGCATCCTCTCCTGTCTCTTTGAGACGCTGTCACAGTAACACCTTATTACATCTGGCATGGCGTCTCCCGCGGCCTCCGCCGCCGTCCCTGAGCTTCTGCATGCAGAGTGTCAGAGTGGCGATTACGTCAGCCGCGGCCTCCGCTGTGTCCGCGTGGTTGGATGTGCACTTGTCAGCCTGGCGTCTCCTGTCTCCAGTGGCCGGCGCCGCCATTACTGTTTTCATTACCACATGGATTACAAACCAAACTTCCCTCCAAGTGTCTGCATGGGCGCAGCCATCTTGGATTCTGTCAGCTGATCATTTCCTCCAATCTGTTGTCAGTATTGTTAATCTGCATAATTGCCTAGCCAATCCCTTCCTTGCTGCAGGTATAAATACACTGTGCCTGAGCAAGGAAGGCGTCAGTGCTTTGGTTGTCAAACCTAGTTCCTGTTTGTCTCTCTCCTGTGATTGTCTTCCAGGTTCCAGCTCCTGTCTCAAGACTTCCACCATAGAGACCCGCACCAGCATTCCACCTGCGGTGTAGCCTGACTCTCCAATCCATTGTGGATTCATCTGTTTCCAGCTACAACATTACCTGCTTCCAGCTCAGCTTCCAGCAGAGTACAGCTTCCCTTAAAGGGCCGGTGTCCTTTCTACACTTTACCACTCTCCACCGGTATTATTATTTCTCCGCTCTCAAGTTCTACATTTCAGTTCATATTTCATCGCTCCCAAGTTCATTTATTATTTAACTGGTTCCAGCCAGTATCCACTCCGTGCTAACAACAGTCTGGTTCCAGCCAGTATCCACAGCAGCTGTTTTATCTTCAGCAACCCAGCTTTTCCTGGAACACCAGCTGGCACAATCCTGGGTTATCTCCATTGCTACAGTCGGGCCTGGTAAGGACTTTCCATCTAGAAGATCATAAGAACTATCTCACACTACCAGTGCCCTGTGGCTCCTGCCATCCTGTAGTACCCAGGAACTGTATTTATTCTTTGCTGACTTTTACGTTTTCTTTTACTGCTGCTGTGTTGCGGAGTTGTCATAATAAACATCATTGACTTTTATCCAAGTTGTCGTGGTCACGCCTTCGGGCAGTTATTATTCATGTTACTTACATGTCCAGGGGTCTGATACAACCTCCCAGGTTCCGGTACATCTCAGCCCCTACAACTGAGGCTGCCTCCCGTCAGCTCAGGCCCTCAGTTGTGACAGTAAGCACTGACCTAATGAATCCAGCCGGAGACCAGGATCAAGCGGCCAGGCCGATGCAAGAACTGGCAGCCCGACTAGAACATCAGGAGGCTGCACAGGGCCACATCATCCGCTGTCTCCAGGATCTCTCTACTCGGCTGGATGGGATTCAGACAACTCTCCGTGGATCAGGCGCGTCTGGTGCGTCAACCACAGTGACTCCAGCTATAACCCCACCCACCTTACCCATTTCTGCTCCACGTCTTCATCTTCCAACGCCAGCAAAATTTGACGGATCTCCAAGATTCTGCAGGGGATTTCTCAACCAGTGTGAGATTCAGTTTGAGCTACAACCTGGCAATTTTCCCAGTGACCGTACAAAAATTGCCTACATTATTTCTCTTCTCAGTGGCTCAGCCCTTGATTGGGCATCACCGTTATGGGAGAGGTCCGACACCCTGCTATCTTCCTACACTGCCTTCGTGTCAACATTCAGGCGCATCTTCGACGAGCCAGGCCGGGTAACCTCAGCTTCATCCGAGATTCTCCGTTTACGCCAGGGGTCACGTACTGTAGGACAATATCTGATACAGTTCCAGATCCTGGCATCCGAACTGGCATGGAACGACGAGGCCCTGTATGCTGCATTCTGGCATGGCTTATCTGAGCGTATTAAAGATGAGTTAGCTACCAGAGACTTACCTTCTAAGTTAGATGAGCTAATCTCACTCTGCACGAAAGTTGATTTACGTTTCAGAGAGAGAGCAACTGAGCGTGGAAGATCATCTGCTCCAAAATCTTCTGCTCCTCCTCCTCGTCAACTGTCACCATCTAAAGATGAGCCCATGCAACTTGGCCGTTCCCGTTTAACTCCTGCTGAGCGCCGAAGACGTCTCTCCGAGTCTCTCTGTCTCTATTGTGCAGCTCCGTCTCACACCATTAATGCCTGTCCCAAACGTCCGGGACTCCAGACCCTAGCTCGCCAAGGAGAGGGCCGGCTAGGAGTAATGATCTCCTCTCCATCTCCTCAAGATTGTAATCTCCCAGTCTCGCTTCAAGTTGCTCAACGTTATCGGAACGTCATTGCCCTCCTTGATTCCGGAGCAGCTGGGAACTTTATTACCGAAGCCTATGTTAAACGGTGGTCCCTACCCACCGAGAGACTTCCTTCGTCCATTTCTTTAACTGCCGTGGATGGCAGCAAAATTTTTGATGCAGTTATTTCTTTAAGGACTCTACCAGTTCGTCTGAGAGTGGGAGTTCTTCATTCTGAACTTATTTCTTTTTTAGTGATTCCAAGAGCCACACATCCTGTGGTCCTGGGCCATCCATGGCTCCGTCTTCACAATCCTACAATTGATTGGACGACTACGCAAATCCTGGCATGGGGTTCCTCCTGTGCTGAGACATGTTTGTTTAAAGTATTGCCTGTCTGTTCTTCCTCCCCCAGGTCGTCTGATGTTCCACCTCCTCCATATCAAGATTTCACGGATGTGTTCAGTAAAGCTTCTGCTGATATCCTTCCTCCTCATAGAGAATGGGACTGTCCGATTGATCTCGTTCCAGGGAAGGTTCCACCTCGAGGCCGAACTTATCCGTTGTCTCTGCCTGAGACGCATTCTATGGAGGAATATATTAAAGAGAACCTAGCAAAGGGGTTCATTCGACCTTCTTCTTCTCCAGCCGGCGCAGGCTTCTTTTTTGTAAAAAAGAAAGATGGTGGTCTGCGGCCGTGCATCGACTACAGAGGTTTGAACGACATTACCATCAAGAACCGTTATCCTTTACCCCTGATTACTGAGCTCTTTGACAGAGTTAGCGGAGCTACCATCTTTACAAAGCTGGACTTGCGAGGTGCATACAATCTCATCCGGATCCGTGAGGGTGACGAGTGGAAGACCGCCTTTAACACCCGTGATGGACATTATGAGTACCTCGTCATGCCCTTCGGATTGAGCAATGCTCCAGCTGTCTTCCAGCATTTTGTCAATGAGATCTTCAGAGACATTCTATACCGTCATGTCGTGGTCTATCTAGACGATATCCTCATTTTTGCCAACGATTTAGAGGAACATCATTTTTGGGTTAAAGAGGTTCTGTCCCGTCTCCGTGTCAATCATCTCTATTGCAAATTAGAAAAATGCGTCTTTGAAGTCAAGTCCATTCCGTTTCTAGGGTACATTGTGTCCGGTTCCGGACTAGAGATGGATCCTGAGAAACTACAAGCAATCCAAAATTGGCCGGTACCCTTAACCCTCAAAGGGGTCCAGAGGTTCTTAGGGTTCGCCAACTATTACCGAAAGTTTATACGAGACTTTTCCACCATTGTGGCGCCTATTACTGCTTTCACTAAGAAGGGTGCTAACCCGTCCAAGTGGTCTGAAGAAGCCATGCAAGCATTTCATCTTTTAAAACAAAGGTTCATCTCTGCGCCTGTTCTGAAACAGCCTGACATCGACTCTCCTTTCATCTTAGAGGTGGATGCCTCCTCCGTTGGAGTAGGAGCGGTGTTATCTCAGAGGGCTAAAGATGGCCATTTACACCCTTGCAGTTTCTTCTCCCGGAAGTTCTCCCCAGCTGAGCGCAACTATGCCATTGGCGACCAGGAGTTGCTAGCCATCAAGCTCGCTCTAGAAGAGTGGAGGTATCTGTTGGAGGGAGCTTCTCATTCAATCACCATACTTACAGACCACAAGAACCTTTTATACCTGAAGGGCGCACAATGTCTCAACCCTCGTCAGGCCAGATGGGCACTTTTCTTTTCCAGGTTCGACTTTAAACTCCAGTTCTGTCCGGGCTCTCAGAATCGCAAGGCCGATGCCCTTTCCCGCTCATGGGAGCAAGAAAATGAGTCAGAGTCTTCAGACAAGCATCCTATTATAAATCCGTTGGCATTCTCCACGGTAGGGATGGACTCTACGCCCCCATCAGGGAAAAGTTTTGTGAAGCCGATGCTAAGGAAGAAGCTCATGCATTGGGCCCATGCTTCCCGTTTTGCCGGACATACAGGTATCCAAAAAACCCTGGAGTTTATCTCTAGGTCCTATTGGTGGCCAACTCTGAAAAAGGACGTCTTGGAGTTTATTGCATCTTGCCCAAAGTGTGCCCAACATAAAGTATCCCGCCAGTCGCCTGCGGGGCAACTGGTTCCACTATCCGTTCCCCGTCGACCATGGACCCACTTGTCGATGGATTTCATTACAGACTTACCCATGTGCAACAAGTTCAATACCATCTGGGTGGTAGTTGACCGGTTCACCAAGATGGCACACTTCATTCCTCTCACCGGTCTTCCGTCAGCTTCCAAGTTGGCTCAAGTATTCATACAAGAGATCTTCCGACTCCACGGTCTTCCTGAAGAAATTATCTCAGATCGAGGAGTTCAATTCACAGCCAAATTCTGGCGAAGTTTATGTCAAGTCCTCCAAGTCAAGCTAAAGTTTTCCACGGCTTACCATCCTCAGACCAATGGTCAAACCGAGAGGGTGAATCAGGACTTGGAGGCCTTCCTCCGCATCTATGTGTCCTCCTCTCAAGATGACTGGGTTCAATTACTTCCCTGGGCCGAGTTCTGTCATAACAACCAGTATCATTCTTCATCTGCTTCAACACCATTCTTCACTAACTTTGGATTCCACCCTAAAGTCCCTGAGTTCCAACCGCTTCCAGCAACTTCTGTTCCCGCAGTGGATATCACCTTGCATCAGTTTGCCAATATCTGGAAGAGCGTACGATCAGCTCTGCTCAAGGCATCGTTCAGGTACAAGAAGTTTGCGGATAAGAAGCGTCGAGCAGTTCCTGCTCTCAAGGTGGGTGATCGGGTATGGTTATCCACGAAGAATTTGAGGTTGAGAGTTCCCAGTATGAAGTTTGCACCTCGCTATATCGGTCCTTTCAAGATTGAACAAGTCATCAATCCTGTTGCTTACAGACTCCAGTTGCCTCCCTTCTTAAAAATACCCAGGACATTCCATGTTTCCCTGTTGAAACCGCTGATCTTGAATCGGATTCATTCCTCACTTCCTCCAACTCCGAAAGTCCAAACTCAACGAGGCGTTGAGTATGAAGTGGCCAAGATCCTGGACTCACGTCACCGTTACGGTCAACTACAATATCTTATTGACTGGAAGGGTTATGGTCCTGAGGAACGTTCATGGACCAATGCTTCTGATGTCCATGCTCCTGCCTTGGTCCGGAGATTCCATTTCAAGTTTCCTCAAAAGCCAAAGAAGTGTCCTGGGGCCACTCCTAAAGGGGGGGGGGGTGCTGTCACGATCCGGGTATCTGGACGCCATTTCTTACCCATCAGATGCCTCCTAAGGCTGGCTCAGCGCTCCAGGACCGGATCCCATCTGTTATCCTAATGTTCACATTCCTGCATCCTCTCCTGTCTCTTTGAGACGCTGTCACAGTAACACCTTATTACATCTGGCATGGCGTCTCCCGCGACCTCCGCCGCCGTCCCTGAGCTTCTGCATGCAGAGTGTCAGAGTGGCGATTACGTCAGCCGCGGCCTCCGCTGTGTCCGCGTGGTTGGATGTGCACTTGTCAGCCTGGCGTCTCCTGTCTCCAGTGGCCGGCGCCGCCATTACTGTTTTCATTACCACATGGATTACAAACCAAACTTCCCTCCAAGTGTCTGCATGGGCGCAGCCATCTTGGATTCTGTCAGCTGATCATTTCCTCCAATCTGTTGTCAGTATTGTTAATCTGCATAATTGCCTAGCCAATCTCTTCCTTGCTGCAGGTATAAATACACTGTGCCTGAGCAAGGAAGGCGTCAGTGCTTTGGTTGTCAAACCTAGTTCCTGTTTGTCTCTCTCCTGTGATTGTCTTCCAGGTTCCAGCTCCTGTCTCAAGACTTCCACCATAGAGACCCGCACCAGCATTCCACCTGCGGTGTAGCCTGACTCTCCAATCCATTGTGGATTCATCTGTTTCCAGCTACAACATTACCTGCTTCCAGCTCAGCTTCCAGCAGAGTACAGCTTCCCTTAAAGGGCCGGTGTCCTTTCTACACTTTACCACTCTCCAATTTCTCCGCTCTCAAGTTCTACATTTCAGTTCATATTTCATCGCTCCCAAGTTCATTTATTATTTAACTGGTTCCAGCCAGTATCCACTCCGTGCTAACAACAGTCTGGTTCCAGCCAGTATCCACAGCAGCTGTTTTATCTTCAGCAACCCAGCTTTTCCTGGAACACCAGCTGGCACAATCCTGGGTTATCTCCATTGCTACAGTCGGGCCTGGTAAGGACTTTCCATCTAGAAGATCATAAGAACTATCTCACACTACCAGTGCCCTGTGGCTCCTGCCATCCTGTAGTACCCAGGAACTGTATTTATTCTTTGCTGACTTTTACGTTTTCTTTTACTGCTGCTGTGTTGCGGAGTTGTCATAATAAACATCATTGACTTTTATCCAAGTTGTCGTGGTCACGCCTTCGGGCAGTTATTATTCATGTTACTTACATGTCCAGGGGTCTGATACAACCTCCCAGGTTCCGGTACATCTCAGCCCCTACAACTGAGGCTGCCTCCCGTCAGCTCAGGCCCTCAGTTGTGACAGGCGTGTGGACAGCATTTCCTTTGTTGTTCTTTTCCTTTGGCGGCGTGCCGCACATATATTTAGTTTTAGGGTTGTTAGTAGCCCCTAGCTTCTGTTTGCTTTAGTTAGAGGTCCCCTTGTTGTTATTATCCTGTCTCGGTTCACGCCTTGTCTCAATCTAAGACCTGGGGGCATCGGAGATGGGCAGACCTAATCCGCCCTTCAAACGCAGCTGCCGTGGGCCCAAAAAACCATAGTCACTCAGGCGTGAACTGACCACATGGCTGAAACAATGGAGGTAGGGTGCTAGGGGCTATTTCCACACCACACCTTATTTCAGCGTCACGTTCTGGTGCTCAGGACTCACTAGGCAACATCTCCCTTGTTCTGAGCACCAGGAACCTAACACCGCCCAGGCAAGTTACTCCTAACACCCCCCCTTCCTGATTGCAGACTCCCTCATGTTACCTGGCTGCAGGCTCTGCATGTTACCTGCCCTCCCTTCTTCCCGATTGCAGACTCCCTCAGATTACACTGAGGGCAATACATATCTCACATGTACATTTTGTACTGTATGCAGTCTCAAATTTAATAAATACACACTGGTACATCATGATCTATACTATACACTTCCACCTACATATATAATATATGTATTGGTGCGTATATAGAAATAAGACTACATACATCATGTTTATATATGTTGGTGGTAGTGTATAGATTATGTGCCTCTGGATATGTATAGATGAGACAGTTTACGTTAGGTACATACTATATGGGACGAATTCAAAAAAAAAATTTGTGTGGCCGCCACTAGACAGCACCCAATGGCATCAATTCAATTGCTCTGCCATTCGGGCACATGGCGACCGTGGTGGACACATTTTTTTGCGCAGTCTTCTGAGGTGCGAGAAAAAATGTCAAAACCCAGCACTTTGAACGCCCAAAGCAGGAGTTTAGATGGGTTTAGGCGTTTTATGCGGCTAAACACTGTCTGTTTGAGCGAGACATGTGCGATGTGCATTTGCGCCCAAACTACAATTGAATAGTGAAATTTGTTGTTTGGACTATTTAGACGGGATATTTATACATCCAAAACAATTGAATTCCCCCCTGTGTATAGATTGTGTACCTGTATGTAGATGGGACTGTATATATCATGTACCTCTATGTAAGCATTGTACCTTAGGCATGGCCAGCGCCACCGTTAGGCTAATGTGTACGGGCGCTGGTATTTGATGGGTGGCGCTGAGTGAAACCAACAAATGAAGGCTGTGACAAGATATGTGCTGCACTTGTGAGGCACTCGCTCCATGCTGAGCCATGTTAGATCTGCCGGGCCAGGGCTGGATCTGTATGTCCAGCACCTGTTCCCCACCACACCCCTCCTGTGTCGCTTGAAATCCTTTACTGGACACAATGACTGGGAAGAAGATCTGCTCCCTCCAGTGGGATCACAAGCTGAGGAGTCTGAGGAGGAGGTCACGACTGGTGTCGGCACCTTCACCGGGTGGCAAGGGTTTTGTCAAACACCAGTTTATCTGCCCCCTCTCCCAGTCATCCTGAAAGGCAGTGGTGACAGGGAGTCCAAGCCTGGCAGTCTCTACCCTGTGCACAAGTGTATTTTAAAGGGCAATATCCACCGGCTGTCCACCCTCATCCAGAGTTTACAGCATTAGCCAGGAGGACAACCGTGGTCAGTGCCTCACACCTCAGCTGGCTGCTATTCATGTGATCGGCAGGAAATTTGAGGCAGCTGCGCCTGTCTAGTGCCTGAGAGGAGTTAGCTGGCTGCAGATGGCCAAAATAGCATGCCAAAACATTCGTTAGAATATATATATATATATATATATATACACACACACACACACACACACACACACACACACACACACACACACACACACACACACACACACACAACACTTCGGCACTCTCGGCCTCCCCAGCTGGGTGTACCTTGCTCCGGTGCCCTCCTCAGGGTAAAACCCTTGTATATGCACAAATGAGAAATAAGAGGCGGCACTCAGCAGACTTGTGAAAAAAATTCAAGGTAGTGTAATCAGTACGGCCAACGTTTCGGGGACCACCTCCCCGTCTTCAGGTGGTCCCCGAAACGTTGGCCGTACTGATTACACTACGTTGAATTTTTTTCACAAGTCTGCTGAGTGCCGCCTCTTATTTCTCATTTGTGCATATATATATATATATATATATATATATAATAAGAATTTACTTACCGATAATTCTATTTCTCGTAGTCCGTAGTGGATGCTGGGAACTCCGTAAGGACCATGGGGAATAGCGGCTCCGCAGGAGACTGGGCACAAAAAGAAAGCTTTAGGACTACCTGGTGTGCACTGGCTCCTCCCCCTATGACCCTCCTCCAAGCCTCAGTTAGGATACTGTGCCCGGACGAGCGTACACAATAAGGAAGGATTTTGAATCCCGGGTAAGACTCATACCAGCCACACCAATCACACCGTACAACTTGTGATATGAAACCCAGTTAACAGCATGATAACAGAGGAGCCTCTGAATAGATGGCTCACAACAAGAACCCGATTAGGTAACAATAACTATGTACAAGTATTGCAGACAATCCGCACTTGGGATGGGCGCCCAGCATCCACTACGGACTACGAGAAATAGAATTATCGGTAAGTAAATTCTTATTTTCTCTGACGTCCTAGTGGATGCTGGGAACTTCGTAAGGACCATGGGGATTATACCAAAGCTCCCAAACGGGCGGGAGAGTGCGGATGACTCTGCAGCACCAAATGAGAGAACTCCAGGTCCTCCTCAGCCAGGGTATCAAATTCATAGAATTTTGCAAACGTGTTTGCCCCTGACCAAGTAGCTGCTCGGCAAAGTTGTAAAGCCGAGACCCCTCGGGCAGCTGCCCAAGATGAGCCCACCTTCCTTGTGGAATGGGCTTTTATTGATTTAGGCTGCGGTCATCCTACCGCAGAATGCGCCAGCTGAATAGTGCTACAAATCCAGCGCGCAATAGACTGCTTAGAAGCAGGAGCACCCAGCTTGTTGAGTGCCATCAGGATAAACAGCGAGTCAGTTTTCCTGACTCCAGCCGTCCTGGAAAAATAAAATTTTCAGGGCCCTGACTACGTCCAGCAACTTGGAATCCTCCAAGTCCCTAGTAGCCGCAGGCACCACAATAGGTTGGTTCAAGTGAAACCTGAGACCACCTTTGGGAGAAACTGAGGACGAGTCCTCAACTCTGCCCTATCCATATAGAAAATCAGATAAGGCTTTTACATGACAAAGCCGCCAATTCTGACACACGCCTGGCCAAGGCCAAGGCCAACAGCATGACCACTTTCCACGCGAGATACTTTAGCTCCATGGTTTTAAGTGGCTCAACCAATGCGACTTTAGGAAATCCAACACCACGTTGAGATCCAAAAAGTGCCACAGGAGGCACAAAAGGAGGCTGAATATGTAGTACTCCTTTAACCAAAGTCTGAACTTCAGGCAGTGAAGCCAGTTCTTTCTGGAAGAAAATCGACAGAGCCGAAATCTGGACCTTGATGGACCCCAATTTGAGGCCCAAACGTCACCCCTGCTTGTAGGAAGTGCTGGAATCGACATAGTTGAAATTCCTCCGTCTGGGCCTTCATGGCCTCCCACCAAGCAATAAATTTTCGCCAAACGCGGCGATAATGTCTTGCGGAGACATCCTTCCTGGCTATGATCAGGGTAGGGATGACTTCCTTCGGAATACCCTTTTCCTTTAGGATCCGGTGTTCTACCGCCATGCCGTCAAACGCAGCCGCGGTAAGTCTTGGAACAGACAGGGTCCCTGCTGCAGCAGGTCTTGTCTAAGCGGCAGAGGCCAAGGATCCTCTGCCAGCATCTCTTGAAGTTCCGGGTACCAAGCTCTTCATGGCCAATCCGGAACCCAGAGTATGGTTTTCACTCCTCGCCTTCTTATTATTCTCAGTACCTTGGGTATGAGAGGTAGAGGAGGAGACACATAAACCGACTGGTACACCCACGGTGTCACTAGAGCGTCCCCAGCGATCGCCTGAGGGTCCCTTGACCTGGCGCAATATCTTTTCAACTTCTTGTTGAGGCGGAACGCCATCATGTCCACCCGTGGTCATTCCCAACGGTTTACCTGCATTTGGAAAACTTCTGAATGAAGTCCCCATTCTCCTGGGTGTAGGTCGCCCATCGGAGAATCCTTGTGGCTTCTGCCATCGCCATCCTGCTTCTTGTGCCGCCCTGTCTGTTTACATGGGCGACCGCCGTGATGTCGTCTGATTGGATCAGTACCGGCTGGTTCTGAAGCAGGGGCCTTGCTTGGCTTAGGGCATTGTAAATGGCCCTTCGCTGCAGAATATTTATGTGAAGCGAAATCTCCTTGGAAATTTCTTCCCTGTGTGACTGCACCCCAGCCCCGAAGGCTGGCATCCGTGGTCACCAGGACCCAGTCCTGTATTCCGAATCTGCGGCCCTCTAGTAGATGAGCCCTCTGCAGCCACCACAGCAGCGACACCCTGTTTCTTGCTGACAGGGTTATCCGCTGTTGTATCTGTAGATGGGACCCGGACCATTAGTCCCACAGGTCCCACTGGAACGTCCTTGCGTGGAGTCTTCCGAATGGAATTATGCTTCGTACGAAGCTACCATTTCTCCCAGGACTCGTGTGCATTGATGTACCGACACCTGTCCTGGTTATAGGATGTCTCTGACTAGAGATGACAACTCCTCTGCTTTTTCCACTGGAAGAAACACTCTTTTCTGGTCTGCGTTCAGAAACATTTCCAGGAACAGAAGACGTGTCGTCGGGACCAGCTGTGACTTTGGAATATTGAGAATCCAGTCGTGCTGTTGTAGCACTTCCCGAGAGAGTGCTACCCCCACTACGAACTGTTCTTTGGACCTCGCCTTTATCAGGAGATCGTCCAAGTACGGGATAATAAAAACTTCCTTCTTGCGAAGGAGTATCATCACTTCTGCCATTACCTAGGTAAAGACCTTCGGTGCCGTGGACAACTCCACCGGCCGCGTCTGGAACTGATAGTGACAGTCCTGTACCACATATCTGAGGTACTCCTGGTGAGGAGGGTAAATGGGGACATGCAGGTACGCATCCTTGATGTCCAGGGAGACCCTGTAATCCCCCTCGTCCAGGCTCGTAATATCCGCCCTGAGCGATTCCATCTTGAACTTGAATCTTCTGATATAAAAGTTCAAGTATTTTAATTTCAAGATGGGTCTCACCGAAACGTTTCGGTACCACAACCACTGTGGAATAGTAACCCCTTCCTTGCTGAAGGAGGGGCACCTTGACAATCACTTGTTGTGATTATAGTGTTGAATATCCACCAACACCGTCTCCCTGGCAGAGGGAGGTGCCGGTAAGGCAGATTTTAGGAAACGGCGGGGGGAAGAACGTCTCGAACTCCAGCCTGTACCCGAGATACTACTTGAAGGACCCAGGGATCCATGTGAGAGAGCCCACTGTCCGCTGAAATTTCTGAGACGGGCCCCCACCGTACCCGGGTCCGCCTGAGCAGCCCCCGCACCATGCTGTGGACCTACCGGACGCAGGGAGGATTTCTGCTCTTGGGAACTAGCTGTGTGTTGCAGCTTTTTCCTCTACCTTTGCCTCTCGGCAGAAAGGATGAGCCTCTAGCCCTCTTGCTTTTCTGGGGCCGAAAGGACTGTACTTGATGATACGGTGCTTTCTTTTGTTGTGGGGTAGCCTGTGGCAAAAAAATCGATTTCCCAACAGTAGCTGTGGAAACGAGGTCTGAAAAACCATCCCCAAACAGTTTTACCCCCTTATAGGGCAACTTCCATGTGCCGATTCGAGTCGGCATCGCCTGACCATTGCCAAGTCCATAACCCCCGTCTGGCGGCAATGGACCTAGCGCTTATTTTTGATGCCAGCCGGCAAATATCCCTCTGTGCATCACGTATGTATAAGACCACGTCTTTTATATGCTCTATTTTCAGCAAAATATTGTCCCTATCCATAGTTATTTTCCGACAGGGAATCTCACCACGCAGCGGGAGCACTGCACATCCATGCCGAAGCAACGGCTGGTCGCAATATAATGCCCTAGTGTGTGACTATATCTTATAGGGTAACCTCCTGCTTTCTATCAGCAGGTCCCTTCAGGGCGGCCGTATCCGGAGACGGTAGTGCCACCTTTTCTGATAAGCGTGTAAGCGCTGTATCTACCCTATGGGGTGTTTCCCCGCGTGACCTATCCTCTGGCGGGAAAGGGTACGCTGCCAATAACCGTTTTAGAAATTATCAATTTCTTACCGGGGGAAAACCACTCTTCCTCACACACCTCATTTAATTTCTCAGATGCAGGAAAAACTACTAATAGTTTTCTCTCACCAAACACAATACCCTTTTATGTGGTACCTGGGGTATAATCATAAATGTGTAATACATTTTTCATTGCCTCAATCCTGTAACGGGTGGACCTATTTGGAGGGTACACCAGTCTCATCGACGTCGACACTGGAGTCAGTATCCGTGTCGACATCTGTGTCTGTTATCTGAGGTAGCGGGCGATTTTAGAGCCCCCCATGACCTTTGAGACGCTGGAACAGGCACAAGCTGAGTAGCCGGCTGTTCTGTGTCGTCGACCTTTTATGTAAGGAGTTGACACTTTCACGTAATCTTTCCATAAGTTCAACCACACCGGTGTCGACCCCGCAGGGGGTGACAACATATTTACAGGCATTCGCTCCGCCTCCACCTCATTATCCTCCACATACCTGTCGACACAGCCGTACCGACACACAGCACACACACAGGGAATGCTCTGATAGAGGACAGGACCCCACAAAGCCCTTTGGGGAGACAGAGGGAGAGTATGCCAGCACACACCAGGGCGCTATATATCACAAGGATAGCACCTATAAAAAGTGTTTTCCCTTATAGCTGCATATATATATGTATACTGCGCCTAAATTGTGCCCCCCCCTCTCTTTTTAACCCTTTCTGTAGTGTATTAACTGCAGGGGAGAGCCAGGGAGCTTCCCTCCAACGGAGCTGTGAGGGAAAAATGGTGCCAGTGTGCTGAGGAGATAGCTCCGCCCCTTTTTCGCTGACTATTCTCCCGCATTTTTATGGATTCTGGCAGGGGTTAATGTACATCCATATAGCCCTGGGGGTTATATGTGATGTATTTTTGCCAGCCAAGGTGTTAATATTGCTGCTCAGGGCGCCCCCCCCCCCCCCCCGCGCCCTGCACCCATCAGTGACCGCAGTGTGAGGTGTGCATGAGGAGCAATGGCGCACAGCTGCAGTGCTGTGCGCTACCTTGATGAAGACTGATGTCTTCTGCCGCCGATTTTCCGGACCTCTTCTTGCTTCTGACTCTGTAAGGGGGCCGGTGGCGCGGCTCTGGGACCGGACTCCGAGGCTGGGCCTGTGTTCGATCCCTCTGGAGCTAAAGGTGTCCAGTAGCCTAAGAAGCCCAAGCTGGCTGCAAGCAGGCAGGTTCGCTTCTTCTCCCCTTAGTCCCTCGATGCAGTGAGCCTGTTGCCAGCAGGTCTCACTGAAAATAAAAAACCTAAAACTAACTTTTATCTAAGAAGCTCAGGAGAGCCCCTAGATTGCACCCTGCTCGGTCGGGCACAAAAATCTAACTGAGGCTTGGAGGAGGGTCATAGGGGGAGGAGCCAGTGCACACCAGGTAGTCCTAAAGCTTTCTTTTTGTGCCCAGTCTCCTGCGGAGCCGCTATTCCCCATGGTCCTTACGGAGTTCCCAGCATCCACTAGGACGTCAGAGAAATATATATACATATATATATATATATATATATATATATATATATATATTCTAAGAACAAAAGAAGAATGCGCTCATAGTGCAGATAAGTTTGATAATTTATTTTCACACAGGTAGGTCAAAGCTGCTCACAATAATTAAAAAGACTCGTACCCTATATTCCCACTCTGTGGGCTGATTACCACATGGTATAAAGAAAGAACCCAGGCAAAGACCTGCACACCGCCGTCCAAGGACCAGGACCTGAAACCCGCGTCGCTGGCTGAAGATATCGGCCGTGACTCGTCCGGACACCACGTCAATGGAACAGTCAGAGATACAGTGCACACGGGTGAATCGAGCGTCTGGTAGGCCACGGCCCAACGCATTTCGTAAGGTACTTCGTCAGGAGGCTGGCCCACCAGACGCAACACTGCTCTTAATATACTCTGCAGGCCAGGCAATCAGCCATTCACAGCCGCCGAATAGTTTAACATAGACTTCTACTTAATCAGCTATTTACCGCAATTGCATTCATTTACACCAAACATTGTTTAAAAAACACTGGGATGAATCACATCATATATAAAAACATGCTATGTGGCAGTAACATATAATATATTGCATAAAACAACAATTATATTAAAAATACACATAAATACATATACGTATACCCACATTTATACATAGACAAACATTTTTTTAATAGATTACTAAAACATTTTTTAATTATTAATGCATGGTGAGAGTTTGTTTGAGTGATTAATACATAATGAAAGTTTCTTTAGATAATGAATAATCATAAAGGCTGAAACGCTTATACAATAAGCAAATTTAAGTTTCCATTAGAGGACCCAAAGTGATACATTTATTATGAGGTCAGTGTTATTTACCTTAAAGGAAACAATGTTTTGCAACATTTTTGTAACTGGAATAATATTCTGGATACATGGAGACTTAACTTGTTCATAAAAACTATTTACAACAACCTCTGACACTGGATGCTTTTTCACACTGGATACTTTTCTACAAATAGTGTCAATGAGCAAAATGTACACTATTTTAAACCTTATATTTAAATCTTTCGTTTAGAAAGCAGACTAGCTTTTTTTAATCCGAATGGTAGGCACATAATAAGTTCCAATAGACAACTACATTCGCTAAGCAAATTTCCCAATATAAAAATTCTCAATTATTATAAACCATAATCAACCAAGTGCCAGGCCCCACTTGAAATTGATTATATACTCATTCCCAGATGTCCTAACAGATAGCACACTTATTTCCACCCCACAGGGAAAGTAGCCTCTCTATTACCCTAATCACTACAGTATCTTATTATCTATAATGGAAATTAAACTCCATTCTATCTTTCACGGATAAACGGAGTAATTTCATAGTTCTCATTTAGACCATGAGGAATGAGTGTGTTTAATGTGAGTATCCAGAAGGTTTCTCGCTTTAGAAGTTGTTCTTCTCTATTACCTCCATCTGGATTTTGGGCCACATGTTCAATCCCCACAAATTGGAGACAACCAGGATCAGCATTATGCTTTTCCACAAAGTGTCGAGGAACACTGTGGTTCAGAACCCTATTCCTAATATTCCTGGTCTGCTCCAAAATCCTCAATTTTAGAACCCTTTTGGTCTTTCCCACATATCGGAGCCCACATGGGCAAATCAGCATATATATACAGAAAGAGGTATTACAATTAATAAAGGACTTGATATTAAAAGTCATTCTTTTATTATCGTTATGTGCCTCTCTCTGCTAGGCTGCATATTTTACAATGCCCACAGTTGAAAAAGCCTTTCATAGAACTCAAGAAATGTTCCCCATTATTAATCTTAATTTTAGCTAATTTACTTTTAGATACCAATGATTTGATCGTATTAGACTTCCTATAGATCATTTCAGGCCTCTTTGGAAGCTCAGGGCCCAAGATTGGATCAAATTTTAACACATGCCAATTTTTCTTCGTTATTCTTTCCAACTGTCTGAAATCTGTACTGAACTGAGTGACAAAGGGACAAAACATTTTTTTCTGACTATCCTTTTTCTTATACTGTAAAAGGGAATCTCTCTCTTTCCCCCTTGCTTTCACTCTAGCTGTTTCAACTACTTCCTTTGGGTATCCTCTCTCCTGAAATCTTGCTGTATAAATATCAGCTTGTTTATCAAACTTCATCAGATTAGTGCAATTTCTTCTAAGTCTCATATATTGTGAAAAAGGAATATTCTCCTTTCACTGTGGAAGGTGGCAGCTATTAAACTCTAAATAGCTATTGCTATCTACCTTTTTAAAGTGTGTAAATGTCTCAATCTCCCCAGTCACACTAAAATTTTCCGAAGATAATACCAAATCCAAGAATTCCACACGATTGGTGGAGTAAGTACCCGTAAATTTCAGGTTATAAGTATTAATATTAATTTCCCTAAGGAAATCAATCCTTTCTCCTTCGTAGTGTTCACTCTAGGCTGTTTTAGCAGGGCGCCGCGCCCTGCCCGTTTTTTAACAGACAAAACCCGCCCTGCCCCTTTTGCGGCGCCCTGCTAGAACAGCCGCCCGCTCCCTGCCCTCCCGGCGTGTATAGATGCCGTGCGCATGCGCGCGGCATCCATTCACGCATTGGGAGAGGGCTGGGGGAAGCCCAGCACCGACGGAGGTGCTGGGCACGCCCCCAACAGTGACCTCGCCGGCCACAGACGCTCTCTATAGTAGCGTCTGTGGGCCGCACCGCCCCCTAAAATGACGGATACGTGGCCGCGCCCCCATTTCGGATTCCCTGCCCCTTTTCACTCCTAGAGTGAACACTACCTTCGGTACCCTTCCACACAATCAGGACATCATCTATATACCTCTTGTACTCTATTATATTCTGTTTCAGGTCACCCTTAATTGTTTCACATTCCCATTGGCCCATATAAATATTTGCTACACTCGGAGCACAGATGCTGCCCATCGCTGAGCCACACACCTGCTGGAACCATTCTTCCAAAAAAGTAAAGTAATTATACTTCAAAACAAATTCAAGGCATTGGCAAATGAAAGTACGTTTTTTATCACTCACACCACTGTCTTCCCTCAACTTATTTTCCACAGCCTGAATACCTTGATCGTGTGGAATAGATGTATATAACGACTGAAATTTTTAAACAATTGAAGTACAGCAGTTGAGTCTTGAATATAGGAATCCAGACAAGGAACATATTTCTTAATATTACTGTCCACGTATTCAGATATTCTAGATGTTAAAGACCCAATACCAGGCGGGTGGGATAAGTTCTTATATGTTAGAAGTGTAACTTATAAGATGCTAACTTCGCACTTCTTCACATGAAGGGCTGGGTGTTGGGGGTCATTTCGACCCATTCGCTCGCAGCGGTTCTTTAGTGCGGTGCGAATGGGTCCAGAATGCGCATGCGCATTGTTGCCCGGTGACAGAGGTCACCGGGCAACGACGCTAACTATGAAGAAAGTTGTAGCAGTGGTGACAAGAAGATGGACAGCAAGAGGGCGTTCCTGGGCGTCACCTTACCATTTCCTGCCATTTTTGGGGAGTGGTAAGTAAAACACAGGCTTGTCCAGACGAACGCAGGCGGAGGTGTGACGTCAAAGCTGGCCCCATCAATGCTGAGATCGTCGCACAGGGTAAGTATGTCCAGGGCTGGTCTAGTTTTACACAAAACTTTTTTAGCTAAGCAGAGCTGCACAAGCGTTCGCAGCCCTGCTAAGCTAAAATACACTCCCCCATAGGTGGGGATTAGTTGATCGCACCAGCAGCAAAAAAGTTGCTGGCAGCGATCAACTCGGAATGACCACCATTGTCAGGAGTGTGTGTAGCGGTGTTTAGTGGAAGATTTGCCTAGGGTGATGAGAAATCTTGCACCGGCCCTGATTACACCACACGATGCACTGCACATCACTGCATATACACTGCACTATGTGATACACTGCACAATACACTGCAATTACACTGCATGATACACTGCGTGATACAATAAACCAGTGCCGTAACTAGACATTTTAGCGCTGTGTGCAAGAAACGGCATCAGCGCCCCCCCCCCCTTAATGTAAAACGGCGGCAGTGCGCGCCACCGGCGCGTGCAAAAAATATAGGGGCATGGCTTCACAGGGAAGGGGTGTGGCCACAAAATAACACCAATTCATATAATGGTGCACAGTAGTCTCCATTATTCAAATTACGCTGCACAGTAGCACCACTACACCAGGTAGAGCCCCTTTTTCACATTACTGCGGACAGATTCCCCTTTTTACACATTACGCCAGACAGCGTCCCCTTTTTACACTTTACGGCAGGCAGCGTCCCCCTTTTTACACATTACGACAGAGAGCGTCCCCTTTTTTACACATTACGGCAGACAGCGTCCACATTTTTACACATTACGGCAGACAGCGTCCCCCATTTTACACATTACAGCAGAGAGCGTCCCCTTTTTACACATTACGGCAGACAGCGTCCCCTTTTTACACATTACGGCAGGCAGAATCCCCATTTTTTACACATTACAGTAGCAGAGTTCACGCATTCCCCCCTGTTTTGCACGAGAGAGTGAATGAGTGAATGTGTGTGTGTGTTCTGTCAGTCACCTGGAGGTGGTAGGCAGCATCCAGGCGCAGAGCAACTCCTGGGTTCCGGTACACATGCTGCGGCGATGCTACAAGCAGCATGAGAGTACAAAACACACTGTGCAAGTGGATGCTGTTCGAGTTATTATGCATACTGACAGACAGTAAAACAAAAATTAAACAATAGGCCTCACGAATAAACTATCTAATTAAAAAATAACATAAGTGAGCGTGACTGTACCACATGGTATGTTCAGTATGTTTTTCACTACCTAAGAATATGTCCGAGCTAATACTGTGCCACAGCTCAGTATTAAGATGAGGGAAATAGCTGAAGTGGGGCTTTGAGATATAGATATAGAGATATATATAGAGATAGATATATATATATATATATATATATATATATATCCCAAATGCTCTCTGGCACTCCAGTCCTCCCCAGTGGGGTGTACCTTGCTCCGGTGCCCTCCCCAGGGATCCACTCCCTGACATGTACCAACAATCCAAAATCAGAGGCGGCACTCAGAGTCTTTTAAAGCAGTGAATAAACTTGTATTAGTGAGGTCAACGTTTCGGGGACCACCTCCCCGTCTTCCTGAAGACGGGGAGGTGGTCCCCGAAACGTTGACCTCACTAATACAAGTTTATTCACTGCTTTAAAAGACTCTGAGTGCCGCCTCTGATTTTGGATTGTTGGTATATATATATATATATATATATATATATATATATATATACTGTAAATATATATTAGTGATGTGCACCGGACATTTTTCGGGTTTTGTGTTTTGGTTTTGGATTCGGACGCGTTTTGGGAAAACCTCCCTGAAAATTTTTTGTCGGATTCGGGTGAGTTTTGGATTCGTTTTTTTTTTTTTACAAAAAACCCGCAAAAACAGCTTCAATCATAGAATTTGGGGGTCATTTTGATCCCAAAGTATTATTAACCTCAATAACCATAATTTCCACTCATTTTCAGTCTATTCTGAACACCTCACACCTCATATTATTATTTTTAGTCCTAAAATTTGCACCAAGGTCGCTGGATGGCTAAGCTAAGCGACCCAAGTGGCCGACACAAACACCTGGCCCATCTAGGAGTGGCACTGCAGTGTCAGGCAGGATGGCACTTCAAAAAAATTGTCCCCAAACAGCACACGATGCAAAGAAAAATGAAAGAAAAAAAAGAGGTGCAAGATGGAATTGTCCTTGGGCCCTCCCACCCACCCTTATGTTGTATAAACAGGACATGCACACTTTAACAAACCCATCATTTCAGCGACAGGGTCTGCCACACGACTGTGACTGAAATGACTGGTTGGTTTGGGCCCCCACCAAAAAAAATAAGAATTTACTTACCGATAATTCTATTTCTCGTAGTCCGTAGTGGATGCTGGGAACTCCGTAAGGACCATGGGGAATAGCGGCACCGCAGGAGACTGGGCACAAAAGTAAAAGCTTTAGGACTACCTGGTGTGCGCTGGCTCCTCCCCCTATGACCCTCCTCCAAGCCTCAGTTAGGATACTGTGCCCGGACGAGCGTACACAATAAGGAAGGATTTTGAATCCCGGGTAAGACTCATACCAGCCACACCAATCACACCGTACAACCTGTGATCTGAACCCAGTTAACAGCATGATAACAGAGGAGCCTCTGAAAAGATGGCTCACAACAATAATAACCCGATTTTTGTAACAATAACTATGTACAAGTATTGCAGACAATCCGCACTTGGGATGGGCGCCCAGCATCCACTACGGACTACGAGAAATAGAATTATCGGTAAGTAAATTCTTATTTTCTCTGATGTCCTAGTGGATGCTGGGAACTCCGTAAGGACCATGGGGATTATACCAAAGCTCCCAAACGGGCGGGAGAGTGCGGATGACTCTGCAGCACCGAATGAGAGAACTCAAGGTCCTCCTCAGCCAGGGTATCAAATTTGTAGAATTTAGCAAACGTGTTTGCCCCTGACCAAGTAGCTGCTCTGCAAAGTTGTAAAGCCGAGACCCCTCGGGCAGCCGCCCAAGATGAGCCCACCTTCCTTGTGGAATGGGCTTTTACAGATTTTGGCTGTGGCAGGCCTGCCACAGAATGTGCAAGCTGAATTGTACTACAAATCCAACAAGCAATAGTTTGCTTAGAAGCAGGAGCACCCAGCTTGTTGGGTGCATACAGGATAAACAGCGAGTCAGATTTCCTGACTCCAGCCGTCCTGGAAACATATATTTTCAGGGCCCTGACTACGTCCAGCAACTTGGAGTCCTCCAAATCCCTAGTAGCCGCAGGTACCACAATAGGCTGGTTCAAGTGAAACGCTGAAACCACCTTAGGGAGAAATTGAGGACGAGTCCTCAATTCTGCCCTGTCCGTATGAAAAATTAGGTAAGGGCTTTTATAGGATAAAGCCGCCAATTCTGAGACACGCCTGGCTGAAGCCAGGGCTAACAGCATTACCACTTTCCAAGTGAGATATTTTAAGTCTACAGTGGAGAGTGGTTCAAACCAATGTGATTTTAGGAACCCCAAAACTACATTGAGATCCCAAGGTGCCACTGGAGGCACAAAAGGAGGCTGTATATGCAGTACCCCCTTGACAAACGTCTGAACTTCAGGAACTGAAGCCAGTTCTTTCTGGAAGAAAATCGACAGGGCCGAAATTTGAACCTTAATGGACCCTAATTTTAGGCCCATAGACAGTCCTGTTTGCAGGAAATGCAGGAAACGACCCAGTTGAAATTCCTCTGTAGGGGCCTTCCTGGCCTTGCACCACGCAACATATTTACGCCAAATACGGTGATAATGCTGAACGGTTACATCCTTCCTGGCTTTGATCAGGGTAGGGATGACTTCATCCGGAATGCCTTTTTCCTTCAGGATCCGGCGTTCAACCGCCATGCCGTCAAACGCAGCCGCGGTAAGTCTTGGAACAGACAATGTCCCTGCTGGAGCAGGTCCTTTCTTAGAGGTAGAGGCCACGGGCCCTCTGTGAGCATCTCTTGAAGTTCCGGGTACCAAGTCCTTCTTGGCCAATCCGGAGCCATGAGTATAGTCCTTACTCCTCTCCTTCTTATGATTCTCAGTACCTTGGGTATGAGAGGCAGAGGAGGGAACACATACACTGACTGGTACACCCACGGTGTTACCAGAGCGTCCACAGCTATTGCCTGAGGGTCCCTTGACCTGGCGCAATACCTGTCTAGTTTTTTGTTGAGGCGAGACGCCATCATATCCACCTTTGGTTTTTCCCAACGGTTCACAATCATGTGGAAGACTTCTGGGTGAAGTCCCCACTCCCCCGGGTGGAGGTCGTGTCTGCTGAGGAAGTCTGCTTCCCAGTTGTCCACTCCCGGAATGAACACTGCTGACAGTGCTATCACATGATTTTCCGCCCAGCGGAGAATCCTTGCAACTTCTGTCATTGCCCTCCTGCTTCTCGTGCCGCCCTGTCTGTTTACGTGGGCGACTGCCGTGATGTTATCTGACTGGATCAGCACCGGCTGACCTTGAAGCAGAGGTCTTGCTAGGCTTAGAGCATTGTAGATGGCCCTTAGCTCCAGGATATTTATGTGAAGTAATGTCTCCAGGCTTGACCACAAGCCCTGGAAATTTCTTCCCTGTGTGACTGCTCCCCAGCCTCTCAGGCTGGCATCCGTGGTCACCAGGACCCAGTCCTGAATGCCGAATCTGCGGCCCTCTAGAAGATGAGCACTCTGCAACCACCACAGGAGAGACACCCTTGTCCTTGGTGACAAGATTATCCGCTGATGCATCTGAAGATGCGACCCAGACCATTTGTCTAGCAGATCCCACTGGAAGGTTCTTGCGTGGAATCTGCCGAATGGGATTGCTTCGTAAGAAGCCACCATCTTTCCCAGGACCCTTGTGCATTGATGCACTGAGACTTGGTCTGGTTTTAGGAGATTTCTGACTAGTTCGGATAACTCCCTGGCTTTCTCCTCCGGGAGAAACACCTTTTTCTGGACTGTGTCCAGGATCATCCCTAGGAATAGAAGTCGTGTAGTCGGGATCAGCTGCAATTTTGGAATATTGAGAATCCAACCGTGCTGGCGCAGCACTATCTGAGATAGTGCTACCCCGACTTCCAACTGTTCCCTGGATCTTGCCCTTATCAGGAGATCGTCCAAGTAAGGGATAACTAAAACTCCCTTCCTTCGAAGGAGTATCATCATTTCGGCCATTACCTTGGTAAAGACCCTGGGTGCCGTGGACAATCCAAACGGCAGCGTCTGAAACTGATAGTGACAGTTCTGTACCACAAACCTGAGGTACCCTTGGTGAGAAGGGTAAATTGGGACATGTAGGTAAGCATCTTTGATGTCCAGAGACACCATATAGTCCACTTCTTCCAGGTTTGCAATCACTGCTCTGAGTGACTCCATCTTGAATTTGAACCTTTGTATGTAAGTGTTCAAGGATTTCAGATTTAAAATTGGTCTCACCGAGCCGTCCGGCTTCGGTACCACAAATAGTGTGAAATAGTACCCCTTTCCCTGTTGTAGGAGGGGTACCTTGATTATCACCTGCTGGGAATACAGCTTGTGAATGGCTTCCAATACTGCCTCCCTGTCTGAGGGAGACGTCGGTAAAGCAGACTTTAGAAAACGGCGAGGGGGAGATGTCTCGAATTCCAATTTGTACCCCTGAGATACCACTTGAAGGATCCAGGGGTCCACTTGCGAGTGGGCCCACTGCGCACTGAACTTCTTGAGACGGGCCCCCACCGTGCCTGAGTCCGCTTGTAAAGTCCCAGCATCATGCTGAGTACTTTGCGGAGGCGGGAGAGGGCTTTTGTTCCTGGGAACTGGCTGTTTGTTGCAGCCTTTTCCCTCTCCCTCTGCCACGGGGCAGAAATGAGGCGCCTTTTGCCCGCTTGCCCTTATGGGGCCGAAAGGACTGCGCCTGATAATACGGCGTCTTCTTAGGTTGAGAAGCTACCTCGGGTAAAAATGTGGATTTTCCAGCAGTTGCCGTGGCTACCAGGTCTGATAGACCTACCCCAAATAACTCCTCCCCCTTATAAGGCAATACTTCCATGTGCCTTTTAGAATCCGCATCGCCTGACCACTGCCGCGTCCATAAACCTCTTCTTGCAGAAATGGACAGCGCGCTAACTCTTGATGCCAGTCGGCAAATATCCCTCTGTGCATCACGCATATATAGAAATGCATCCTTCAAATGCTCTATAGTCAGTAATATACTGTCCCTATCTAGGGTATCAATATTTTCAGTCAGGGAATCCGACCACGCCAGGCCCGCACTGCACATCCAGGCTGAGGCGATTGCTGGTCGCAGTATAACACCCGTGTGAGAGTATATACATTTTAGGATATTCTCCAGCTTTCTATCGGCAGGTTCCTTTAGGGCGGCCGTATCAGGAGAGGGTAGTGCTACCTGTTTAGACAAGCGTGTGAGCGCTTTATCCACCCTAGGGGGTGTTTCCCAACGTGCCCTATCCTCTGGCGGGAAAGGGTACGATGCCAATAACCTTTTAGGAATTTTCAGTTTTTTATCGGGGGAAACCCACGCCTCATCACACACTTCATTTAATTCCTCGGATACAGGAAAAACTACAGGCAGTTTTTTCTCACCAAACATAATACCCTTTTTAGTGGTACTTGTATTATCAGAGATATGCAATACATTTTTCATTGCTTCAATCATGTAACGTGTGGCCCTAGTGGAAGTCACGTATGTCTCCTCATCATCGACACTGGAGTCAGTATCCGTGTCTGTGTCTGCCATTTGAGGTAACGGGCGTTTTAAAGCCCCTGATGGCGTTTGAGACCCCTGGACAGGCACAAGCTGAGTAGCCGGCTGTCTCATGTCGTCAACTGTCTGTCGTAAAGAGCTGACACTGTCACGCAATTCCTTCCATAAGCTCATCCACTCAGGTGTCGACTCCCTAGGGGGTGACAACTGTATAATAGGCAATTGCTCCGCCTCCATCTCATTTTCCTTCTCAAACATGTCGACACAATCGTACCGACACACCGCACACACACAGGGAATGCTCTGATAGAGGACAGGACCCCACTAGCCCTTTGGGGAGACAGAGGGAGAGTATGCCAGCACACACCAGAGCGCTATATATAGACAGGAATACCACTATAAAATGTGCTTTTCCCTTTATAGCTGCTGTTAGTATCAAAACTGCGCCAAATTAGTGCCCCCCTCTCTTTTTTACCCTTTTCTGTAGTGCAGGACTGCAGGGGAGAGTCAGGGAGACGTCCTTCCAGCGGAGCTGTGATGGAAAATGGCGCCCGTGTGCTGAGGAGATAGGCTCCGCCCCCTTCTTGGCGGCCTTTTCTCCCGCTTTTTTGGTGAGTTCTGGCAGGGGTTAAAATACATCCACATAGCCCTGGGGGTTATATGTGGTGTATTTATGCCAGCCAAGGTGTTTTACATTGCTGCTCAGGGCGCCCCCCCCCCTAGCGCCCTGCACCCTCAGTGACCGGAGTGTGAAGTGTGCCTGAGTAACAATGGCGCACAGCTGCAGTGCTGTGCGCTACCTTGTTGAAGACTGATGTCTTCAGCCGCCGATTTTTCCGGACCTCTTCTTGCTTCTGGCTCTGTAAGGGGGCCGGCGGCGCGGCTCTGGGACCGAGCTCCGAGGCTGGGCCTGTGTTCGGTCCCTCTGGAGCTAATGGTGTCCAGTAGCCTAAGAAGCCCAATCCACTCTGCACTCAGGTGAGTTCGCTTCTTCTCCCCTTAGTCCCTCGATGCAGTGAGCCTGTTGCCAGCAGGTCTCACTGAAAATAAAAAACCTAAACTTAAACTTTCACTAAGAAGCTCAGGAGAGCCCCTAGTGTGCACCCTTCTCGGCCGGGCACAAAAATCTAACTGAGGCTTGGAGGAGGGTCATAGGGGGAGGAGCCAGTGCACACCAGGTAGTCCTAAAGCTTTTACTTTTGTGCCCAGTCTCCTGCGGAGCCGCTATTCCCCATGGTCCTTACGGAGTTCCCAGCATCCACTAGGACGTCAGAGAAAGAAGCAATCAATCTCTCCTTGCACAAACTGGCTCTACAGAGGCAAGATGTCCACCTCATCATCATCCTCCGATTCCTCACCCCTTTCATTGTGTACATCCCCCTCCTCACAGATTATTAATTTGTCCCCACTGGAATCCACCAACTCAGGTCCCTGTGTACTTTCTGGAGGCAATTGCTGCTGGTGAATGTCTCCACGGAGGAATTGATTATAATTAATTTTGATGAACATCATCTTCTCCACATTTTCTGGAAGTAACCTCGTACGCCGATTGCTGACAAGGTGAGCGGCTGCACTAAACACTCTTTTGGAGTACACACTGGAGGGAGGGCAACTTAGGTAGAATAAAGCCAGTTTGTGCAAGGGACTCCAAATTGCCTCTTTTTCCTGCCAGTATACGTATGGACTGTCTGACGTGCCTACTTGGATGCGGTCACTCATATAATCCTCCACCATTCTTTCAATGGTGAGAGAATCATATGCAGTGACAGTAGACGACGTGTCAGTAATCGTTGGCAGGTCCTTCAGTCCGGACCAGATGTCAGCACTCGCTCCAGACTGCCCTGCATCACCGCCAGCGGGTGGGCTCGGAATTCTTAGCCTTTTCCTCGCACCCCCAGTTGCGGGGGAATGTGAAGGAGGAGCTGTTGACGGGTCACGTTCCGCTTGACTTGACAATTTTCTCACCAGCAGGTCTTTGAACCTCTGCAGACTTGTGTCTGCCGGAAAGAGATACAACGTAGGTTTTAAATCTAGGATCGAGCATGGTGGCCAAAATGTAGTGCTCTGATTAGAATTCATTTTCAGGAACATCATCTTCTCCACATTTTGTGGAAGTAACCTCGTACGCCAATCGCTGACAAGATGACCGGCTGCATTAAACACTCTTTCAGAGTACACACTGGAGGGGGGACAACTTAGGTAAAATAAAGCCAGTTTGTGCAAGGGCCTCCAAATTGCCTCTTTTTCCTGCTAGTATACGTACGGACTGTCTGACGTGCCTACTTGGATGCTGTCACTCATATAATCCTCCACCATTCTTTCATTGGTGACAGAATCATATGCAGTGACAGTAGACGACATGTTGGCAGGTCCTTAAGTCCGGACCAGATGTCAGTTTTCGCTCCTGACTGCCCTGCATCACTGCCAGCGGGTGGTTTTGGAAATCTAATCCTTTTCCTTGCAGCTCCAGTGGCGGGAGAAAATGAAGGAGGAGCTGTTGGCGGGTCACGTTCCGCTTGACTTGACAAGTGTCTCCCCAGCAGGTCTTTGAACATCTGCACACTTGTGTCTGCCGGAAAGAGAGATACAACGTAGGCTTTAAACCTAGGATCGAGCACGGTGGCCAAAATGTAGTGCTCTGATTTCAACAGATTGACCACCCGTGAATCCTGGTTAAGCGAATTAAGGGCTCCATCCACAAGTCCCATATGCCTAGCGGAATCGCTCTGTTTTAGCTCCTCCTTCAATGTCTCCAGCTTCTTCTGCAAAAGCCTGATGAGGGGAATGACCTGACTCAGGCTGGCAGTGTCTGAACTGACTTCACGTGTGGCAAGTTCAAAGGGTTGCAGAACCTTGCACAACGTTGAAATCATTCTCCACTGCGCTTGAGTCAGGTGCATTCCCCCTCCTTTGCATATATCGTGGGCAGATGTATAGGCTTGAATGGCCTTTTGCTGCTCCTCCATCCTCTGAAGCATATAGAGGGTTGAATTCCACCTCGTTACCACCTCTTGCTTCAGATGATGGCAGGGCAGGTTCAGGAATGTTTGGTGATGCTCCAGTCTTCGGCACGCGGTGGCTGAATGCCGAAAGTGGCCCGCAATTCTTCGGGCCACCGACAGCATCTTTTGAACGCCCCTGTCGTTTTTTAAATAATTCTGCACCACCAAATTCAATGTATGTGCAAAACATGGGACGTGCTGGAATTTGCCCAGATGTAATGCACGCACAATATTGCTGGCGTTGTCCGAGGTCACAAATCCCCAGGAGAGTCCAATTGTGGTAAGCCATTCTGTGATGATCTTCCTCAGTTTCCGTAAGAGGTTGTCAGCTGTGTGCCTCTTCTGGAAAGCGGTGATACAAAGTGTAGCCTGCCTAAGAACGAGTTGGCGTTTGCGAGATGCTGCTACTGGTGCCGCCGCTGCTGTTCTTGCTGCAGGAGGCAATACATCTACCCAGTGGGCTGTCACAGTCATATAGTCCTGAGTCTGCCCTGCTCCACTTGTCCACATGTCCGTGGTTAAGTGGACATTGGGTACAGCTGAATTTTTTAGGACACTGGTGAGTCTTTTTCTGAGGTATGTGTACATTTTTGGTATCGCCTGCCTAGAGAAATGGAACCTAGATGGTATTTGGTACCGGGGACACAGTACCTCAATCAAGTCTCTAGTTGCCTCTGAATTAACGGTGGATACCGGAACCACGTTTCTCACCGCCCAGGCTGCCAAGGCCTGAGTTATCTGCTTTGCAGCAGGATGACTGCTGTGATATTTCATCTTCCTCACAAAGGACTGTTGGACAGTCAATTGCTTACTGGAAGTAGTACAAGTTGTCTTTCGACTTCCCCTCTGGGATGACAATCGACTCCCAGCAGCAACAACAGCAGCGCAAGCAGCAGTAGGCGTTACACTCAAGGATGCATCGATGGAATCCCAGGCAGGAGAGGACTCGTCAGACTTGCCAGTGACATGGCCTGCAGGACTATTGGCTTTCCTGGGAAAGGAGGAAATTGACACTAAGGGAGTTGGTGGTGTGGTTTGCAGGAGCTTGGTTACAAAAGGAAGGGATTTAGTTGTCAGTGGTCTCCTTCTGCTGTCACCCAAAGTTTTTGAAATTATCACTGACTTCTGATGAATGCGGTCCAGGTGACGTATAAGGGAGGATGTTCCTAGGTGGTTAACGTCCTTACCCCTACTTATTACAGCTTGACAAAGACAACACATGGCTTGACACCTATTGTCCGCATTTGTGTTGAAATAATTCCACACCGAAGAGGTGGTTTTTTTTTGTATTTTGACCAGGCATGTCAATGGCCATATTCGTCCCACGAACAACAGGTGTCTCCCCGGGTGCCTGACTTAAACAAACCACCTCACCATCAGAATCCTCCTTGTCAATTTCCTCCCCAGCGCCAGCAACACCCATATCCTCATCCTGGTGTACTTCAACAGTGACATCTTCAATTTGACTATCAGGAACTGGACTGCGGGTGCTCCTTCCAGCACTTGCAGGGTGCGTGCAAATGGTGGAAGGCGCAAGCTCTTCCCGTCCAGTGTTGGGAAGGTCAGGCATCGCAACCGACACAATTGGACTCTCCTTCGGGATTTGTGATTTAGAAGAACGCACAGTTCTTTGCTGTGCTTTTGCCAGCTTAAGTCATTTCATTTTTCTAGTGAGAGGATGAGTGCTTCCATCCTCATGTGAATCTGAACCACTAGCCATGAACATAGGCCAGGGCCTCAGCCGTTCCTTGCCACTTCGTGTCGTAAATGGCATATTGGCAAGTTTACACATCTCATCAGAAGCTTTTAATTTTGATTTTTGGGTCATTTTACTGAACTTTTGTTTTTTGGATTTTACATGCTCTCTACTATGACATTGGTCATCGGCCTTGGCAGATGACGTTGATGGCATTTAATCGTCTCGGCCATGAATAGTGGCAGCAGCTTCAGCATGAGGTGGAAGTGGACCTTGATCTTTCCCTATTTTAACCTCCACATTTTTGTTCTCCATTTTTTAATGTGTGGAATTATATGCCAGTATCAATAGCAATGGCCTACTACTATATATACTGCGCACAACTGAAATGCACCACAGGTATGGATGGATAGTATACTTGACGACACAGAGGTAGGTACAGCAGTGGCCTACTGTACCGTACTGCTATATATTATATACTGGTGGTCAGCAAACTGTGCAAAACTGAAATGCACCACAGGTATGGATGGATAGTATACTTGACGACACAGAGGTAGGTACAGCAGTGGCCTACTGTACCGTAATGCTATATATTATATACTGGTGGTCAGCAAACAATTTTTTTTCAAAAACTCATGTCGACCTTTTGCCATGTCAACTTAATGGCCATGTCAACCTATATCTGGTGTCAACCAATTGGTGTCAACCTAAGGTGTGTGGACCTAGGTAGTGTCGCTTTTGACATGGATAGTAAATGCAAAAAAAATAGGAAAAAAGTGTAAAAAAAAAGCTTGACTCTTGACCCTGTTTAACGTTTGCGCCTTGTTTAACCATTTGCTTACCACAGGTACTGTATATACCGGATACCTGCTACAGCAGCCCGTGTTATACAGTACCTGTAACTACTGTACAGTAACTTAAAGTACAGCAATGTACAGTACTGTACTGTACTTACAGTCACAAATGGCCTGCAGGCGCCTTGGGGTCTTCCGGACAAGGTCACTCCACCGCATTTGGAGTGACCTCACAGTCCTACTCCGGCTGTACTTCTGGAGGATCTCCCTGCGAGCCCTCCGATAGGCCCTAATCTTCTCCTCGTTACTGGTGAGAGGTCTGTCCCGCAAGCAAATGAGGAGACGGAGCTCCCCAAGGGAATAGGGGTGATCTTTGGCAGCCATAATACTGTATACTGTAGTACTAAACCGCAATGAGCGTCTCAGATGTCGTGCGTCTCAGACGTCATGCATCTCAGACATCATGCGTCTCAGACATTGTGCGTCTCAGACATTGTGCGTCTCAGACATTGTGCGCGTGCGTCCCAGGCATCCTGCCTTCCAGGTATCCCAGGTTGTTAATCTTTTGCCCAGGACGTCAATTCCCCTTGGTTTTGATTATGCCTTTTCTTTGAACACGGTATTTTCCACTGCCTTGCCCTACTCCCATCCCACTTCCCCCTTCCGCCCTGGAAGCCTGCACAGTTCATGCAGTAGACAGGGAGGGAGTTCAGGTCAGGTTACAATACATGTGCAACAGTATACTGTGTATGAAAATCACATAGAGAACTGCAGCTGCATTGATACTGTAGATGTGTAAATGGTACAGTAGCAGTGATCCCTTCTCATTAAGTACAACACAGATTCTCTAACGCAGACAATCTACAGTATTTTGTTGCTCGAACAGTTTGTTGCGTCAGAATACACTAATTTATATTTCCTGGTACTGTATGTCTACGGGTGCTCATTACCGCTGTGTATTGTATATAGCGAAATGAGTCGCTCCTGCAGATTTACTCTGCTTTATGTGAAACCTGTGTGCACCCTTCCATTGAATGTATTACTAAGAAAAAATATAATAATAAAGTGAATGTCAGGGGAAAAAAAATAGATTGGCACTTTGGGAATGGAACCCAGGACTCTCAGTGTGGGAAGCGGAAGCCTTTATTGCTTGCCCACGATGCTGCATGAAAGATTCACAAGTTCATGTGTAAAAGTACTGCAAACAGTGATTCCTTCCCATTGGTGTTTGTTTATGCCGTTAGGGGACGTGGAGGCTCATATTGCAAAGCGCTGTATTTTCCACTGCCTGCCCCTACCCCCCTCGTCCTTCCCCCCTGGGAGCCTCCACAGTTCATGCAGTAGACAGAGAGGGAGTTCAAGTCAGTTTACAATACATGTGCAACAGTATACTGTGTATGAACATCACATAGAGAACTGCAGACACGTTGATACTGTAGATGTGTAAATGGTACAGTAGCAGTGATCCCTTCTCGTTAAGTACAACACAGATTCTCACAACACAGATTCTCTAACGCTGAAGATCTACAGTACTTTGTTGCTTGAACAGTTAGTTGTATCAGAATACACTAATTTATATTTACTGGTACTGTATGACCACTGTGTATTATATACTGTATAGCGGAATGAGTTGCTCCTGCAGATTTACTCTGATTTATGTGAAACCTGTGTGCACCCTTCCATTGAATGTATTAATAAAAAAATAAAGAATAAAGTGAATGTCAGGGGAAAAAAAATAAGATTTTACTCACCGGTAAATCTATTTCTCGTAGTCCGTAGTGGATGCTGGGAACTCCGTAAGGACCATGGGGAATAGTGGCTCCACAGGAGACTGGGCACAACTAAAGAAAGCTTTAGGACTACCTGGTGTGCACTGGCTCCTCCCACTATGACCCTCCTCCAGACCTCAGTTAGGATACTGTGCCCGGAAGAGCTGACACAATAGGGAAGGATTTTGAATCCCGGGTAAGACTCAAACCAGCCACACCAATCACACCGTACAACTCGTGATACGATACCCAGTTAACAGTATGAATATAATAGAGCCTCAACAGATGGCTCAACAATAACCCTTTAGTTAACAATAACTATATACAAGCATTGCAGACAATCCACACTTGGGATGGGCGCCCAGCATCCACTACGGACTACGAGAAATAGATTTACCGGTGAGTAAAATCTTATTTTCTCTGACGTCCTAGTGGATGCTGGGAACTCCCTAAGGACCATGGGGATTATACCAAAGCTCCGAAACGGGCGGGAGAGTGCGGATGACTGTGCAGCACCGAATGAGCAAACTCAAGGTCCTCCTCAGCCAGGGTATCAAATTTGTAGAATTTTGCAAAGGTGTTAGACCCTGACCAAGTAGCAGCTCGGCAAAGTTGTAAAGCCGAGACCCCTCGGGCAGCCGCCCAAGAAGAGCCCACCTTCCTTGTGGAATGGGCTTTTACAGATTTAGGATGCGGCAGTCCAGCCGCAGAATGCGCAAGCTGAATTGTGCTACAAATCCAGCGAGCAATAGTCTGCTTAGAAGCAGGAGCACCCAGCATGTTGGGTGCATACAGGATATATAGTGAGTCAGTTTTCCTGACTCCAGCCGTCCTGGAAACATACATTTTCAAGGTCCTGACTACATCCAGTAACTTGGAATCCTCCAAGTCCCTAGTAGCCGCAGGCACCACAATAGGTTGGTTCAAGTGAAAAGCTGATACCACCTTAGGGAGAAACTGGGGACAAGTCCTCAATTCTGCCCTATCCATATGGAAAATCAGAAAAGGGCTTTTACACGACAAAGCCGCCAATTCTGACACACGCCTGGCCGAAGCCAAGGCCAATAACATGACCACTTTCCACGTGAGATATTTTAAATCCACTGTTTTAAGTGGCTCAAACCAATGTGATTTTAGGAAACTCAACACCACGTTGAGATCCCAAGGTGCCACTGGAGGCACAAAAGGGGGCTGAATATGCAGCACTCCCTTGACAAATGTCTGAACTTCAGGCAGTGAAGCCAGTTCTTTCTGGAAGAAAATCGACAGAGCCGAAATCTGGACCTTAATGGAACCCAATTTTAGGCCCATAGTCACTCCTGACTGTAGGAAGTGCAGAAATCGACCCAGCTGAAATTCCTCTGTTGGGGCCTTCCTGGCCTCACACCAAGCAACATATTTTCGCCAAATGCGGTGATAATGGTTTGCGGTTACTTCTTTCCTAGCTTTAATCAGCTTAGAAATGACTTCCTCCGGAATGCCCTTTTCCTTCAGGATCCGGCGTTCAACCGCCATGCCGTCAAACGCAGCCGCGGTAAGTCTTGGAACAGACAGGGCCCCTGCTGCAGCAGGTCCTGTCTGAGCGGTAGAGGCCATGGGTCCTCTGATAACATTTCTTGAAGTTCCGGGTACCAAGTTCTTCTTGGCCAATCCGGAACAATGAGTATAGTTCTTACTCCTCTTTTCCTTATTATCCTCAGTACCCTGGGTATGAGAGGAAGAGGAGGGAACACATAAACCGACTGGTACACCCACGGTGTCACTAGAGCGTCCACCGCTATTGCCTGAGGGTCTCTCGACCTGGCGCAAAATTTTTCTAGCTTTTTGTTTAGGCGGGACTCCATCATGTCCACCTGTGGCCTTTCCCAACGGTTTACAATCAGTTGAAAGACTTCTGGATGAAGTCCCCACTCTCCCGGGTGTAGGTCGTGTCTGCTGAGGAAGTCTGCTTCCCAGTTGTCCACTCCCGGAATGAACACTGCTGACAGTGCTAACACGTGATTTTCCGCCCATCGGAGAATCCTTGTGGCTTCTGCCATCGCCATCCTGCTTCTTGTGCCGCCCTGTCGGTTTACATGGGCGACTGCCGTGATGTTGTCTGATTGGATCAGTACCGGCTGGTTCTGAAGCAGGAGTCTTGCCTGACTTAGGGCATTGAAAATGGCCCTCAGTTCCAGAATATTTATGTGTAGGGAAGTTTCCTGACTTGACCAAAGTCCTTGGAAGTTTCTTCCCTGTGTGACTGCCCCCCAGCCTCGAAGGCTGGCATCCGTGGTCACCAGGACCCAGTCCTGTATGCCGAATCTGCGGCCCTCTAGAAGATGAGCACTCTGCAGCCACCACAGCAGAGACACCTTTGTCCTTGGAGACAGGGTTATCAACCGATGCATCTGAAGATGCGATCCGGACCACTTGTCCAACAGGTCCCACTGAAAAGTTCTTGCATGGAACCTGCCGAATGGAATTGCTTCGTAAGAAGCTACCGCCTTTCCCAGGACTCGCGTGCAGTGATGCACCGAGACTTGTTTTGGTTTCAGGAGGCCTCTGACTAGAGATGACAACTCCTTGGCTTTCTCCTCCGGGAGAAACACTTTTTTCTGGTCTGTGTCCAGAACCATCCACAGGAACAGTAGACGCGTCGTAGGGACCAGCTGTGACTTTGGAATATTTAGAATCCAACCGTGCTGCCGTAGCACTTCCTGAGATAGTGCTACCCCAACCAACAACTGCTCTTTGGATCTCGCCTTTATTAGGAGATCGTCCAAGTATGGGATAATTAAAACTCCATTTTTTCGAAGGAGTATCATTATTTCGGCCATTACCTTGGTAAATACCCTCGGTGCCGTGGACGGGCCGAACGGCAACGTCTGGAATTGGTAATGACAATCCTGTACCACAAATCGAAGGTACTCCTGGTGAGGATGGTAAATGGGGACATGCAGGTAAGCATCCTTGATGTCCAGCGATACCATGTAATCCCCCTCATCCAGGCTTGCAATAACCGCCCTGAGCGATTCCATCTTGAACTTGAATTTTTTTATATATGTGTTCAAGGATTTCAAATTTAAAATGGGTCTCACCGAACCGTCCGGTTTCGGTACCACAAACATTGTGGAATAGTAACCCCTTCCTTGTTGAAGGAGGGGCACCTTGACTATCACCTGCTGGGAATACAGCTTGTGAATTGCCTCTATCACAGCCTCCCTGCCTGAGGGAGTTGTTGGCAAGGCAGATTTGAGGAAACGGCGGGGGGGGAGACGTTTCGAATTCCAGCGTGTACCCCTGGGATACTACTTGTAGAATCCAGGGATCCACCTGTGAGCGAGCCCACTGACTGCTGAAATTTTTGAGCCAGCCCCCCACCGTACCTGGCTCCGCCTGTGGAGCCCCACCGTCATGCGGTGGCTTTGGAGGAAGCGGGAGAGGACTTTTGTTCCTGGGAACTGGCTGTATGCTGCAGCTTTTTCCCCATACCTCTGCCTCTGGGCAGAAAGGACGCCCCTTTTCCCCGCTTGCTCTTCTGGGGCCGAAAGGACTGCACCTGATAATACGGTGCTTTCTTTGGCTGTGAGGGAATATGGGGTAAAAATGCTGACTTCCCAGCTGTTGCTGTGGAAACTAGGTCCGAGAGACCGTCCCCAAATAACTCATCACCCTTGTAAGGCAAAACTTCCATGTGCCTTTTAGAATCTGCATCCCCTGTCCACTGCCGAGTCCATAATCCTCTCCTGGCAGAAATGGACATTGCACTTATTTTAGATGCCAGCCGGCAAATATCCCTCTGTGCATCTCTCATGTATAAGACTGCGTCTTTTATATGCTCTACGGTTAGCAATATGGTGTCCCTGTCAAGGGTGTCAATATTTTCCGATAGGGAATCTGACCACGCAGCTGCAGCACTGCACATCCATGCTGAAGCAATAGCTGGTCTCAGTATAATACCTGAGTGTGTATACACAGACTTCAGGATAGCCTCCTGCTTTCTATCAGCAGGCTCCTTTAGGGCGGCCGTATCCGGAGACGGCAGTGCCACCTTCTTTGACTAGCGTGTGAGTGCTTTATCCACCCTAGGGGGTGTTTCCCAACGTGACCTATCCTCTGGCGGGAAAGGGTACTAGTAATCTTTTAGAAATTACCAGTTTCTTATCAGGGGAAGCCCACGCTTCTTCACACACTTCATTTAATTCATCAGAAGGGGGAAAAACTACTGGTAGCTTTTTCTCCCCAAACATAATACCCTTTTTAGTGGTACCTGGGGTAAGATCAGAAATGTGCAACACATTTTTCATTGCCTCAATCATGTAACGAGTGGCCCTATTGGACATTACATTAGTCTCATCGTCGTCGACACTGGTATCAGTATCCGTGTCGACATCTGTGTCTGCCATCTGAGGTAGCGGCGTTTTAGAGCCCCTGATGGCCTTTGAGACGTCTGGGCAGGCACGAGCTGAGAAGCCGGCTGTCCCGCATTTGGCATGTCGTCAAATTTTCTATGTAAGGAGTTGACACTTTCACGTAATTCCTTCCACAAATCCATCCACTCAGGTGTCTGCCCCGCAGGGGGTGACATCACATTTACAGGCATCTGCTCCGCCTCCACATAAGCCTCCTCATCAAACATGTCGACACAGCCGTACCGACACACCGCACACACACAGGAAATGCTCTGACTGAGGACAGGACCCCACAAAGCCCTTTGGGGAGACAGAGAGAGAGTATGCCAGCACACACCAGAGCGCTATATAACACAGGGATCCCACTATAAATAAGTGTTTTATCCCCTTATAGCTGCTTATATTATATATATACTGCGCCTAAATTTAGTGCCCCCCCTCTCTTTTTTACCCTTATGTAGCTTGACACTGCAGGGGAGAGCCAGGGAGCGATCCTTCCAGCGGAGCTGTGAGGGAAAAATGGCACCAGTGTGCTGAGGGAGATGGCCCCGCCCCTTTTTCGGCGGACTTCTCCCGCTTTTTTCAGGAATTCTGGCAGGGGTATTTTATCACATATATAGCCTCTGGAACTATATATTGTGATGATTTTGCCAGCCAAGGTGTTTTTATTGCTGCTCAGGGCGCCCCCCCCCCCCCAGCGCCCTGCACCCATCAGTGACCGGAGTGTGAGGTGTGCATGAGGAGCAATGGAGCACAGCTGCAGTGCTGTGCGCTACCTTGTTGAAGACAGAAGTCTTCTGCCGCCGATTTTCCGGAACACTTCTTGCTTCTGGCTCTGTAAGGGGGCCGGCGGCGCGGCTCCGGGACCGAACGATCGAGGTCGGGTCCTGTGTTCGATCCCTCTGGAGCTAATGGTGTCTAGTAGCCTAAGAAGCCCAAGCTACCTCCAGTCAGGTAGGTTCGCTTCTTATCCCCTTAGTCCCTCGCTGCAGTGAGCCTGTTGCCAGCAGGTCTCACTGTAAAATAAAAAAACTAAAAAATACTTTCTTTTTCTAGGAGCTCAGGTGAGCCCCTAGTGTGCATCCAGCTCAGCCGGGCACAAGATTCTAACTGAGGTCTGGGGGAGGGTCATAGTGGGAGGAGCCAGTGCACACCAGGTAGTCCTAAAGCTTTCTTTAGTTGTGCCCAGTCTCCTGCGGAGCCGCTATTCCCCATGGTCCTTACGGAGTTCCCAGCATCCACTAGGATGTCAGAGAAATATATAGATTGGCACTTTGGGAATGGAACCCGAGATGCTCAGCGTGGGAAGCAGGAACCTTCATCGCTTGCCCATAATGCTGCATGTAGGATTCACAAGTTCATGTATAAAAGTACTACAAACAGTGATTCCTTCCCATTGGTGTTTGTTTATGCCGTTAGGGGATGCAGACGCTCATATTGCAAAAGCACAGTATTTAGTGCACTGTACATACTATAAAGTCAATGAGCTACATTATTCCTTTCACACATTAGTTGCATCTGCATGCACAATCTTTCACACATTAGTTGCATCTGCATACACAAGTGTTTTAACATGTTCGTTTGTGTCTGTATAAACTATTTATTTATTTTTTAACTCTCTCCGTCTGACCATTGGTCACCATCTGTGTGTAACATTGCATTCAACACTGACCATTTGCCAGAGCTTGTAGATCAATCCACCACTTTTCTAAAGTACTGGATTAGTGGAGCATTAGCCACCCAGTGGTGGAGATGTGTATTGCATGCTGAGTATCTATTCGCGCCTCAACGCGCCTGTCCGTGATTAAACTCAGCAACCTAAGCTATTTCCTAGGTGTGACTAAACCTCTGTCTAGGCGCAGAAAGAGCCAAGATAATGGAGGACCCATCTGTACGCATAGTAAAAGAAGATGTGAATATTTGGCTAGCAAAATAAGGAATGCTGATAAAGAGGAAAAAAAAGTGTTTCAAATCCTAAAAGAAAGGTTTTATGTAGTCGATAAAAAAACTGATATTTTATGCACTGATACAAACCTATATATGTCATGGCATGTAATTTGAAAAAATTTAATGTGCATAATCTGTATTGTGCAGATGTTTGATTAGATAATTACTGTACATTTTTGGGTTGATCTTGGTTACATTCCAATTGGCAGTATCTATTTTTACGTAGTCTGCAAGTATTCAGCTTCCTCTTTTTTTCCAAATTTGTTGTGGTAGTTTTGATTTGCTAGATCTGCTCCCCAATTTGTTGCACTAGCATCCATTTTCAACACTAGTTAATGGGGTACTGTTAGTGACATTGCTCTGAGGCCTAGATATGGACTTAGCCTTGTTGTGTTACTTCTAAATCAATGAGGTAGTATCTGACCTTTCTGTAGGAGGCATTGAAGTTGCACAATAGCCATGTTCTGAGTTGAGCATTCGGCCAGTTGAGTCTTTAAAAGTTATTGTAGAATTTGTGAGAAACTTTTTTTTTTTGCCAGAATACGTAAGGAAGAGTGTGATTTTAAAATTAAGTTTAGTGAAGCATTATTTTTGGTGTGTAGAAATAACAAAAAACATGTATTAAAATGAAATACAGTCTGAAACAATGATGCAAGTATCTACACACAGAAACAGAATCATAACAGCATAACTATCCAATCGATTTTGATTCCACTTTTGGATCACCACTATTAACCCATATCAGCAAATCTGCAAATTATTCTCAAGCATACTCAACACACATAACCTATCCAAAGCATGTAGGTAGACCAATAGTCTACAGCAGGCATGTCCAAACTGCGGCCCTCCAGCTGTTGTGAAACTACATATACCAGCATGCCTTGACACAGTTTTGGGGTCAGAGAATGCAAAAGCTGTGTCAGGGAATGCTGGGATGTGTAGTTTCTCAACAGCTGGAGGGCCGCAGTTTGGACAGGCCTGATCTACAGCATATCATATAGCTCACCCTGGATATTGTACTGACAGTGTACTGTTTCATACCAATTTTTTTTTCCAGAATAGCATGATAAACAATGATCTTGCTTTCCAGTAACACAAAATTCTTTACAGTTATCCATTATTTAAATTAATTAAAAGGAACGCTTATTTGTGATTAGAACGCTCATCCCTGTGAAAAAAGGAGTTGTTATATGTTTAAATGTTACAGCTCTTTTATGACTAGGTAAAAGAGATGGGATTTAGTGGTTTAATAAAAGTCCAGTATATGTTCTGAAGCCTCCGGGATTACTGTCCCTGCTTTTCCCTACCTGTGGTGCCGGCTTTGTTAGTCCTTGTAGTTACTCAGCCTGATCGGCTGCGGTGAGCGCAATTAGCGGCTTCTCCACCACTGCGGCTAGCGGCTCCCGTCTTGTTCTAGCTCCGGCTCGCTCTCCTCCGTGCTGCTCGCGACTTTTACAAGCGCTGGCGTTGTGACCACTTTGAATTGCTCCTCCCGATCTCTAGTAATTCCCAACGCGTTCCGGGTTATGCACCCTTTAACTAGGATAACTTTATTATTCCTTAATAAAACAGGAAGTGTTAAAAACGGATGTTTGCAATAAATAGCGGCAACTATGTGCCCCGAAAACACATTTAGAGCTCAATTAAAAGATTAATCATATATTGATTTTTAAATATTGGTATGGCGTTCATATAAATAATTATGTCTGTAAAATACTGTTAGCATAAATTTTAAATGTTATTATTCAAATAAAAAAGCATTCACATAAATTTCTACATTTAAGCCATCTGGCTTAAGGGTCTGCATGTGGTATATCCACTTCGTTTCTTTTTTCTTAATTCAAGACATATATTTCCTCCCCTCTAATTATTCAATACTTTCTGTATGGAGGGGAGGAAATATATGTCTGTGGATATATAGCAATACCTGTCCTTCCCACATTATTTGTTAAAAAAAAGGGGAGGGACTTGTCAGAGCATAAATAGATGACTCTGGGATCCCAAAATTACCATCACCCTGAGGAAGACTAAACTAGTTGAAACGCGTTGGTGGCAGGTTGTTATATTCATGGACTTGGCTATCTTCATACTGGTGAACCCCAGCGGAGTGGTGAGAGCTTTTGGGCCCTAATTTGCTACTTATCCACTCATTGGGAACTTATACATCTTACCTTTGTGAAGTGATCTTTGTCCTAAATTTTCTATATTGAATAAAAATTCAGTTTTTATATATAAACGGTTTGTTTCAATGGATCTGTATTGCTAACATGGACTAAAGAAACCGCTATGGGAACGTACAGCTCGGTTTTCAAGTAAGCATACACGTAAGCCTGAAGTATCAGAAAATTATACTTCCTTAGTGGCATATCTGATATAGGAACCCAAAGATACCTTTTCATGTTTCATCTTATTGTTTCTATGTAAGTGAAAAAGTGAGCATTTCATTTCCAGCTGTCTTGCACTTTTCGGGTGGTCCTGTAGTGTAACACAAGAAGTGGAGAGAACTTTTTTAGAGAACTTCCCTACCCTCCATTTTATGATTTGAGGAATATACTACACATTGGAGTGTTTTATTTTTTCTCGTTGCATGTACCAACTCTTTGGAGAGAGAACCATCTATAAAGACTGAAGTATCTACCTGGTGGACATTCTAAAAACGGTTTTATTTGAACTCTTATCCTTCCAATATTGTTATAGCGCATATGATAGCCATATATTTGTTTTGTATTTCTGTTTATTCTGGGAGATAACACCAGAAGATATCACTTTTGCTGCTGTTACATATCCAGTGCAGGGAATTACCTTACATTTCCTTTGCAGGGTATTCTTCAATGTAACTGTCCAGCACAATGCTGTTTCCGTCAGGAATCAGCATTGTGCCAGCACTTTGGTTGGATTTCTCCTTGCACCCCTTGGGGGATGCGAGAAGAAATCTTGGCCCCGACAGTCACTGCGCTGAATTGAAATGACCCGTATGTGTCTAGAATTGCTGTCTGGAGTTTCCATCCACATTTTTTCCCCCAAAATGTCAGCCACATGTAACATTACTTCCAGGTTTCATCTTATATTTTTGGACTATCCATGAACTATAAAAGAGAATTGCCACTTACTATTTTTTGTTATACTTATAGCACTGAAATTGGTCGCTAAGTAGGGTTTAGTAACTTAAAAATTATAGTGCTAAACTAAGTGACATTGTGTACATTTTGGGAAGGATACGTTACAGAATGATTTAGGTATGTCATTATGATGTATGTATGCAGCTTATTTTTTGTAGTAATCAAAAATCTATTTTGGTGCCCCTTGATGGGATGAAAGGGGTGTGTTCTTACAAGAAAGGGTTGTGGCTACATAATTGTACTCCCTGTGGTACAGGGTGATAGTGTGTGACAGGGAGATAATAGGTTACTAGTGAGGCAAGGGTGACAGGGAGATGGTGGGTGACTGAGGTAGGGGTGACAGGGAGATAATGGGTGACTGAGGCAGGGTGACATTGAGATAGTGGATGACTGATGTCCCCAGTGCCAGATACACATGTCCCAACAGCACCAGATATACCCCAATGCAGATAGACATATCCCCACAGCACCAGACATGCCCCCAGTGCAGATACACATGTCCCCCCAGTACCAGATATGCCTCCAGTGCCAGATACACATTTCCCCACAGTGCCAGATATGCCCCGGTGCTGATACACATTTCCCCACAGCGCCAGATATGCCCCCAGTGCCAGATACACATTTCCCCACAGCACCAGACATGCCCCCAGTGCAGATACACATTTCCCCACAATGACAGATATGCCCCCAGTGCCAGATACACATTTCTCCACAGCACCAGATATGCCCCCAGTGCAGATACACTTTCCCCACAATGACAGATATGCCCCCAGTGCAGATACACATTTCCCCACAATGACAGATATGCCCCAGTGCAGATACACATTTCCCCACAGTGCCAGATATGCCCCAGTGCAGATACACATTTCCCCACAGTGATATATATGCCCTCAGTGCAGATACACATTTCCCCACAGCACCAGATATGCCCCCAGTGCAGATACACATTTCCCCACAGCACCAGATATTCCCCCAGTGCAGATACACATTTCCCCACAGCGCCAGATATGCCCCAGTACAGATACACATTTCCCCACAGTGATATATATGCCCCCAGTGCAGATACACATTTCGTCACAGTGACAGATATGCCCCCAGTGCCAGATACACATGCCCCCACAGCACCAGATATGCCGCCAGTGCAGATACACATTTCCCCAAAATGACAGATATGCCCCCAGTGCCAGATACACATTTCCCCACAATGACAGATATGCTCCCAGTGCCAGATACACATTTCCCCACAGTACCAGATATGTCCCAGTGCAGATACACATTTCCCTACAGTGATATATATGCCCCCAGTGCAGATACACATTTCCCCAGAGTGATATATATGCCCCCAGTGCAGATACACATTTCCCCTCAGTGACAGATATACCCCCAGTGCCAGATACACATTTCCCCACAGCACCAATAATGTTCCCAGTGGAGATACACATGTTCCCACAGTGACAGACATGCCCCCAGTGCCAGATACACATTTCCCCACAGCGCCAGATATGCCCCCAGTGCAGATACACATTTCCCCACAGTGACAGATATGCCCCCAGTGCAGATACACATATCCCCACAGTGCTATATGCCCCCAGTGCAGATACACATTTCCAGACAGCGCCAGATATGCCCCCAGTGCAGCTACACATTTCCCCACAGTGCCAGATATGCCCCCAGTGCAGATACACATTTCCCCACAGTGCCAGATATGCCCCCAGTGCAGATACACATTTCCAGACAGCGCCAGATATGCCCCCAGTGCAGATACACATGTCCCCACAGTTCCTCCCCCCCCAAAAGTGCTGCTCACCGTGCTGCTGTGAGGAGAGCGCACCATGCGCCTCTACTGCCCCGGGCCCTTAGTCTCCGGCAGCGGTTTTTATCTTCAATTCGGGCTGGCCCGTGAGCCAATCAGAGCTCGTGGTCCGGCAGCCAATCAGAAGCCTTAGCTGCCGGTCCATAAGCTCTAATTGGGTCACGGGCTGGCGCAGAATTTAAGATAGTCACTGCTGCTGGAGGCGTCTGTGCGTGCCGAGCAGCGGTGGCCGAGAGCGGTTCGAGCCGCTTGCTGGCCACCGCTGCTGTAGAGAGTGAAGTCACTGTGACTCACTGTCTGCAGCAGCGCCGTCTACTGCCTGGCGCTCAACGCAGCTGCGTAGCCCGCGTATGCGTTGGGCCGGCCCTGTATGTATGCTAGATTACTATATATCTTGAGGTGTTTTTTTTTTGTAATGTGTGTATGAATCATTGAAATTGTAGTCTAATGGGGGAAATCAATTATCCAGGGTAGATTACAGTGGACTGATTGAAATCCCAGGGTTAGTAAATTAACTCCAAAGCCAGTAGTCATCAGGGATTTTTTGGAGAAAAAAAAAATCCTGGTTGGTTGGGGGATAAGTTAATGTATGATTCAGAAAAATTCCATTTATGGTCTGCGTTAACACCCAATAACCTGTGTTAAATTACACTAACACAATGTTTTAACGGGCATTAACTAGGCTATTGGGAGAGTTAGGGATTCAAATTAAGTAGGGGACTGTAGGGGGGCAACACACAGGGAACAGGGGACCTTAAGGGGGTGACACACAGTTCAGTGACTGTAGGGGGGGCAGCAACATGTAGTTTGCAGAGGACTGTAGGGGGGGGGGGGCATCAGGCAGGGTGCAGGAGACTGTACTGGGTGACATGCAGGGCACAGGAGACTGTAGGGGAGGTTAGATGCAGGAGACAATAAGGGGGTACACACAGGGAACAAGGGACCTTAATGGGGTGACACACAGGGTGCAGGTGACTGGGGGGAGCAACCTGGTGCAGGTGAATGTAGGGAGGGCTGCACATAGGCTGCAGGTGACTGTAGGGGGGTACAACCAGGCTGCAGGTGACTGTAGGGGGGCCTACAAGCAGAATGAGAAACTGCTGCTGCTTACTTCCACTTGCATCTATGGATCTAGATATGGACTATTAAAGAATTCTCCTGACCTCAAAATTGCTTATTGGGACCATACTGCATACATCATATTTGGAATACCCGGTGGACTACACACAAACAGTACAAAAAGTTGGGGGACTCAAAAAAGCGAGTGCCTACTGTAAATATAAACATATACCAAACATTACGTTCCTGTAGTTGTAGGTAGATAAAATCTCCATGCAGCAGCTTGAAAAGAGCCTTCTTTATTCTTTTCATCCACCAAGGGAGCGTTCTCCAACTCACATTCCGTATGCAGGATCAAGCATATAAAGGTATCTTATTCACCACGGTGCAGTAGATATAAATTTTATAATTTATCTTTTTATGTGAAAGGTAAGTGTACCCCACTCACACGACAGTAAATTTGATAGAAGCACATAAAAGGTTTCTTTCAAGCACAGGGAAATTTCTCAAATCTTCTGCACCATGGTGAATAAAAGATACCTGTAACGATCCGGGTAACCGGATGCAATTTTCTACCAGTTAGGTGTCTCCTGAGATTGGCTCAGTGTACCAGGGCCGGGTCATAACTATGTTTTTCATCTGGTGTTGCCCGGAGTGCTGTCTCAGCAGCCTTCTTAGTGTTTCCACTTAACTTTAAGTCACCTCCAGTTGTCATGGTCACGCCTTCGGGCATTGGTACTGTAGTCCCTGTACATGTCGAGGAGTCCCATCTCACCTCCTAAGTTCAGGTACCCGTCAGCCCCTACAACTGAGGCTTTCCGCTATTCGCTACCAACACCAGCCCTCAGTTGTGACAGTAAGCACTGACCTAATGGATCCGGTCGGAGATCAAGTCCAAGGGACCAGGCCGATGCAAGAACTGGCAGCCCATCTTGAACACCAGGATGCTGCACAAGGCCATGTTATCCGATGTCTTCAGGACCTCTTCTCCCGGCTGGATGAAATTCAAGCAACCCCCCGGGTCAGGGGCAGCCAGTGTGCCGACTGCAGTACCTACGGAGGTATCCCCACCCACCATACCCATTTCTGCTTCACGTCTCCACTTGCCGACACCTGCTAAATATGATGGATCCCCAAAAGCATGCAGGGGTTTCTTAAACCAGTGCGAGATCCACTTTGAGTTGCAACCAGGGAGTTTTCCTACAGACCGCACTAAAGTTGCTTATATCATCTCCCTTCCCAGTGGCTCCGCCCTCGACTGGGCATCGCCCTTATGGGAAAGATCAGATACTCTGTTGTCATCCTATTCTGACTTCGTGGCAACATTTAGATGCATCTTTGATAAGCCAGGTCGAGTGTCATCAGCCTCTTCTGAAATCCTCCGGCTACGTCAGGGGACATGAACTGTCGGCCAGTATTTAGTTCAATTCCAGACTTTGGCATCTGAAGTTTCTTGGAATGAGGAAGCCCTCTATGCAGCCTTTTGGAAAGGCCTGTCTGAACGTATTAAAGATGAGCTCGCTACTAGATAATTGCTCTCAAAATTGAATGAGCTCGTATCACTCTGCATTAAAGTTGACCTACGGTTCTGTGAAAGGGCTATAGAGCGAGGCAGGTCAACAGTTCCCAAGACTCCTTCTGCTCCTCCTCCTCATCAGCCATCTCCGCCCAAACATGAACCTATGCAGATAGGTCACTCACAATTGTCTCCAGCAGAGCGTAGAAGACGTCTATCTAATCGTCTTTGCCTGTATGGTGCTGCACCTTCCCACTTAATTAACGCCTGTCCTGAGCGTCCGGGAAACTCCAAGTCCTAGCCCGCCAAGGAGAGGGTAGGCTAGGAGTGATGAATTCCTCTTCATCTTCAAGTGACTGCAACCTCTCAGTTTCACTTCAGGTGGCTCAACATACTAAGAATCTTATTGACTTGTTGGATTCTGGAGCAGCCAGAAACTTTAGATCTGAAAAATTTGTTAAGCAGTGGTCTCTACCCACTGAGAGACTGTCATCTCCTATATCTTTAACTGCCGTGGACGGTAGTAAGAGTCCTGATGCAGTGATTACCTCCAAGACCCTACCTATCCGTCTGAAGGTAGGGGTGCTGCATACAGAACTGATTTCCTTCCTGGTAATCCCAAGGGCCACTCATCCTGTGGTTCTAGGCCTCCCATGGCTTTGTTTGCATAATCCTCAAGTTGGTTGAAAGACTACCCATATCCTGGCATGGGGTTCTTCTTGTTCTGATACATGTCTACATAGAGTGCTTCCAGTTTGCAAATCATCCTCTAAGTCTCCTGATATTCCACCCTCTCCATATCAGGATTTCACTGATGTATTCAGCAAGTCCTCAACTGATATTCTTCCTCCCCATAGGGAATGGGATTGCCCTATCAAACTTATTCCAGGGAAAACTCCTCCTCATGGACGCACGTATCCATTGTTGTTGCCTGAGACCCACTCCATGGAAGAGTATATTAAGGTAAATCTGGCTAAAGGGTTTATCCGACCTTCATCTTCTCCAGCTGGCGCAGGCTTCTTCTTCGTAAAGGAGAAAGATGCGGCCTTGTATTGAATACCAGGGTCTGAATGACATCACAGTGAAAACCGGTACCCTCTGCCGCTTATCACCGAGCTATTTGACCGCGTCAGTGGAGCCACTATTTTTAAAAAGTTAGATTTGAGGGGTGCTTATAATCTCATCCGAATCCGGAAGGGTGATGAGTGGAAGACCGCTTTTAACACCCATGATGGACATTACAAGTACCTCGTCATGCCTTTCGGACTCAGCAATGCTCCAGCGGTATTCCAACACTTTGTGAATGAAATCTTCAGAGACATTCTCTATCGACATGTTGTAGTCTATCTCAATGATATCCTTATCTTTGCGAATGATCTGGAGAAACATCGGTTCTGAGTGAAAGAGGTTTTTTCACACCTCCGTACCAATCATCTGTATTGCAAACTGGAAAAATGCGTCTTTGAAGTCAAATCCATCCCATTCCTGGGTACATTGTGTTCGGTTCTGGTCTGGAGATGGATCCCGAAAAACTTCAAGCTATTCAAGATTGGCCGATTCCTGTAACCCTCAAGGGCATCCAGAGATTTCTAGGTTTCGCCAACTATTACAGGAAATTTATTAGCGACTTCTCCACTATTGTAGCACCAGTTACTGTGCTTACAAAGGAAGGTGCTAACCCTTCCAAGTGGTCAGAGGAAGCCGATCAAGCCTTCCATCAGTTGAAACAAAGGTTCGTCTCTGCTCCAGTATTAAAACAGCCAGCTACTAGCTCATCCTTTACCCTTGAGGTAGATGCCTCTTCTGTCGGAGTGGGTGTAGTCCTGTCTCAAAGAGCCAATGATGGTCATCTACAGCCCTGTGGTTTTTTCTCTCTGAAGTTTTCTCCTGCCGAGCGTAACTATGCCATTGGTGATCAAGAACTTTAGGCTATCAAACTTGCGCTGGAGGAGTGGAGAAATTTGTTAGAAGGTGCTTTTCATACCATCACCATTTTGACGGATCACAAAAATCTTTTGTATTTGAAAGGCGCTCAATGTCTCAACCCTCGTCAAGCCAGGTGGGCACTCTTTTTCTCCAGATTTGACTTCAAACTTCAGTTTTGTCCTGGGTCACAGAGTCATAAGGCTGATGACCTTCCCACTCTTGAGAGCAAGAAAATGAGTCTGAGTCTACTGACAAGCATTATATTATTGATCCAGTGGCGTTCTCCACAGTGAGGATGGACTCTATGCCCCAGTCGGGGAAAAGTTTTGTAAAGCCAGCTCTCAGAAGGAAGCTCTTGCATTGGGCACATTCCTCTCGCTTCGCCGGACATGCAGGCATTCAGAAGACCTTAGAATTTGTTTCCAGATCATATTGGTGGCCGACCCTGAAGGACATTACCGAGTTTGTTGCATCATGCCCAAAATGTGCTCAACACAAAGTGCCTCGCCAGTCACCCATTGGGCAACTCCTCATCATCCGTGGACTCATTTATCTATGGATTTCATCACGGATCTCCCTATGTGTAATAAATTCAACACCATCTGGGTGGTAGTTGACCAGTTCACCAAGATGACTCACTTCATTCCTCTCACCGGTCTTCCGTCAGCTTCCAAGTTGGCGCAAGTCTTCATTCAAGAGATCTTCAGATTACACGGTCTCCCTGAGGAGATAATTTCCGACAGAGATGTTCAGTTTGTAGCCAAGTTCTGGTGAAGTCTTTGGTAGGCTCTCCAAGTCAAGTTGAAATTCTCTACAGCCTATCACCCTCAAACCAATGGGCAAATTGAGAGGGTGAATCAGGACCTGGAGGCCTTCCTCTGAATCTATGTATCCTCTTCCCAAGATGATTGGGTTCAACTCCTCCCATGGGCTGAATTTTGCCACAACAATCAGTACTTCATCTTCCTCCACGCCATTCTTCACCAACTATGGGTTTCACCCAAAAGTTTCAAAGTTCCAACCGCTTCAAGCAACATCGGTGCTTGCAGCTGATATCAGGCTTTTGCAGTTTTCAAATAACTGGAAGAATGTTCGAATAGCTCTTTTGAAAGCATCCTCCAGGTACAAGAGATTTGCGGATAAGAAGCATAGGGCAATTCCTACCCTTAAAGCTGGTGATCGTGTTTGGCTGTCTACAAAGAATCTAAGATTGAGAGTCCCAAGCATGAAGTTCGCCCCCCACTATATCGGACCTTTCCTGATTGAACAAGTCATCAACCCAGTGTCTTACAAGCTCCAGCTACCTCCGTTTCACTCCTTAAACCAGTGATTCTGAATCGCTTTCATTCAGCGCTTTTTCCTCTGCTCCCAAAGTCCAGACTCAACGTGGTGTTGAGTATGAGGTCACCAAGATCCTGGATTCATGCCTCAGATATGGTCATCTTCAATATTTGATCGATTGGAAGGGCTATGGTCCTGAAGAATGTTCCTGGACTAATGCATCAGATGTCCATGTTCCTAAATTGGTCCAGAATTCCTTGGAAACCTAAGAAGTGTCCTGGGGCCACTCCTAAAGAGGGGGGGGGGAGGGTGCTGTCACAATCCGGGTAATTGGACACCATTTTCTACCAGTTAGGTGTCTCCTGAGATTGGCTCAGCATGCCAGGGCTGGGTCATAACTATGTTTTTCATCTGGTGTTGCCCGCAGCGCTGGCTCAGTGGCCTTCTTAGTGTTTTCACTTAACTTTAGTGTGGCGCTCTCAGTCCCGCCGCGGCTGTCACCACCGCGCATGTGGTCTTGCCGCATGGAAGCTGGGTGTGGCGTCCTCTATGTGCCGCGCCCGCCGCCGCCATCCCTGTGGCCGCTGTGCATGTGTGGGAGAGCGTGGAGCCTTTTGCTGCTGTGGCCTCCGCCGCCATTGCTGTTTGGCACATGGTTCTTCAGGTCATCTTTCCCCTTCAAACTCTGTCATGGATGCAGCCATGTTGGATGAAATCACATGTCACTCTTCTCACCAATTTGCAGCGCTGCTGGTGCCTGTGTGTAATTGTCAGCCAATGACTGCTTCCCAGCAGGTATAAATTGTCAAAGTCGAAAAATATCATAATGCATATGCCTTGTACTAACCCCATGCACATGCCCGCTGCTCGTGCACTCAGTCCGCCGTACGTGCACATATCCGCAAGTTGCGTAAGATCGCTCCGGCGATCGTGCGCATGATATGGGTATTTACGGCGAAGTTTGTGAGCGTGTAGCGTGTTATTAGAACATTGCATATTTAACCCATATAGCGTATATTTTAGATATAGTTCCCCTAGACCATGTTAGCGAGTATTATTAGTTTAAACAGTTCCTGGACAGAGAGATTCCTCTTTGCATGATAGGAAGGGTCAGATAAAGGTTGAAAGATGATGTCTAGTATCCAGCTGTAGGGTATTTTAAGGGTAACATTCCGGTGTTAGTTAGAGAAAGATCGCTTGTTCCTGCGTATAGTTATGTACAAATGTAGATCATGAACATTAACTGTATTTACTGTAAATTACATATGCGGCGGCAATCCAGAGGATACCACCCACAAGAGCAGTTGGAAAAGACATCGCCTACCTTTTCAAATCCACTTATGACCTTTGCTGTAATGTGGAGACATATCTCTGTGTCCAATGAACAACGAGATTACAGTGACCATTGTATTGTGTATGCATGTTGTGTATAAAAGGACCATTATTGCCTGGCCGGTCAGAAGACTCTAAACGCTATCTGTATGACCTGCGGAGGACCGAGTTCGGGTTGCGCTTGCGAATATTCTCACGTACGTACATTCTCTGTAGCCACTATTTCTGTTTAGATTTAATTGTTAGTCTGTAGTGTATAACTTGTACTGTTTTACCTTTTTGGAATCAATCCACGGAGGCCTTAGAACCCTGTGGTTTTAACTACAAACGGTGTTGTGTTTTCACTTTCCTGCCTGGGTTTTAAAGGAGATTAACCTGTTTAAGGTGTACAAGCATTGTTAAGGTATACGCACTGCGAATACTTTGTATATCCAGCGCTACTTAAGGTTTAAAGGTATAACATCGTTGCAGTACTTTGCTGCCTAAGGTTTAAAGTATAAGCATATCATTACATTGTATCATTAACAAGGTTTAAAGGTTATCCATTGTGTGTGCGCTCGCTGTGTGTACTCCGTACACTCAGTGCAGCGTGCGTACGCCAAGTGCGTACCACGTGCACGTGGTCTAGCGGCCATAGCGGCTCAACAGTAATAGTGTACAAAGGGGTATAGCTTTGCGGTCTAAGATAATACCGACATTATCAATTGTGGGCTCGTCCGGTTTCTTCTCATACCCGCAGCCTAGCAGAGTTTTCGCAGACTATTTATCAGCAAAGGGCGGAGTATCCCCTGTAGCCTTTTCTTGGTCAAGGGATATATAAGTGCTGATTAGATAAGCGTCTGCCCTCCATGGTTTGAAGGGATGTTGGAGGGATCCGTAAGGTAAGAAAGCAAAAGCTATTTTTCTTTTTAAAATCTGTAAATTTCTGTTTTGGCGCCAAATGTGCACACATCATACGCACACACCTGTATTTTGTACTTTGCATATCTGCTCACATCGTTGCCATAATCACTGATTACTAGGTTTATTTTGACCTGTACTAGAAAATTTGTTGCTATTTAGTTAACATATAGAGTTAATATTTAAGGGAGTAAGTGTAAGACGCACACACAGCCTGGCCTATTTGTAAAGGCTGATACAGTGGAAACTGTGTGTAGCGTTAAGCGATTATAGTTAAATATCGCTTACATTTATAGAAGTGTGGGATATGTAGTACTGCGGACGTAAGGCCTTTGTACACGTGTCTCGGACAGCGTTCGGGACTGCGTACGCAACGTAAAGGCGTACACACGTGTTGTGTTTACGCAACGTGCGTACAGGTACGCCCACTTAATACAAATCACACAATAGCAGTGTTTTACTTTAGGCGATACGGTAGACACGCGATAATAGCACAAATTTGTTCAGTTTCCAATAGTTAGTTTAAAAGAACCTTCTCTTACTGTATCACCTCTGGGACTAACCTGTTTTACCTGAATGAAAGTTAAATTTCTGTACAGAAAAATCAAAGTGTATATGAGTGAACGAGCGCGAGTGTGCAACCCTAGGGTAGGCAGTTTTAGTCCTAAAGTGTTGCAAAATTTAAGGAGAAGGATATGTCTAATAAAATCCAGAAAATAAAGGATTAGACATTATGATTGTTTACAGTTATGGCAACAGGAGGGTGATATACAAAGAGGATTAGCTCAAGCGGCTGGTTCCAACTCTAGCAGGAAACTGATAGCAACTGCACCACCACCACCGTACATTACAGGAGAGAAAGTGGCTACAGAGAATGGCATACTAATATATGATAAGAGTGAACTTAATAAATGTATTAATACTAACCCATGCAAGTTGTATCCCATCTTAAACCTCCCTCAGGACTGCGCCAAGAAGATGAGCCCAGCACGATATCGGCACTCTCTCTAGCAGCCACCATACAAGACACCCAAGTGGGCACGGCCCAACCAGTAAGAGCAGTAGCAAAGGCCCCTAGCGGAGGGACAGGTGAGGTCGTGTCCACAGGTAAGTACGGTACAGTACATTATGCAGAGACAATTGCACCTCACATTGTAGAAGCAACCCAGAATGATGTAATTGAACTGAATCCTGTCAGGGTGATCGCAGTCCCCAATGGGAAAACTAACGCTCTGGGAATCACTCCCGTCAGGAACATTGCTATGCATTGACCCTGGTCCCGGACAGAATTGAGGACAATTATGTCTGAATTTCCCGATCCCAGGAAAGATCTAGCCGCATGTCAGAGGTTTATTAGAGAACTAGGTAACGCCACCGAACCCAATAACAAAGATTGGCAGACAGTGCTACGGGCATGTTTGCCCTCTAACATTGACCCTGTGAAATTCATTGCTGACTGTAAATTAGATGCAGAGGTACCTCTCACTGATTAATACAATCAGGAGAATGTAAAACAGATCAATCTGCAGTTAGGAGTATATTTCCCAACTGTTGTCAAGTGGAATAAAATCTTCTCCATTAGACAAAAAGAAGGTGAAACTGCTTCTGACTATTTCCATTGAGCACTGCAGGAAATGGCTAGATACACTGGGGTCGCGGACATTAAGGAAAATGTGCATCATAGGGAGGTAGCAGTGTCCGTATTAATGGACGGTTTAAAAGAAACGTTGAGAACAAGGGTACAGACCACTCAACCAAGTTGGAGAGGTATCTCAGTGGCTGCATTAAGAGAGTCCGCTATTGAGCATGATCGGAACATCATTAGGCACAGGGAGTCACAGGGGGATAAGCTGATGACAGTAAGTATAAAAGCCCTGACAACGAAGCCACATCAGCCTAAACCCCAGACTCCTGATGGTAAGTCGTATGTGGTAACATGTTATAAATGTCAGAGGGAAGGACATTACGCACGGAACTGTAATTTTAAAGACCCACATAAGGCATATCGACCCCTAGACCAGAACATGACACACAGTATGACGCACGTAATTGGGATCAGGGACCGCAGAGGAGGAATTACGAGCCACATGCAGGGGAAACATGGAGGTACCCACCTAAGAGGAACTGGCAAACCTCTGGAAATTCTCAGCTACCCCCCTCACATATTGTAGCTGCCAGCGATTCAGGAGGGTCAGAACATACAATAGGGGTCAGGCGACACCTGTAGTTTGCAGCCAGTGAAGTTGATTGCTAGCCTTGGAAATTAACCCGAGGTTACAGTTGATGTAGCTGGTAGATCACTACCTTTCCTTGTAGATACAGGGGCGGCCAAGTCAGTGTTAAATTCAACAGTGGATATGAAGACCACGGGTAAAACAATTTCAGCAATGGGGGTAACAGGAGTAGTGCAACACTATCCTTTAAGTAAACCAGCAGAGATTACGATAGGGCCTTTACAGACTAAGCACTCCTTTTTGCTGGCTGCATCGGCTCCGACTAATCTACTTGGGAGAGATTTATTGTGCAAAATGGGGTGTGTCATATATTGTACTCCTGAGGGTGTCTTCTTAGATATACCCGAGAATCACGTTCAGGAAGTGCAGGATATATTAGACACCCCACAAAGGTTAATGTCACACTCTGCTATTATAGACAGGTGTCCATCCAAGGTAGAGGAAATGATCTCCCAGATACCGGAGTCCCTCTGGACCAAAGATGGACAAGACACTGGATTGATGGCAAATTTAGCTCCTGTAGTGGTTCAAGTAAAAGATGGTAGAATAGCTCCAAAAATCCCACAGTATCCTCTGAAGCCAGAGGTGGAATTAGGAGTGTACCCAGTCATAGAGCGCTTGCTACAACAGGGCATTCTGGTTAGGACGTCCAGCACTGCCAATAGTCCCATCTTCCCTGTGAAAAAGAGTGGGGGGAGGGGTTACAGGCTAGTGCAGGATCTAAGGGGGATAAACAAGATAGTTGAGAACCAATTCCCCGTAGTGCCAAATCCAGCTGTCATCCTCATGCAAATTCCTCCTACTGCAAAGTTTTTCACTGTTATTGACCTCTGCTCCGCTTTCTTTTCGGTCCCTCTGCACCCTGACAGCCAATACTTGTTTGCATTTACATACAGAGGAGTACAGTACACCTGGACTCGCTTACCCCAAGGTTTCATAGACAGCCCAAGTATTTTCTCCCAGGCTTTGCATGACTGTTTACAATCCTTTCAACCTGAGAGCGGATCAGTATTAATACAGTATGTAGATGACTTACTGCTGTGTTCTGATTCACTCGAATCGTCCTTGAAAGACACGAAACAGCTTTCTAATACGGGACACAAGGTTTCAAAGGATAAATTACAGTTGTGCCAGACCAAAGTGAAATACTTGGGACATTGCTTAACACAAGGACTGAGACACCTCACCGCTGATAGAATACAGGCGATTCGCGACATGACTCTGCCACAAACCCAGCAACAGATCCGCACCTTCCTAGGAATGTGTGGGTACTGCCGAAACTGGATCCCAGGGTTCTCCACACTGGCTTTACCTTTACAAGAGATGGTCTCTTCAAGCAAACCAGATCGGATTTCGCACACAGACGAGTCCGAACTGGCATTCGAGAGACTCAAACAGTGCCTAACACAGGCACCTGCATTAGGTATGCCAGATTATGGGAAACCCTTTGAGTTGCACGGTACGGAGAGTGCTGGGTGTGCGGCAGGTGTTTTAACCCAGAAACATGGTGATGCCAGCAGGCCGGTAGCTTACTACAGTGCACAATTGGACACCGTAGCACGGTCTCTCCCCACATGCTTGCAAAGTGTTGCGGCGATAGCATTGCTAGTGAGTAAAAGCGAAGATGTAGTGTTAGGACACAACCTGACCATCCATTCACCTCATGCAGTGTCAGCCTTACTGAATTCTGCCCAAACCAGACACATCTCATCAGCACGGTTTACAAGGTGGGAATTAGCACTAATGGCCCCTGTAAACATCACCATAAGGAGATGCAGCGCACTAAATCCTGCAACGTATCTCCCAGGTGTGCCTGGACAGGCACAAAGGGTGGGGGATGAGAGTGATGTTGAAGGAGGATTTAGTACAAACACTGACACACATGATTGTATGGAATATTTGAACCAAACTTTCACTGCAAGGCCCGACATCAGTGACAACCCACTGGAAGGCATAGATTTTACTTTTTACACTGATGGTAGTTGCCACAGACAGACGGACGTGGGAGACTTGTGTACTGGATACGCAGTCGTAGATGACAAAGGTATCATAGAAGCCGAACCCCTGGGCCCACCACAATCAGCACAAGTTGCTGAGCTGATCGCCCTAACCAGAGCGTGTGAATTGGCTAAGGGTAAGTCAGGCAATATCTGCACGGATTCTAGATATGCCTTTGGAGTAGTGCATGATTTTGGGGCCCTATGGCGCCTCAGAAATTTCATGACGGCAGCTGGTACACCTGTGGCGCATGCGACCCACATCAAAAGACTTCTAGCAGCGATACAGGAACCTGACAGAGTGGCTGTTATCAAGTGCAAAGCCCACACGTACAGCCAGTACCCAGTGTCACTTGGTAACAGCCGGGCAGACGAAGCTGCTAAATCAGCAGCCAGCACCCCCATACAGACAGACATCACACAACTGATGGTATTCAATACCGTCAACACACACAAATTAAGTGAAATGCAAAATTTGTGTTCTCCACAGGAAAAGGCAGTCTGGAGGTCAAAAGGATATGGCAATGAGTCCTCAGGACCCTGGACAGATGGACAGGGTAAGCCAGTAGCTCCCAGATTATACCTTCCAAGTTTAGCTGAGGCGGCACATGGCCTGACTCATCTGGGCAAAGAGGGTATTCTCTTCTCATGCGGGTAAGAGAGCAATGACATGCCTTACCTGCTTGAGGAAGAATATTGGAAAGTCAATACCAAAAGAACCATCCCATATCCCACCAACAGACGGCCCTTTTCAGGTAATACAAATTGATTTCATACAGTTGCCACCCTGCAGAAATCTAAAGTATGTGTTGGTTTGTATTGACGTGTTTTCAAATTGGGTAGAAGCATTCCCTGCTGCCACAAATCTGCTACGTTCACTGCAAAGAAGATCGTGCAGGAATTTGTGTGCAGATATGGTATCCCTAGGATAAATGAAAGTGAAAGGAGTACCCATTTTACAGGTGAAGTCTTTCAGGTTATGTGCAAATTAATAGGAACAAATAGTAAGCTGCATACTCCGTACTGCCCACAGGCGAGTGCGAAAGTGGAAAGAGTAAACAGCACTAATAAGAACAAGCTGAGCAAGGTGATGGCTGAAACTGGATTGTTGTGGCCAGAAGCTTTGCCACTTGTATTGTACAGCATCAGAACCACTCCCAGATCCCCCCTTAACTTATCACCCTTTGAGATTCTTTTTGGTCGACAACCCCATGTAATGATTGACCCCCAGGATGATTTGAAACGCAATAATGAAGTAACTGTAAAATATTTGGTTAAGATGGGCAAGCAGTTGAGGAATCAAAACAGCAATCTAAAGCTGGTGATTCCTGACCTGCCAGACAGTAATTGTCATGACATTGAACCTGGGGATTATGTAATGATTCAAAATTTTCTACGCTCAGGTTGCCTTATTGACCGGTGGGAAGGACCGTACCAAGTCTTACTAACCAGCACGACAGCATTGAAGGTTGCCGAGAGAGAGACTTGGGTCCACTCGTCCCACTGTAAGAAGGTCGCTGACCCAGAGAAGCCCGTGACAAAGAGCAGAGTGTGGAGGAAGTCGCATCATTGGAGTGCTTGTTCCGGGAAGGTTGGGAGGCAGGACTGTTGTCACGGCACCCGAGCGCAGAGAAATACAAGACCGGAGGCTGTTGTCGCACCAAATTTCTTTTTCCTTTTTATTATTTTCTCAATCTCCCATTACCCTCCTTTCCCCGTTCCTTGCTCCTTTTTCTCTCCCCTTAGCAAGATGGACTTACCCCAAAAGACTGCGTTCCGGGTTTTCCTGTTGACCCTGTTGTTGACCAGAGCAGTCTGTTTCGGTGAGAGGTTGAGAAAGGATCTGGAATGGGTTCTGATGGCAAGAACGGATTGATAGAATTCCAAGAGCAACACATTCACCGAGCAAAGGAGAGTATCAGAAAACGATCTGGTAGTCATGAAACTAGGAGGCATTGTGAAGGGTTATTGGCTGAGGAAAATTGTATTTGTAGAAACTGTGAAAACATAGTTGAGGACGGGTGCATCCAGATATGTCAGTCCAGCCTTAATATCAACATGGACAGTCATCCATTGAGTGACTATCACTCATTAGTGGGTACGGTTTTAAACCAAACAGAATGCTGGGTGTGCTCACAAGTACATCAAGGTCAGAGCAAGTCAGGACTAGTACCATATCCCTTAACAATAGATGAGGTACCTGAATTAAGGGGTGGGAGACCGGTGGACAAGAAATTTAATATTTCTAGGCCCCCTAGTTTGAAGCTCCACCAATATCATGTGGATAGATCCTTAGTATGTTTCAACATTTCCAATCCCCGAAAGCCGGGAAATTAGGAAGTGACATGGAATAACCAAACCATGGCATTTTCACAGAGCCGATAGAATGCCCGTAGACTCAGAACTTATACGCCACATAGCTGACAGTGGGAGGTATTTTCGGTACAGGTATACTCTAGGAAGTAGGACCATGCGGGTTGGAGAAGTATCACCAGGATACTGTGCGCATATCATACAGCCTGATACGTGTACTGAACAGATGAGAGAGTTAGGGATAGGATTTTTCACCTGGAAGGTTTGCAATATGGTAATGTCATATTCTGTACCATATGTTCTGCCCGATGATGCATATTTTATATGTGGGAGGAAGGCGTATAAGTGGCTTGCCCCAAACTCAGAGGGATTGTGTTACATTGGAAGAGTGTTGCCAGAAGTAATGACCATAACCCATAATAAGATGAAAGACGTTCACCGCAATGCTCAAGCTCCTTACACTCACACTCATTACGAACACATCGTTAAGAGACACCTTATAGATAGGACAGAGCACGCAGCCTCTGATTTGATCCACGAATCCACCGGGATTCAATTCCTACTCGCGTTAGATATCACCCGAACCGCCAGAGGAATTATAAATTTTAGGTATATTCATTCGCTAGCGAACCTGATAGATAATATCACCGAGATGTATGATGAAACCTTCAGGTATACAGGGAGGGAATTGCAAGCTTACAAAACGGAACTGATCCAGCACAGGATGGTTCTCAATTACATCACAGCGGTGACAGGCGGGTACTGTGTCACCCTAGCAACTCAGTATGGTGTGAAGTGCTGCACGTATATTACAAACAGCACTGATGACCCAACCGAGGTCATAGATCAAAAGATGGACGATATCTTGCAATTGAAATGGGAGTTCCGAAGGAGACACAACCTTACCATTACTGCTGTGAGTAATGAACTGACCGGCTGGGTCTCATGGTTGAACCCACGCAATTGGTTCTCTGGTTTAGGAGAATGGGCTCAAAATGTTATCGTGAATGTAGGAAAGTTTCTCCTTTGTATCCTGGGAGTCATCGTAATGATTGGTTTGATATTTAGATGTGTTCGGATTTTAATGCAGTGCAAGCGTAGTACCAAAGTGATGAGTTTGAGTAGCGGGGGCATTGTTACACAAACTGATTTAATTTATGACCATCAATTGAGACAATGTTGTGATAAGACGTGATTCCACGGTCCGTTTCTTTCACCCGTTTCTCCTTTGTTTTTCTCCCAAGCAAAAATACATCTATTCGGAAGAAGACTTTGATGGACATTTCTACAGACTTTGGTGGACATTTCTATAGACTTTAATAGACACTTTAAAGACATTTATAGACTTTTTATGGACACTTGAAAGACTTTGATTACCACCCACAGCAAGGATACACCCTTCCGGACAAGACTTCTACCAACACCCAAGGATTTGTTGGAACAGGAAGCTGAAAAGAGCTCGGTAGTGTTTGTTGGCCCACTTACAGACCCTTAATATGGGATAAGAAGGATTTAATGTATACTTCGCAATACCTCAAAGCTTATCTAGAACATGTACGGCACGATGATACATGCCCCTCAGACATGAATTACATACATACATGCTTTTACTATCCCACTAGGCCATACATTTCCTGCCTACTCCTCTCCTCCTACCACCCAATCATTTATAGGTATTATATTGTATATTTTTCTGTTTAATGTTTAGATAGTGTCAGTTATTGTTGACTGCCAAAGGGTGGACTGTCAAAGTCGAAAAATATCATAATGCATATGCCTTGTACTAACCCCATGCACATGCCCGCTGCTCGTGCACTCAGTCCACCGTACGTGCACATATCCGCAAGTTGCGTAAGATCGCTCCGGCGATCGTGCACATGATATGGGTATTTACGGCGGAGTTTGTGAGCGTGTAGCATGTTATTAGAACATTGCATATTTAACCCATATAGCGTATATTTTAGATATAGTTCCCCTAGACCATGTTAGCGAGTATTATTAGTTTAAACAGTTCCTGGACAGAGAGATTCCTCTTTGCATGATAGGAAGGGTCAGATAAAGGTTGGAAGGTGATGTCTAGTATCCAGCTGTAGGGTATTTTGAGGGTAACATTCCGGTGTTGGTTAGAGAAAGATCGCTTGTTCCTGCGTATAGTTATGTACAAAAGTAGATTATGAACATTAACTGTATTTACTGTAAATTACATATGCGGCAGGAATCCAGAGGATACCACCCACAAGAGCAGTTTAATAGTTATGCAAGAAAGAAGGAAAGAAAGAATGGCTGCGCTTATAGTGTTATTAATAAGCCATATTTATGGAGAGCTGACAATCAAAATATATAAAATATATTTATTAAAATAATAACACACCTATAAAATCTTGTACACAATGTATAGAAAAACTGTAAGATTGTATATACTCTGGAAAAACCATAAACGTTTTTGATAAACAGTATCCATAAAATAAAATAGTTATACTAGAATATTAGATCAGTGCAATATAAGTTGATAATACTGTTTAAGGAATATAACATTAATATGGCTGCTCACAAAAAATTATAACACTTCAGGAGTTAACCCTTTATATTGGTAACAATTAGTCCATAGACTGACTAAGTGCAGAGGCAACATGCACTTAATAGCTGATGAACCATAGAAGTCCCAGCAGCAAATTAGATGGCAGTTGTTAATAAGTGTATAATTACCTCTCCTGGGCTATTGACACCGAGCGTCCTTGGTGGAGTCCACTATAGCCCACTGATTTGTTGAAGAGGGAGAGGAGATGAGCTAGATGCTCTGACAGGGGCTGCTCCTGTATGTTAATCGGCGCCTTAATAACAATTACCAAAGGCGTTCCTATGATCTCCCGAGGGCTGGTAGAAATCCTTTAAAGTGCCCACTTAAATGAAGGCAAAAAATAAGCCGTCCGGTAATCCCAGTCAGATATGCTGCTGGTGGCCGCTGGTAGCTGAGAGCGCCGTGCAGTAACGCTGGCCGGTGCCGCCGTTAATTACAGGGAGAATCCTCTGATGGCTGGAGGTGCCGTATGGTTGCGCTGCCCATACGCATTAGGCATAACTGTGGTGAACATCATAACTATATGGTACAAGCGGATGAATTATCTCGATCATTATGCGACAAAGGCTATCCCCTAGAATTGATTCAAGGAGCTCGGATACGAGTTGATCAGATTGATAGGAAGGATCTTTTGCAATATAAAATGGCTGATTCTAAATTTTAACAGGATCAACCTCACTTTTTTTCACAATATAATAATTCATCCACAAAAATTAGGAATATTATCTCTACCAATTTTTCTATTCTACTCACTGATCACATTCTTAAAACAGAAATTGGTGACAAACCGTCAATTATTTTCAAACGATCTACTAATTTGCAACGACATCTTGCCCCTAGCTTTTTTGTTGATAGAAGAACATCAGGACAATCAAGTATTTCTCTTAATTCCTCACAGTGGTTAACACAAACAAAAGGATGTTTCAAGTGTGGTTCCAATCATTGTATAACATGTTCCTTTATACAAAACAAAACCTAAACATTTTTTTCAACAAATACACAATTCACTATTAATTCCTTCATTAATTGTAATAGTGTTTGTTATATATACATATTAGTTTGCAGTTGCAAACTCATCTATGTGGGACGCACAACACGCAAACTTAGAATTCGCTTCTTGGAACACAGGCGTAATATTCTTAAGGGTCACTTCTTTCATAGCGTCTCCAGACACTTTGCAGACTTTCATCATAAAGATCCACAAGACATTCATCTTATAGGTATTGAAACGATCTCATCCACTCCAAGGGGGGGGGCGATAGATACAGGAAACTTTGCCAACGAGAAAGCTTTTGGATCCACAAATTGAGGACCCTTGTTCCCGAAGGCCTTAATGAAACTATAGAATTTGATCCCTAGCATTAGGTTTATTTTTTCTAAGAAGATAAAATGGTGGTCTCTAGTCTTTCATCTCTGTTCCCTTACGCCATCAGTTCTTCCTTCCCTATCAATATATATCACAATATATACATAATATTATTACACTGTTGTCAGAGTCGAAAAATATCATGATTCACATGCCTTGTACTAACGCCAATGCACATGCCCGCTGCTCGTGCATTCAGTCTGCCGTGAGTGCACATGTCCGCAAATTGCGTAAACTCGCTCCGGCGATAACGCGCGTGATATGCATATTTATGGTAGAGTTTGTGAGCTTGTAGCGGGCGACTCGTTTATAGCATAGTTAACTCATATAGTGTGTTTTGTAGATAATATTTCCCTTAACAATGACAGTAAAAATGTTTAGTTTAAATGGTTCGCGGACATGGGGATTCCTCTTTGCATGATGTGAAGGATCAGACAAAGGTTGAATGGTGGTGTTTAGTATCCAGCTGTAGAGTATTTTAATAGTAACATTTCAGTGTTGGTTAGGAAGAGATTGTTCGCTGCTGCGTATAGTTATGCACAAAAGTATGTTTGGAACATTAAATGTATTTGCAGTTTAATTACACATGCAGGGGGAATCCAGAGGATACCTCCCACCTGGGCAGTTGGAGAAGGACACAGCCCACCTGTTTAAACCCACCTATGACCTTTACTATAATGTGGAGACACATTCCTAGGAGAATAAATCTGCCCTCTGGGTCAATATATTTTTTAAGGATGGAGAATTGGAGATTTCTATGAAAGAGGATGGCCACCCCTCTGGTTTTATTGGTGTAAGGAGCAGATATACATTCCCCAATCCAAGGGGCTTTTAGTGACACAGGGGAATCATGTACCCAGTGTGTTTCTTGTAGGAACACGACTTGGGGGGATAAGCGAGAAAGGTGGGCAGTCACCTTCTTGCGTTTAATGGGGCTGTTGAGGCCCTCCACATTCCAAGAAATTATATTAAAATCTAAAAGTGGGGTTGTCACCGGAGTTGAGGTCTGAGTGGTAGCATGGGTAGCTATGCTATCCTACCCCCGTAGATGGAAAGCAGAATATCAAAATCGTATAGGTGAAATGGTGCCCCCCCCGTCCCAATGAGCAAGGAGGGGCCAACCTATGGAGGATCGAGACACATTATCCCAGCAGGCAGAACGAGCAAACAAACAAACAGACAAAGACATTAAACTAACAAATATGAAACAATGGGAGGTGGAGCCTCCGGCATGCGCAAATAGCATGCCTATATCATATCCCGAACACTGTGTGACCTGTTAATCAAGACAAGTATAAAGATATGCAAACGTTAAGTAATGGTGGACAGTCAAGTGTCAGGGTGTGCAAAATGGGCCTTTGCCGCCATCGGATCATCAAAAAAGCATGGTTTCCCATTGACAAAGACCCGAAGACGGGCAGGGTATAATAGTGAGAACTTGACGTTGTCTTCAAACAATCACTTGCATATCGGAGCAAACTCTCTGCGCTTGTTGGCGACATGGGTGGAGAAGTCCTGGAAGATAAGCAGCCTTTCACCCTTATAGAGGAGACTCTCTGACTTGCGGTAATGGTCTAAGAGCTTGGCTTTATCCGCGTAGTTTAGAATCCGTAGGATAACAGGTCTAGGGCGTCCGGCTGAGTCTCTGCGTTCAGGGCCGATCCTATGTGCCCTTTCAATGGCTAACGAAGAGCCCTGAAGATCCATACCTAATTTGTCAGGTAGCCAGTTGGCTAAAAGGTCCAGCAGTGCATGGCCCCTTATCGACTTAGGTATGCCCACCACCCTCAGGTTATTCCGACGGCTCCGATTCTCCAAGTCATCTAGTTTATCAGTGAGTCCTTTAATTTCTGTGGTCTGGGACTGTATGGTAGATTGTGCGGCTTGTAGGTCGTCCTCCAATGTTGAGACCCTCTGTTCAACTTCATCTAGACGACCACTGTGTTGAGTTAGCTGGGCTAAGGTGGAGTCAATGGCTTCCTTGATGCCCGCCAGTTTTTCGTCTAGGAGAGGTCCGAGAACCGCAGCAATATCAGTGGGTTTCATCTTAGGCTGTTTAGTAGTCGTAGTATTAGTACGTTTTCTTTGGGAACGGGAACGGGTGGTGGAGCAATCGGAGTCAGAAGAATTTCTGCGGGATGTGTCCTCACGTGTGCCTGAGATAAGACTAGTTGAGGACATTGGAGTGGACACCAGGAACTTTTCCATATGAGGTCGTCAGAGATAGATATGTAAAGTAGAAATAAAGTAGGGCGCAGAGAGTGATTCGATGGGGGTCACATCAGCGTGGGAGAGGTCTTGGAAAGTTACATTGCTATGAAGATAGCCGACATGTCAGGTCGTTACGGGACAAATTCACAAGAAGTAACGTGTTAGCGGTGTCACCATGTGACACTCCGAAATGTCACAGCCGCGTGATGTATACGTCGAAAGGTTTGAGGTGACGTGGTGAGAACTAGACATCCACTTCAGTGAGCCCACAACTGCAGGACACAGCAGATTACGACGGGGTTGCTGAGGTATCACATCGGGTATTTCAAGATGATATATAGTGATGATTCCCCTCCGGTTGTCAGATAGGAGACCTGTGGACAGGTAGAATTATAGGAATAAATGTGGAGCAGCTGCAAATCCAGAAGCCACCACCAGAGGGAGCTCCTGTTACAGCCTATCTCCAGCTATGCAGCAGGATGGGTGCCATGCCAAACTCAAGATGGCCGCCGCCAGTCGATGAGACCAGGTCCCTCCAGAGCTCTCCTGGCCGTTATCCCCCGTCAGCGGAGTGGGGGAGCTGTGAAACGAGGGTAAGTGAGTCGGGGTGCGAATTTCAGGCACCTGTAGAGGCTGGGGATCGGCGAGGCAGTGCAAAAGATGAGATCTTAGGCGGCGCCAACCACAAGATGGCCGCCGGCCGCCCGTTCTGTGTGTCCCGGCCACTGTCTCCCGCAGGCTGCCCGGTCTCCGGTTCTCAGTGGGGCTTTAGGGGCTTGCTGGGCAGGGTATCCGACCCCCAGAGAGCTGATTAGGTGGGGGGGAAAGTCCGTACAGCCGCCGCTCCGGGCCCGGTGGCTCCCCGTCCTCACCCGAAAATTGAGGCCCCGGCTTCAGGGACAGAGGTAGGCCGCAATCTGCAGGGGGCAGCGCAGGGCCCCCCCAATTCCGCAGCCTCGACCTCTGAATGCAGGGTGATCCAGCAGGGCTTAGGGGTCTGTGCAGGTGGATAGCAGCCCTCAAATCTGGGCCAGGGGGTCTTTTTTAAAAGGTTGCTGGCTGGAGCTCTGCAAGACCCTGACCTCCCTTGATGCCAGCTAGGCCACGCCCCTGGAGACACATTCCTGTGTCCAATGAACAATGAGATTGTAGGGACCATTGTATTGTGAATGTATGCTGTAAATAAAAGGACCACCTTTGCTGGGACACTGACTCTCTGAAAGGTTTTCACACTGAAGGCTGGTTCTGGTTCCAGAAGCGCTTGCGAATCATTCCCACATATATAAGTTTCTCTGTAGCCACTTTGTTACCCCTTAATGTATGCCATTCATTCTCATTCTGTGTATTTGTGTTTGCGATAGTTCGCTATTGTTTATATTTCTGTTATGTTATTCTGTTTAGTTATTAATGTCAGGTTTGTAGTGTATAAGCTGTAACTGTTTTCCTCTTTTTACGTACTAAAATCATCTAGAAGGTGTTGGAACCTAACCAAGTGTTGTGCGTTTCACCATTTATTACTAAGGGTTTCTGAGCATCTCAATCGCTCAAGCAGCTTGCTTAATAACAAGGTTAACCAGTGTTACATCATTGCAGTATCTCAATACTAAGGTTTACAGTATAAGCATATTCTGTGTTTAAGGTTTAAAATGTTGACTGTGTGTGCGCTCGCTGTGTGTATTCCGTACACCCAGCGCAGCGTGTGTACGTTACTTGCGTACCTTGTGCAAAGTCTTTGTATGCAAATAGCGTACAAAGTACGTAGCACGTGCATGTGGTTTAGCGGCCATTACGGCACACGGTTTTAGTTCATAGCTTATGTTAAAAGGTAGATATTTGACTATCAATTGGGGCCTCGTCCGTCCTCCTCATATCCACAGCTTGGCGGAACCAGGCAGACTTTATCTATCAGCAAAGGGCGGAAAGGTAGTATCCTTGTATCCGTGTTTGTGGTTGGGGATACAGTAGTGCTGATTAGATAAGCGTCTGCTCCGCTCGGTTTGCAGGAATGCTGGTGGGATCCGGAACCGAAAGGTAAGAACATACAGCTATTGTTTTAAATTCTGGTTTAAATTCCTGTTTGGTGCCAACTGCACACGCAACACATGTAACACACGCACACACCTGTACTCTGCATATCTGACCATATTGTTGCAAAACAAGGTTCAAATGAGTCATATTGTGTTTGATTCAGATTGGATTGCTTATCTGTTTAAATAGGTTTAAAAGTATTTTTAAAAGTTTGCATAGCTTGATAGTTTTATTTTTAACCCAGACCTAAAATAACTTCAGGGGCTTGCATGGTGATTTTCTTTGTGACAAAAGAAGCCGCATGGTCTGTCCTCCATTTTGTGTAACCCTAATGGATGTGGAAGGGGGAGGAGCAGCGGCCATTTTGGGGAAAGTCAATTTTTTTTCAAAATAGCTGATTTTCAGTTGACCCAGGAATAATCAGCCGTCCCTTGTCAAAAATAATAATCACCATTTACGAGTTTCCAATGCATTTATTTAACCCATGTCATAATCAATTATAAATAGTTCAGATGGGGCTTAATGAAAATTAATAGTAAAATTAATATTTGATTAAGGAACAACACACAGAGAAACAAAGTTTTGTTTTTTGTTTTTTCCCCTCTCCTTTACCTCTAAGATTCTGTTGAACTGCTTGTTGTGAGATGGCACATTGAAATGCAAATTAACCTGTGTAACTGTTTTTTTTCCCTAGCAGTGAAAAAAAATCACCTTCACACACAGTCAAGGGCACATTCATATGCAAATTAGAGAAGTGAATGGGTCTCATAGATGTAATAGTGATTAGTACAGAGATGTAATATTATAATCATATGTGTGTGTTTACATCAATGTATGTTATTAGATTAATTTAGAATTGTATTGTATCTGTGTATTTTCACCTATCTACCTTCCTGTTTGCCATTTGCATTTGATAACGTACTGAGAAAATTTGCTGCTATTTTAGTTAAAAGTAAACAGTAATACTTAAGGGAGTAATTGTAAAAGCACACACACAGCCTGGCCTAGTTGTAAAGGTTGGCATAGAAGATACTGTGTGGTGTACGGTAAGTGATTATAGTGAAATATCGTTTACATTTATAGAAGCGTGTTATTTGTGTTACTGCGGACGTATCCAGGCTGTGTACACGTGTCTCTCACCGAGTGCGAGTCAAGCGTACACGACGCAAAGGCGTACACAAGTAGCGTTTATTACGCAACGTGCGTACAGATACGCCCACTAGATACAAATCACACGATAACATTGTTTTAGTAAGGCAATATGGGAGCAACGCGATAATAGCACAAATTGATTTCAGTTTCCTAAAACTAGTTTAAAATAAGATCCTTCTCTTGTTGCAACTCCTCTGGAATTAATCTGTGTTACCTGAATGAAAGTAATTTTCTGTACAGAAAAATCAAAGTAAAAGAAGCGTGTGTATGCAAGTAAATTTTCTTTCTTTGGGTGAACCTTAAGAAAATTCGAGATCTCGTAGAAGTACATCCGTGAAGCGATATCACGTGGTGGCGTGGGAGGCATCTCACGTTAAATAGTATATTCCGCGCCCAGAGAAGGGTTGGCGACGAAAAGAGAGCAAATAGTGTTAGAAATAGCCGACCAGGAGGTCCGCTAAGGTAAAAGGTAAGACCCATATAGGCCCGTTTTGATAAAGCTCCGGCTGAAGGTTTTGCAGCCTAAACAACCGATTCTGTTGGTCGTACAGCGTATAAATAATAGTTACTTATACGCAGTGCGACTGTACCGCACGTAATTGTGTGCATTAGTTGGTTACCTTGATACCCATTCAGTTTTGTGGGATCATAAACGCTATTTGTACATTCTAACGTGATTTGTGTAATTTTTTTTATTTTAAGGGAGGTTCGCTGTTCACTCAGGAATTCTCCAGCAACTGATATTTACTGGGGAGGGTAGCATACTCCCACACGTCCCAATAAATAGAGGTTCAGGTTGCAGGGGCCCTGGGTTGAGTACGCCAGCGCTAAGGCAGTGTGTGGGCGTATTGGTCGACGTGGGCGAGAGTGAGTGAAGGCACTCGTTGAGCTTTCACCGTCGCCTTACCTCAGGCAACTTGGTTTTTGTAGGAATTGGGTGCAACCCACAGAGAGGTTGGCGCAAGGCAATACCTGCAAATAATGGGGGCCAGTTGCTCAAGTAAGGGACGATCAACCAAGGTTCAGGTTGACTCAGTACCACGACCAGTTGGGTCGGCCAGGTATATAATGTGTGAGAAATCACACACACAGGTATTATGCAATGAGTGGGAACGTATGACTGAGAACGATGGAGAACAGTTCTCCAGGGTGGGCAGTTTTAATCCTGAGGTATTGCAGAATCTAAGGAGAAGGATATGTTTAATAAAATCTGCAAAGCAGAGGATTAGACATTATAATTATTTACATTTATGGCAACAGGAAGGTGAGATACAAAGGGAATTAGCCTACACAGCTGGTTCTCACCTTATCAGGGAAAACATGGCAACTGGAGAACAAATGGCTGCAGAGAATGACATACTGGGATATGATGATAATTGTGCACTTAGTAACTGTATTAATAAGGATAAGAGTAAATGTAATGAATGTAATAATTGTAATAAATGTAATAAGGATAGAAGTAAAACTGATAAATGTACAAATTCTAACCCGTGCAAGTTGCACCCCATGTTAAACTTCCCTCAGGATTACAAGCAAGAAAGTGAGCCCAGCACGATGTCGGCACCTCTTCCAGCAGCCATCATACGAGACACCCAGGTGGGCACGACCCAATCGGTAAAGGCAGTAGTCAAACCCCCTAACGGAGGGCCAGGTGAGGTCGTGTCCACAGGTAAGTATGATATTGTATGTTATACACAGACAATTGCACCTCACATTGTAGAGTATAGAGAAGTAGCGGTTTATGTGTTAATGAAAGGTTTAACAAAAGTGTTGAGAACAAGGGTATAGACCACTCAACCTAACTGGATAAGTATCTTGGTGGCTGCATTAAGAAAGTCCGCTGTTGGGCACGAACGGAATACCAGCAAGCACAGGGAGTCACAGGGGGGTAAGCTGGTGACAATAAGTAAACTACCTCAGTCTAAGCCCCAGACCCCTGTGGATAAGTCGAAGGTGATAAGATGTTATAGTTGCAAGAGGAAAGGTCATTATGCACGAGATTGTAGGTTTAAAGACACACACAAGGTATATCAACTCCCTAGACAAGAACACGAGCAAAGTTATGACACACGCAATTCTAATCAGGGATCATATATGAAGAAGTTTGGGCCGCACCTGTAATTTGCAGCCAGTAAAGTTGATCATTAGCCCTGATAGTAAGCCTGAGGTTACAGTCAATGTAATTGGGAGGTCAGTTCCTTGTAGACACAGGGACAGCCGGGTAAACTTTTAAATTTCTTTTTAAAAGTTCTCTTTTCATCTCTAACGTTCACCAACAGAACTCAAACGTCACATGACTACTTGGTCTTTTCAGAGGTCTACCTAACCCCAGTATGTCTTACCAGCATCGTTGTGTTGGGCCAGACGCAAAGGGTGGAGAGGGGAAGTACTGGTGGAGGGGAGACTATGCAGAAATACTGGTGGACATGTTGATGCGACAGCCTGTTGATGAAAATCTGATGTTTTTTTTTTTCTTTTCAAATTGTTCTCTCTCTTTTTGTTCTTTCATGTTTTACGGATGGTATGTCACACATCAGTTAGACAAATGGTAATGAAAGATTTTATGCTCCTTACAGAAAGATCGCTGATTTGGAAAGAATATTGTATCACCGGAGTGTTCGTTTTGGGAAGACTGAGAGACAGCACCTTTGAGATGACATCTGAGCAAGAAGAACAACAGGACTAGAGAACAAATCATCGTAACAAGTATTTTTCCCCCTTCAATTATTATCTGTACCCCCATTACAACTTTCCCTTTCTCCTCCTGTAAGATGGACTTACCCCAAGAGACTGCAGTCCGTGATTTTCCTGTTGACCCTGTTGTTGACCAGAGCAGTCTGTTTCGGTGAGAGCACCAGTGAGGTCGAGAAAGGATCTGGAATGGGTTCTGATGATCAGGATGGATTCGTAGAATTTCAAGAGCAACACAATCACCGAGCAAAGGCGAGTATCAGAAAACGATCTGGTAGCCATGTTATTAATAGACATTGTGAAGGATTGTTAGCTAAAGAAAACTGCATCTGTAAGAATTGTAAAAACATAGTTGAGGACGGTTGCATCAAGGAATGTCAGTCCCGTTTCAATATCAACATGGACCGGCATCCATTGAGTGACTATCACGCATTAGTGGGTAAAGTGTTAAATCAGACAGACTGTTGGGTGTGCTCACAAGTACCCCAAGGTCAAAGAAAGTCAGGACTAGTGCCATATCCTTTAACGATAGATGAGGTACTTGAGTTAAAGGGTGGGAGACCGGTGGACAAGGGATTTAATATTTCTAGTCCTCCTAGTTTGAAGCTCCATCAATACCATGTAGATAGGTCCCTAATATGTTTTAACATTTCCAATCCCCGAAAGCCGGGAAATTGGGAAGTGTCATGGAACAACCAAACCATGACATTCTCACACAGAGCCGACAGAATGCCCATAGACTCAGAACTTATACGCCACATAGCCGACAGTGGAAAATATTTCCGGTATAGGTACACTCTAGGAAGTAGGATCATGCGAGTTGGAGAAGTATCACCAGGATACTGTGCACATGTCATACAGCCTGATACGTGTACTAGACAAATGAGAGAGTTAGGGATAGGACTGTTTTCATGGAAGGTTTGTAATATGGTTATGTCATTTTCTATCCCATATGTTCTCCCCGATGATGCATATTTCATATGTGGGAGGAAGGCGTATAAGTGGCTTGCCCCAAACTCAGAGGGATTGTGTTACATTGGAAAAATGTTGCCGGAAGTGAATTTATGACCCGTCAATCGAGACAATGTTGTGATAAAATGTGATTCCACGGTCCGTTTCTTTCACCCGTTTCTCCTTTGATTTTCCCTGAGGTACCAAGAGATCCACCTGGAAGAAGAATTTGATGACCATTTATACAAGACCACTGATGAACTGTGTCACAGACACCTAAATGAGCTTTTAGAGACTGTAATTCTTTTTATGGACACTTGAAGAAGCTTTCGATTGCCAATAACCGCAAAGCTACAGTAAAGATACGACAATCCAGACAAGACATCAGACAAGACATCAACCAGACCCCAATCGGCGAACACATACATAATCATACGACTGCATTTATAACGCATGTTTCTTATCTTCATCTCTACAACCTCCAGGTAGTACCCCACATAGTAGACGGGTGATTTTCACATATTAGCATTCACATATTCTCCCCCTTCATGTATCATCAACTAATGTGCACCCCATTTGTGGTAACCAAAAGCCGAAAAGAGCTTGGTAGAGTTTGACAGCCCATTCAAATGTATACTTCGCAATACCTCGAAGCTTGATTTAGAACACGTACGGCACAATGATACATGACCCCTCAGACATGGATTCCATACACACATGCTTTTACTATCTCACTAGGTCATATCTTTCCCACCTCCTCCTCTCCTCCCTACTCCCATTCATAATGAGTTATTTCATGATAACATATTTTTCTGTTTGGATTATTTAGATAGTGGCAGTTATTGTTGACTGCCAAAGGCTGGACTGTCAGAGTCGAAAAATATCATGATTCACATGCCTTGTACTAACCCCAATGCACATACCCGCTGCTCGTGCATTCAGTACAAAGTACGTAGCACGAGCATGTGGTTTAGCGGCCATTACGGCACACGGTTTTAGTTCATAGCTTATGTTAAAAGGTAGATATTTGACTCTATCACTGTTGTATATGAATTAGTCCCTCATGAATGGTCCCTGGTTTTCTAGTTATATATTGGGAATTTGATCTCTGGCCCGATGGTTAAATCTCCATCTTTTTATTTATTTTTAATTTTTTTACTACCTTATTATTATTATTTTTTTACTAGTTTTTCATCGTTTATTATTTCTTTTTATTCATTTTTCCACATGGGTATTAATATTACTATTTTGATGTGGAGTTTTTCTTCTAGCTCTGTGCTTTATTTAGTATTTTTTAAACTAGATTATTAGCTTATGTTTAATTAAATTTGCAGGACATTCATTTTCATTTTTTTCATTAGGTTAGTTTGCATGTCCGTGATTTATCTCCAGCGCTATGGTAAAATTATGTTATCTTTTTCCCCAGTCTACTGAATCTATCAATAGGGAAATGTATTAATTAATCAAATTAAATAATTCCAGACAAACCAAAAGATGTATATTGTTCCAATCATAGTCTACTGCTTTTTTAAGATTCGATCTAAATAGATTATAAGCCCTATATTATATAGTACTAGGACATTAGTGCCAAATGTGTGTCTTTCTGTCACTTATGTACTGCAGCTGTCTGTAGTTTGCATATTTGTCCGCTATACCTTTAAATTCATGCTTGTCCCTCTTTGCCATCCATGTATTGCAGTCGTTTGTAGTTTAGATATTTACTTGATATATCTTGAATTTTTGCTTGCTTCTCTTTTTTGCATATAAATTTATATACATCCATTTATCTATATATGCTTAAGGATTAAACCTTGTGGATATTTTGTGGAGAGCTGACCTATTTTAACTTTTAATTGTTTGTTTATTGTGTATTAGTCGCACCTGATTTGATTCACAGTTGCTATAAATATGGAGAAAGGTCCTAGAGGAGGTATCCCTTTGAGAAAGTCACGTGATTCGTGACGAAACGAGTTAGGCTCCTCCCACTTTATACTCTGATGACCGAATAAATTATTGGCACTGCTCACCCACGGGGATGCTCCCCGTTATTCAGTAGAATACTCCCTCAATTGGCTGCTCTGGCTAGCGCTATCATACAGCACTCTGGGGCAGATGTATTAACCTTGAGAAGGCATAAGGAAGTGATAAACCAGTGATATGTGCAAGGTGATAAAGGCACCAGCCAATCAGCTCCAATATGTAAATTAACAGTTAGGATCTGATTGGCTGGTGCCTTTTTTCACCTTGCACATATCACTGGTTTATCACTTCCTTATGCCTTCTCCAGATTAATACATCTGGCCCTCTCTCTCTACTGCCTGCATTAGAGGATTTCTCCAGTAACCTACGGTGGCTCCGGCCAGCGCCATTGCACGGCGCTTCTAACCAACAGAGGACTCTCCTGGCAATTAATGGCGGCTTCGGCCAGCGCTACCATACGGCGCCTCCAGCCATCAGAGGATTCTTCCTGTAATTAACGGCGGCCCAGGCTAGCGCTACTGCACGGCGTTCTCAGCTACCAGCGGCCACCAGCAGCATATCTGACTGGGATTACCGGACAACTTATTTTTCTCCTTCATTTAAATGGGCACTTCAAAGGATTTCTACCAGCCCTTGGGAGATCATAGGAACGCCTTTGGTAATTGTTATTAAGACGCCGATTAACATACAGGAGCAGCCCCTGTCAGAGCATCTAGCTCATCTCCTCTCCCTCTTCAACAAATCAGTGGGCTATAGTGGACTCCACCGAGGACGCTCTGTGTCAATAGCCCAGGAGAGGTAATTATACACTTATTAACAACTGCCATCTAATTTGCTGCTGGGACTTCTATGGTTCATCAGCTATTAAGTGCATGTTGCCTCTGCACTTACAGTCTATGGACTAATTGTTACCAATATAAAGGGTTAACTCCTGAAGTGTTATAATTTTAGTGAGCAGCCATATTAATGTTATATTCCTTAAACAGTATTATCAACTTATATTGCACTGATCTAATATTCTAGTATAACTATTTTATTTTGTGGATACTGTTTATCAAAAACGTTTATGGTTTTTCCAGAGTATATACAATCTTACAATTTCTCTAACGTCCTAGTGGATGCTGGGGACTCCGTAAGGACCATGGGGAATAGACGGGCTCCGCAGGAGACTAGGCACTCTAAAGAAAGATTTAGTACTACCTGGTGTGCACTGGCTCCTCCCTCTATGCCCCTCCTCCAGACCTCAGTTAGAATCTGTGCCCGGACAGAGCTGGGTGCTTTTAGTGAGCTCTCCTGAGCTTGCTAATAAGAAAGTATTTTAGTTAGGTTTTTTTATTTTCAGAGAGCTTCTGCTGGCAACAGACTCTCTGCTATGTGGGACTGAGGGGAGAGAAGCAAACCTACTAACTGCGGCTAGGTTGCACTTCTTAGGCTACTGGACACCATTAGCTCCAGAGGGATCGAACACAGGTCCTGACCTTGTCGTCCATTCCCAGAGCCGCGCCGCCGTCCCCCTCGCAGAGCCAGAAGACAGAAGCCGGCAGAAGCAAGAAGACATCGAAATCGGCGGCAGAAGACTCCTGTCTTCACATGAGGTAGCGCACAGCACTGCAGCTGTGCGCCATTGCGCCCACACTAACCCACACACTCCGGTCACTGTAGGGCGCAGGGGGGGGCGCCCTGGGCAGCAATTGATACCTCCTGGCAAAAGCAGCATATATACAGTTGGACACTGTTATATGCATGAGCCCCCGCCATTATTTTTACACAAAATTGCGGGATAGAATCCCGCCGCTGAGGGGGCGGGGCCTTCTTCCTCAGCACTTACCAGCGCCATTTTCTCTCCACAGCTCCGCTGAGAGGAAGCTCCCCAGGCTCTCCCCTGCAGATTCACGGTAGAAGGGTAAAAAAGAGAGGAGGGGCACATAAATTTAGGCGCATTAATCATAATACAGCAGCTACTGGGTAAACACTAAGTTACTGTGTGATTCCTGGGTCATATAGCGCTGGGGTGTGTGCTGGCATACTCTCTGTCTCTCCAAAAGGCCTTGTGGGGGTCCTGTCCTCATTTAGAGCTTCCCCTGTGTGTGTGTGTGTGTGGTGTGTCGGTACGCGTGCGTCGACATGTTTGACGAGGAAAGCTATGTGGAGGCAGAGCAAGTGCAGATGAATGACGTGTCGCCACCGACGGTGCAGACACTGATTGGATGGATATGTGGAAGGTGTTAAATGATAATGTAAACTGCTTACATAAAAGGTTGGATAAAGCTGATACCTTGGGCCAGTCAGGATCTCAACCCATGCCTGATCCTACAGCGCAGAGGCCCTCAGGGTCTCAAAAGCGCCCACTATCCAAAATGGTTGACACAGATGTCGACACGGATTGACTCCAGTGTCGACGACGATGATGCAAAATTGCAACCTAAAATGACGAAAGCTATCCGCTACATGATTATAGCAATGAAGGATGTTTTGCACATATCAGAGGTAAACCCTGTCCCTGACAAACCTTGGACGACACGGATGCCTTTTATCAACATTGCCTGACTCCCTACTCTACCTCCAATTGGAATAAGCTCATTTGCGGTGGTGCCACACTAATTCCACCGGGACCGGATTGCCTTTTTCCAAAAAGGCTCTCTGCCCACCGCAAATCCCATTTAGGGTGAGATATTTTGGGATTGGCATTTTATTGTGTATATATGTGTTATCTTTATTATTATTTTTGTGGTGCAATACCTTATGCATTAAAGTACTGTGTTTTTATCTTAATACCAGTTTCAAGCATCTCTGTTACAAGGGCGCCTATGCACATATCCACTTTCTTCTCTTGTTTGCATTCTATATGGTGGGATGTGGTGTTCCCCCAGTGATGTGTGACGGCTGCCTAGGGTAACACTTATTGCGCACTTCAGAAATTTCCTTTGTTCCTTATATGTATGGGGAGAAAAAGCAAGAGGTGACATTTCCCCCTTCACATGAGTTGAATGAGTTATGTGAAAGAGCGTGGGATTCCCCTGATAAGAAAGTGCTGATTTCCAAAAGGTTACTTATGGCGTATCCTTTCCCGCCAGCGGACAGGGTGCGCTGGGAATCCTCCCCTAGGGTAGATAAAGCTCTCACACGCTTATCTAAGAAGGTGGCCCTGCCGTCACAGGATACGGCCGCCCTAAAGGATCCTGCAGATAGAAAGCAGGAAATTATCCTGAAATCTGTTTATACACATTCAGGGACTCTACCGAGGCCGGCAATTGCGTCGGCTTGGATGTGTAGTGCTGTAGCAGCGTGGACAGATAATCTGTCTGAGGAAATGGATACCTTAGACAGGGATACCATTATGCTGACCCTGGGGCATATAAAAGACACTGTCCTATATATGAGGGATGCCCAGAGGGACATTTGCCTACTGGGCTCTAGAATTAATGCAATGTCCAATTTCTGCCAGGAGGATCCTGTGGACTCGGCAGTGGACAGGTGATGCCGACTCCAAAAAACACATGGAGGTGTTGCCTTACAAGGGTGAGGAATTGTTTGGGGATGGTCTCTCAGACCTGGTTTCCACAGCTACTGCTGGGAAGTCAAACTTTTTGCCATATATTCCCTCACAACCTAAGAAAGCACTGTATTACCAAATGCAGTCCTTTCGCTCACAAAGAAGCAAGAAGGTCAGAGGTGCTTCCTTTCTTGCCAGAGGCAGGGGTAGAGGAAAAAAGCTGCACCTTACCGCTAGTTCCCAGGAACAGAAGTCCTCCCCGGCTTTTACTAAATCCACCGCATGACGCTGGGGCTCCACGGGTGGAGCCAGGAGCGGTGGGGGCGTGTCTTCGACATTTCAGCCACCAGTGGGTTCGCTCACAGGTGGATCCCTGGGCTATACAGATTGTGTCTCAGGGATACAAGCTGGAATTCGAAGTGATGCCCCCTCACCGTTACCTCAAATCGGCCCTGCCAGCTTCCCCCATAGAAAGGGAAGTAGTGTTAGCGGCAATTCACAAGCTATTTCTCCAGCAGGTGGTGGTAAAGGTTCCCCTTCTTCAACAGGGAAAGGGATACTATTCCACAATGTTTGTGGTACCGAAACCGGACGGTTCGGTCAGACCCATATTAAATTTAAAGTCCCTGAACATTTATCTGAAAAGATTCAGGTTCAAAATGGAATCGCTCAGAGCGGTCATTGCAAGCCTGGAAGAGGGGGATTTTGTTGGTGTCCCTGGACATCAAGGATGCTTACTTGCATGTCCCCATTTATCTGCCTCATCAGGAGTACCTCAGATTTGTGGTACAGGACTGTCATTACCAATTCCAGACGTTGCCGTTTGGGCTCTCCACGGCACCGAGAATTTTTACCAAGGTAATGGCAGAAATGATGGTGATCCTGAGAAAGCAAGGAGTCACAGTTATCCCATACTTGGACGATCTCCTCATAAAGGCGAGGTCCAGAGAGCAGTTGAAGATCAGCGTAGCACACTCTCAGGAAGTGTTGCAACAGCATGGCTGGATTCTGAATATCCCAAAGTCGCAGCTGATTCCTACGACGCGTCTGCCCTTTCTGGGCATGATTCTGGACACAGACCAGAAGAAGGTGTTTCTCCCGGCGGAGAAGGCTCAAGAGCTAGTGACTCTAGTCAGAGACCTCTTAAAACCGAAACAGGTGTCGGTACATCACTGCACGCGAGTCCTGGGAAAGATGGTGGCATCGTACGAAGCCATTCCCTTCGGCAGGTTCCATGCAAGGATCTTTCAATGGGATCTGTTGGACAAATGGTCCGGATCGCATCTTCAGATGCATCGGCTGATCACCCTGTCCCCCAGGACCAGGGTGTCTCTTCTGTGGTGGCTACAGAGTGCTCACCTTCTCGAGGGCCGCAGGTTCGGCATACAGGACTGGGTCCTGGTGACCACGGATGCGAGCCTCCGAGGTTGGGGGGCAGTCACTCAGGGAAGAAACTTCCAAGGGTTGTGGTCAAGTCAGGAGGCTTGTCTGCACATAAATATCCAGGAACTAAGGGCCATATAGAACGCCCTGAGTCAAGCGGAGCCCCTGCTCGCAACCAACCGGTGCTGATTCAGTCAGACAACATCACCGCGGTGGCTCATGTAAACCGCCAGGGCGGCACAAGAAGAGTCGCGATGGCGGAAGCCACCAGGATTCTTCGGTGGGCGGAGAATCACGTGCAAGCACTGTCAGCAGTGTTCATTCCGGGGGTGGACAACTGGGAAGCAGACTTCCTCAGCAGACACGACCTCAACCCGGGAGAGTGGGGACTTCATCACGAAGTCTTCAGTCAGATTACAAATCGATGGGGTCTGCCACAGGTGGACATGATGGCGTCCCGTCTCAACAAAAAACTACAAAGGTATTGCGCCAGGTCAAGAGACCCTCAGGAGATAGCTGTGGACGCACTGGTAACACCATGGGTATTCCAGTCGGTTTATGTGTTTCCTCCTCTTCCTCTCATACCCAAGGTACTGAGAATCGTAAGACGAAGAGGAGTGAGAACAATACTAATTGTTCCAGATTGGCCAAGAAGACTTGGTACCCGGAACTGCAAGAAATGCTCACAGAGGACCCGTGGCCTCTACCTCTCAGACAGGACCTGTTGCAACAGGGACCCTGTCTGTTCCAAGACTTACCACGGCTGCGTTTGACGGCATGGCGGTTGAACGCCGGATCCTAGCGGCAAATGGCATTCCGGAGGAAGTTATTCCTATGCTGATAAAAGCTAGGAAGGACGTGACAGCAAAGCATTATCACCGCATATGGCTTAAATATGTTGCTTGGTGTGAGGCCAGGAAGGCCCCTACAGAGGATTTCCAGCTGGGCAGGTTTGTGCACTTTCTACAGTCTGGAGTGACTATGGGCTTGAAGTTGGGATCCATAAAAGTCCAGATTTCGGCCCTATCCATTTTCTTTCAAAAGGAACTGGCTTCTCTTCCTGAAGTTCAGACGTTTGTTAAGGGAGTGCTGCATATTCAGCCCCCTTTTGTGCCACCAGTGGCACCTTGGGATCTCAACGTGGTGTTGGGTTTCCTGAAATCCCACTGGTTTGAGCCACTTAAGACCGTGGAGCTGAAGTATCTCACATGGAAAGTGGTCATGCTATTGGCCTTAGCTTCGGTTAGGCGTGTGTCAGAATTGGCGGCTTTGTCGTGTAAAAGCCCCTATCTGGTTTTCCATATGGACAGGGCAGAATTACGGACTCGTCCACAATTTCTGCCAAAGGTGGTGTCATCTTTTCATTTGAACCAACCTATAGTGGTGCCTGCGGCTACTAGGGACTTGGAGGATTCCAAGTTGCTTGATGTAGTCAGGGCTTTGAAGATTTATGTAGCCAGGACGGCTGGAGTCAGGAAAACTGACTCGCTGTTTATCCTGTATGCCCCCAACAAGTTGGGTGCATCTGCTTCAAAGCAAACCATTGCCCGCTGGATCTGTAACACGATTCAGCAGGCTCATTCTGCGGCTGGATTGCCGCATCCAAAATCAGTGAAAGCCCATTCCACAAGAAAGATAGGCTCTTCTTGGGCGGCTGCCCGAGGGGTCTCGGCATTACAGCTTTGCCGAGCTGCTACTTGGTCGGGTTCAAACACATTTGCAAAATTCTACAAGTTTGATACCCTGGCTGAGGAGGACCTTGTGTTTGCCCATTCGGTGCTGCAGAGTCATCCGCACTCTCCCGCCCGTTTGGGAGCTTTGGTATAATCCCCATGGTCCTTATGGAGTCCCCAGCATCCACTAGGACGTTAGAGAAAATAAGATTTTACTCACCGGTAAATCTTTTTCTCGTAGTCCGTAGTGGATGCTGGGCGCCCGTCCCTAGTGCGGACTTTCTGCAATACGTGTATATAGTTATTGCTTAATAAAGGGTTATGTTATGTTGGCATCCATTGTTTGATGCCCCGTTGTTGTTCATACTGTTGACTGGATAAGTGTATCACAAATTATACGGTGTGATTGGTGTGGCTGGTATGAGTCTTACCTGGGATTCCAAAATCCTTTCCTTATAATGTCAGCTCTTCCGGGCACAGTTTCCTTAACTGAGGTCTGGAGGAGGGGCATAGAGGGAGGAGCCAGTGCACACCAGGTAGTACTAAATCTTTCTTTAGAGTGCCCAGTCTCCTGCGGAGCCCGTCTATTCTCCATGGTCCTTACGGAGTCCCCAGCATTCACTACGGACTACGAGAAATAGATTTACCGGTGAGTAAAATCTTATTTTTTCTATACATTGTGTACAAGATTTTATAGGGGTGTTATTATTTTAATAAATATATTTTATATATTGTTTGTCAGCTCTCCATAAATATGGCTTATTAATAACACTATAAGCGCAGCCATTCTTTCTTTCCTTCTTTCCTTCTTTCTTTCCTTCTTTCTTGCATTTTAGTTGTGCGCAGTATATATAGTAGGAGGACAGTGCAGAATTTTGCTGACCACCAGTATATAATATATAGCAGTACGGTACAGTAGGCCACTGCTCTACCTACCTCTGTCGTCAAGTATACTATCCATCCATACCTGTGGTGCATTTTAGTTGTGCACAGTATATATAGTAGGACAGTGCAGAATTTTGCTGACCACCAGTATATAATATATAGCAGTACAGTACAGTAGGCCACTACTCTACCTACCTCTGTGTCATCAAGTATACTATCCATCCATACCTGTGGTGCATTTTAGTTGTGCGCAGTATATATAGTAGGAGGACAGTGCAGAATTTTGCTTACCACCAGTATATAATATATAGCAGTACGGTACAGTAGGTCACTGCTCTACCTTATAAATTTGGATGGAGGCTGCGCTCACAAGAGGAAGGGATGCTAACGAGTGCTGCTAGACCTGGAGGCGTCCTACCTCCTGTACTGGAATTTGTTAATTTGGAATGGTCAGCGCGCTCATTAGGGGAAAATGAGAGAGAGGGAGAAAAGGGGATGTTGCGCCGCACATGAGAGGGGACTGACAGGCGGGACGCCGCACTGGTCATACCCCCCCAAACATTCAATTAGGACACAGCTTCAGAGGGCACATTAAATTAAATTAAATTAGTATTTAGGAAGCCGAAGCTATAGAGGGGGTGATACAAACATGAAAGGTTCCTGCATTAGGAGGAGGTGCAGGCCCTGACATGCCACATGGAGCATTATGGGGTTGCTCCAAGGTAGGTAGCTCTTAGCTTAGACATATTTTAGTAAGGAGCCATTATCATGTGGCTCCTTGCTGGTTAATATTAGACCCAGATTGGGGTAATGGAGGTGTGAGGTGTGGTGCCTCTGGACTGGCTGAGCTGGATGGCTTTAGTGTGGCATACCTTTACATTCTATTAACACTTTTCACTTATTAATTTTCTAACACTATTTCTCTATTTTAATTACATTTCATGTTTGTATCACCCCCTCTATAGCTTCGGCTTCCTAAATACTAATTTATTAACACTATAGTTTTTTACACTGGTATGCCACGCTGGGCTTTCTGGCTCATTCTGGTGTTTTGGGGTGCCACACCCTGCACCTAGATATAGCGCTAGGGACCCCAAATATACAGAGAGGCCTTGATGCGGCTTTGGGGCTTAACCACACATTTGCGCAAATATGTGTAACGAAGATCTCTGAATTCTATTATCATGTGGGATTTATATCTGGTTACTGTTATCATTCAGGGTGCTGGGGAAACAATTGCCTTTTTTCTTGCTCAGAAATACCCCTTCCTTTCGGGCACCTGAATGATATCACTAAGCTAATTGAGCATTTACCAATCTATATATTATTTGCCACCATACTTAGTTTAAGTATTATAATTAAATAAATAACGGTTGACCGATTTTAATGGCATTTCAGTTGTCTGTGTCGTTATTTCTAGATAAGTTAAGGTAGTTCACAATTTGTGGTAAGGTTATTGTGCAATGATGTTGTGCGGTTCCGACATCGGCCGATAGAAAGTTTAACTCTCTTCTTCTCCTACCTAACACTGGAACTGTCCACCCAGAGAGCGAGAGGGCAGTGGCAGACATGAGAGAGGGTCCAGCAATCTGTGCGGGCAGTGACCCTCACAGCCCTCACACTGCAGCATGCTCGAGGGAAGGGAGCAGGCACTCCTCCTCTGCCAGCATCACTGCTGAGCCAGCCAGCGTGCCGGTGGCAGCATTGAGTAGCATACAGCCGCCAGCAGCAACAGTCGGGAAGCTGTTACTCCCGGCAGCAGTAGCGCCAAGCCGCAACTCGGCCAGCGACACTATGATCAGCGAGACAGCGGCAGCATTGGGAAGCAGTACCCCCCTTTAATTGCATCACCAACCAGGAGACTGAGGAAGCAACCCGCCCCCAGCAGCAGCGCCACCCCGGCCATAGGTAAGATTAATTTTGGTGTCACAAGATGGTGGCCGGAGTAGTGGCTACCTGTGGTGACTCCCTGGGGAAAAGTGATAGTGATTTCAGTGTTCCCTTGCATGGGGATTGGCTCTATGAGAGCGGCAGTGCACGGCTCTATGAGAGCGGCAGTGTGCGGCTGTATGAGTGCGGCAGTGCACGGCTGTATGAGTGCGGCAGTGTACGCCTGTTGGAATGCGGAAGTGTACGGCTGTATGGATGTATGAGAGCGGCAGTGTGCGGATGTATGAGAGCGGCAGTGTGCGGATGTATGAGAGCGGCAGTGTGTGGATGTATGAGAGCGGCAGTGTGCGGATGTATGAGAGCGGAAGTGTGCGGCTGTATGAGAGCGGAAGTGTGTGGCTGTATGAGTGTGGCAGTGTGCGGCTGTATGGGTGCGGCAGTGTGTGGATGTAGGAGAGCGGCAGTGTGTTGATGTATGAAAGCAGCAGTGTGTGGATGTATGAGAGCAGCTGTATGAGTGCGACAGTGTGCGGCTGTATGAGTGCGACAGTGTGCGGCTGTATGAGTGCGACAGTGTGCGGCTGTATGAGTGCGACAGTGTGCGGCTGTATGAGTGCGGCAGTGTACGGCTGTATGAGTGTGGCAGTGTACGGCTGTATGAATGTATGAGAGAGGCAGTGTACAGATGTATGGATGTATGAGAGCGGCAGTGTGCGGATGTATGAGAGCGGCAGTGTGCGGATGTATGAAAGCAGCAGTGTGTGGATGTATGAGAGCGGCAGTGTGCGGATGTATGAGAGCAGAAGTGTGCGGATGTATGAAAGCAGAAGTGTGTGGCTGTATGAGAGTGGCTGTATGAGTGTATCAGTGTGCGGCTGTATGGGTGCGGCGGTGTGTGGATGCATGAGAGCGGCGGTGTGTGGATGCATGAGAGCGGCGGTGTGTGGATGCATGAGAGTGGCGGTGTGTGGATGCATGAGAGCGGCGGTGTGTGGATGCATGAGAGTGGCGGTGTGTGGATGCATGAGAGTGGCGGTGTACGGATGTATGAGAGCGGCAGTGTATGGATGTATGAGTGTGGCAGTGTACGGCAGTGTGCGGATGTATGAGAGCGGCAGTGTGCGGATGTATGAGAGCGGCAGTGTGCGGATGTATGAAAGCAGCAGTGTGCGGATGTATGAGAGCGGCAGTGTGCGGATGTATGAGAGCGGCAGTGTGCGGATGTATGAAAGCAGAAGTGTGTGGCTGTATGAGAGTGGCTGTATGAGTGTATCAGTGTGCGGCTGTATGGGTGCGGCAGTGTGTGGCTGTATGAGAGTGGCGGTGTGTGGATGCATGAGAGTGGCGGTGTACGGATGTATGAGAGCGGCAGTGTATGGATGTATGAGTGTGGCAGTGTGCGGATGTATGAGAGCGGCAGTGTGCGGATGTATGAAAGCAGCAGTGTGCGGATGTATGAGAGCGGCAGTGTGCGGATGTATGAGAGCGGCAGTGTGCGGATGTATGAAAGCAGAAGTGTGTGGCTGTATGAGAGTGGCTGTATGAGTGTATCAGTGTGCGGCTGTATGGGTGCGGCGGTGTGTGGATGCATGAGAGCGGCGGTGTGTGGCTGCATGAGAGTGGCGGTGTGTGGATGCATGAGAGTGGCGGTGTGTGGATGCATGAGAGCGGCGGTGTGTGGATGCATGAGAGCGGCGGTGTGTGGATGCATGAGAGCGGCGGTGTGTGGATGCATGAGAGTGGCAGTGTACGGCTGTATGAGAGCGGCAGTGTACGGCTGTATGAGAGCGGCAGTGTACGGCTGTATGAGAGCGGCAGTGTATGGATGTATGGATGGCAGCGTCATTGGGAGGGATGTCGGAATGCTATTTAGGATTCCTTATACAAAGTGGAATCAGTATAGTGGGCGGGGTTGGCACCACATGGTGCTTGATGGGCAGGTAGTGTGGCAAGCGCGCCCAAATTGGCATCTGATGTTGTCCGCGGTCCACACTGTTGTGAGGAGTCCGAGTTAATTTTGACTGTGTAGTGCACTCACAGAGGACCTACTGCCGGTCCCCATCCCCTCCTCACATCTGAGCAGCAGGTCAGGCTCTTATTTTCTTTTTAAGCAGGAGAGGCCGAGTGAACTGTGAGCAGGGGGGCAGAGCTACACGGGACCCAGAGGGGCTGTTGTGCTGTCAGAGATGAAGAGAGAGATGAAGCTGCTGCAGATCCCCAGCTGATTGTGAGGTAAGCGTGTGTACGTACAGTGTATGTGTGTAGTGTTTGTATGTGTACTAGTGTTCGTGTGTATAGGTTTCACACTAGGCTGTTTTAGGGGGTGGTCTTCATTATGCCGATTGTCGGGAACCAGGCGCACAGTATACCGGCGCCGGAATCCCGACAGCCGACATACCGACACTTTTTCTCCCTCGTGGGGGTCCACGACCCCCTGGAGGGAGAATAAAATAGCGTGCACCGTGCCCGCAGTGTGGCGAGCGCAGCGTGGTGAGTGCAGCGAGCCCGCAAGGCGCTCATTTGCGCTCGCCACGCTGACGGTATGCCTGCGGTCGGGCTCCCGGCGCCGGTATGCTGGTCGCCGGGAGCCCGGCCACCGGCATACCATACTACACCCGTTTTAGGGCATAATGCCTCCTAACCCTTTAGCTGTGCCCTCCGAAAACAGCCTGCCGCCCCCATGTCATCCTCTCTCGCTACCCCTGGTCTCCCTGTGTCTGTCTCTTTCCCATGTCTCACTCCCTATGTCTCTCTCGCTGCCCCTGGTTTGTCTGTGTCTCTCGCTTCCTCTGGTCTGTCTGTCTCTCTCGCTCTCTCTCTCACTGCTCCTGGTCTGTCTCTCGATTCCTCTGGTCTATCTCTCTATCACTCGCTGCCCCTGGTCTGTCTCTTTCTCTTGCTCACTCTCGCACTGCCCTCTGGACTGTCTCTCGCTGCCTCTGGTCTGTCTCTCTATCTCTCGCTGCCCCTTGTCTAGTGGCTGAACTAGTGCCGATACAAGTGGTGCATTGCACCGAGGCCCAGTTTGACGGAGGTGTCCACAACAGGCAGCAGTATAATGAGTCAGACACACTAATTACATGCTGCCCACCACTGTGCGGCATACTCTCGATGGAGGAAGCCTGGATGCGGTCCCCAGCGGCGGCGAGGGAGAAGGGTGATCACATCACCTTTCAACCCCGCACCACACTGCTGTTGCTGTCAGTTCCTGCTGATGGCCCACACTGCATGCTGGGAGAAGAGGGAGGAGGGAGTCAGCGGACTGAACAACTGCCGTGAAGAGCCTTCCCTGAGAGCCAGCCAGGATGGGTAAAGTATGTAAGTACCAGAGTGTGTATGTTTAGCTGCATGCGTATTTTGTTATGTGTGTACAGTAAGTGTGTGTGTGTGTGTGTGTGTGTGTGTGTGTGTGTGTGTATAATTATTTTGGTGTGTGTGCTTAGCTGTTTGTAAGTTTTGTCATACATGTGTATGTGTGTTTTGCTATGTGTGTGTATTTTACTATGTGTGTATATATACAGGATCAGCACGACCATTACATCGCGGAGAGTACCATATGTGGAGGGTGCTGCCACTGACTTCTCATCCCGGCTGTCACCTCCTGAGGTGGGCTCGCACCCCTGCTGCACTTTCCCCAGAGAGAGCCCGCTCCACAGGGTGCTGTTAGTGGGGAGCCAAGGAGGGAAACCACTGGGACAGGGTCGCACACTGTGGCCGCCATATTTCTGCAAGCACACTTTCTCTCTGTAACCTCTGCCTCAGTCACCCACTCTCTACCTGTCATCCCTGCCTCAGTCACCCACTATCTCTCTGTCATCTCTGCCTCAGTCAACCACTATCTCTCTGTCATCCCTGTCTGTCACGCACTCTCAACCTGTCACCCTTGCCTCAGTCACCCACTATCTCTCTGTCACCTCTGCTTCAGTCACCCACTCTCCTGTCACCCCTGCCTCTGTCATCCACTATCTATTTGTCACCACTTGCCTCGGTCACCCACTATGTCCCTGTCACCCCTGCCTCAGTCACCCACTATCTTCCTGTCACTTCTGCCTCAGTCATCCACTCTCTACCTGTCACCACTTCCCTCGGTCTCCCACTATGTCCCTGTCACCCCTACCTCAGTCACCAACTATCTCCCTGTCACCCCTGCCTCCGCTACCCTCTGTCTCCCTGTCACCCCTGCCTCAGTCACCCACTATCTCCCTGTCACCCCTGCCTCAGTCACCCACTCTCAACCTGTCACCCCTGCTTCAGTCACCCACTATTTCCCTGTCACCCCTGCTTCAGTCACCCACTCTCTACCTGTCACCCTTGCCTCAGTCACCAACTCTGTCATCCCTGCCTCAGTCTTCCACTCTCTACCTGTCATCCCTTGCCTTAGTCACCCACTATCTCCCTGTCACCCCTGCCTCAATCGCCCACTATCTCCCTGTCACCCCTGCCTCAGTCACCCACTCTCAACCTGTCACCCCTGCTTCAGTCACCCACTATTTCCCTGTCACCCCTGCTTCAGTCACCCACTCTCTACCTGTCACCCTTGCCTCAGTCACCAACTCTGTCATCCCTGCCTCAGTCTTCCACTCTCTACCTGTCATCCCTGCCTCAGTCTTCCACTCTCTACCTGTCATCCCTTGCCTTAGTCACCCACTATCTCCCTGTCACCCCTGCCTCAGTCGCCCACTATCTCCCTGTCACCCCTGCCTCAGTCGCCCACTATTATTATTATTACATTTTATTTATAGGGCGCCACAAGTGTTTCGCAGCGCCGTTCAAAGGACAGTACAGGGAGACAAAACTTAGCATAACAGTAAATAAATAACAAAAATGGAGTGCAGGTAACAAAGAGCACCACAATTCTCAAAGCATAATACAGCTTAGATGTAAGTAGCGAAGGAGTAATCATTGTACTACTTGGGGCTGGCGGCCATAGATAGAGAGGGGCCATTTACCAGCAGGAGAAAAAGCAGGTAAAGATGGTCGCTGAGTGAAATGTGTCAAGAAGAGGGCTTATACAAGAGGAAAGAGGGCCCTTCTCTGAAGAGCTAACAATCTAGTGGGGAGGGGCAACAGACAGATGACATGAGGTGCAAGCAAGCAGGTAGAAGCCTGATGGTGGTATGCGAGCAAAGCAGAGATGTCCAAGGCATGGGGCAGGGGGATGGAGGAGCAGCCTAAGGACTAGGTTA